>NC_092714.1:58264682-58581205 GCF_047496885.1 Scyliorhinus torazame | reverse complement strand
TTATATTAGAGGGGAGACCTGATAGAGGTATACAAAATTATGAGGGGCATAGACAGAGTGGATAGTCAGAGGCTTTTCCCCAGGGTAGAGGGGTCAATTACTAGGGGGCATAGGTTTAAGGTGAGAGGGGCAAGGTTTAGAGTAGATGTACGAGGCAAGTTTTTTAAGCAGAGGGTAGTGGGTGCCAGGAACTCGCTACCGGAGGAGGTGGTGGAAGCAGGGACGATAGTGACATTTAAGGGGCATCTTGACAAATACATGAATAGGATGGGAATAGAGGGATACGGACCCAGGAAGTGTAGAAGATTGTAGTTTAGTCGGGCAGCATGGTCGGCATGGGCTTGGAGGCCCGAAGGGCCTGTTCCTGTGCTGTACATTTCTTTGTTCTTTGTTCTTATCAGGAAAAAAAGAATGGAGAAACTTAAGAGACTAAAATCTGACAAATCCCCAGGACATGATGGACGACACCTCAGGGTTCTAAAACAGATAGCTGTAGAGATATTGGACCTGTTGTCAATGGTGTTCCAAAATTCCATAGATTTGGCAATCATCCCATTATATTGAAAGTTGGCGAATCTCACACCCCTTTTCAAGGAAGAGAAAAAACAATGAACTACAGGCCAATTAGCCTAACATCAGTTGCAGTAACAAGGCAACATGGTTTCACTGAAGAAAAATAGTTTTTTTTGAGGATGTAATTAGCTGATAGATGAAGGGGAAACAGTAAGATGTAATATACTTGGATTTCCAAAAGGCATTCAATAAGATGCCACAAAAAAGCTTAAAAAGCAAATTAAGGGTTCATGAAGTTGGGGGCAAAAGTTGAGCATGGATAGAGAATTCATTAACAGCAGAGAGCGGACATAATGCAGTATTTTCAAGTTGACACGCAGTGAATAGTGGAGTGTCACAAGTATCAATGCTGGGGCCTCACCTATTTACAATGTATATTAATAATTTAGATGAATGGACAGAGAGTAATGTGTCAAAGTATGCTGAAGAAGCCAAGCTAGGTTAGAAGGTGAGGTGGGAAGGTAAACTGCGGGGAGGCCACAAGAGAGGCTGCAAAGAGATATAGACAGGATAAGGCGAGTAGACAACAAGATGGCAAATGGAATATAACATAGGGAGCTGTGAAGTTATTCACTTTGGTTGTAAGAATCAAAAAGCAAAATATTATTTAAAACTAGACTTGGGTGTGTTTGTACAAGGAACGCAGAAAGTTAGGAAGGCAAATGGTATATTGATTTTCAATGCATAGGAATTGGAATACAATAATAAAGACGGCTTGCTGCAACTGTACAGGCTTTTGGTAAGACTACACCTCAGAAATTATGCAGTTTTAGGCTCCACATTTAAGAAAGAATGTAATTGCATTGAAGGCAGTACAGCGAAAGGTCCCTAAATTGGTCCCTAGGATGAGGAGGTTGTCCCATGTTGAGAGGCTAAGTAAATTTGGCTTATATTTTCTGGAGTTTGGAAGAATAAGAGTTAAATTATCAGATTGAAACCCACAAAAATGCTGAAGGGGCTTGATAGGGCAGATGCTGTGAGAATGTTTCCATTGGTCAGGGAATCTAAAAACATCTCAAGACAAGATACCGATCATTTAAAACTGATAGGAGAAATTTGTTCACTCAAAAGGGAATTGTGAATCTTTGGAATTCTCTTTCCGTGAGGGCTGTGAATGCTCCATTATGGAGTACATTTAAGACTGGATCAACAGATTTTTGGTCTCAGGAAAATAAGGGGTATGGGGAGGAACAGGAAAATGGAGTTGAAGCCCAAGATCATCCATGATTGTACTGAATAGTTGAGCAGGCTCGACAGACCGTATGGTCTAATCTTGCTCCTATTTCTCGAGTACATTAACACTCAGGGGCCTGTTCTTTGCAAAACAAAAATGTTCAAGTCTTACACTTTTGTGGAATTACCCGTGAGCTTGGGGAGCCCATAGTTCCCCGCTGCTTTCTTTGTGGCAACACTGTGGCCAATCAGTCATCTTGCCAACCATTCAACTCCCCTTTCTCCTGCAGTATAAATTGCTCTGATTGTTTAAAATTTGGCATTCATGCGTTTGTCCTGATTGCAAGGTGAAAAGCTTGGGTGATATGCTTATCTTGCCAGCAATATTCAAATTCTGTACTACCAAGATACTGTCAATAAAATAAAACAATATTCTCAACATTTATTTATTATTAAAAGTGTAGCACGCCTCAATTAAACTTCTAAAACATTATCAGCGTAATATGACAGGCAAAAGCTTTATAAAGCTCCGAGAAATTTTAATCTGTGTTATAGTACAATACAGGTGTGATTATTTTTAATTGTTACCTGGGCCTAATTCTTAAAATTTAAATGAATTTAACTTTTGTCCCAGAAAAAGTAAAATGGCTAGTGAACCGCACTTTGAGGAAGCTGAAGACCTATTGCTGTAGCCTATTGGACAAAACAAGTCTTCTAGGATTATTATAGGGGTAAAATCGTAACGTCCAGTGCCATAATGCATCCTTCAGAAAACAAATCTACAGCATTTAGCTTATGTCCTATGTTTAAGTTTTATGCAGGTTTCCAGATTTCAAAGTGCACCATTTGCATCAGTCACTGGAAAATACTGGTGAGGCATGCATCTTGGCCAGCGATCAAGGCAAAGTTGACTACAGTTTCCCCGATTTAAGTAAAATGCAAAAGTTGACTATAAAGAACAATGGCAAATTGAATTTTGCAAATAAACCAGAAAAATGACACATTTGATAAATTTGGTAAAATTGAGTACGATAGTATGGAGAAATTTGCAACCACTTCAAATGAAAAACAGGCCATAAAATGAAAAATGCAAGCTTTTGTTTGTGTGTGAAATGAGAGACATTTGCTGCTGGTATCACAAGAAAAAGAACGAGAGACACAATATGCAAATTTTCAGTCTTCTTTCTCCCATCCCCTCAATTTACTTTTATACTGGCTAGGTCTGCTTCTTTAACTCATTCCAATTTGAAATATTATCCCTAATGGGAGGCGGTGGCGTAGTGGTATTGTCACTGCGCTAGTAGTCCAGAGTAATGCTCCAGCGTCCTGGGCTTAAGGGCAACACGATGGCACAGTGGTTAGCACTGCTGCCTCACAGCTCCAGAGACCCAGGTTCAATTCTGGCCTTGGGTGACTGTCTGTGTGGAGTTTGCACTTTCTCCCCGTGTCTGCATAGGTTTCCTGCGGGTGCTCTGGGTTTCTTCCCACAGTCCAAAGATGTGCATGTTAGGTACATTGGCCATGCTAAATTGCCCCTTGGTGTCCAAAAGGTTAGGTGGGGTTACTGGGTTTAGGATGGAAGCATGGGCTTAAGTAGGGTGCTGTCATCCAAGGTGCAGACTCGATGGGCCGAAAGGCCTCCTGCTGCATTGTAAATTCTATGATTCTACGTTCCCCTCAAAACTATATGATCATGCATATCAACTATATTAAAGTGAAAAACATTAGTTGACTATCCAGGGTCAAGCTTATTGACAAGATAACACCCAAGTGATTCTCTCCCAAGTAGCATGATGCAAATCATTTATATATAAATGGAGGCTGAAAAAGTGAGGAAAAATTCTTTCACATCACATTTGTAATATAACCTATTTATCAAAGCATTTATTTTATTTGCGAAGGTAAAAACAAATGTTTGCTGGCTACTGCAGTAATTCAATTCTCCCCAATGTGCAGGCAAAGCCTTTATTTGATGGCATCCTATGAAATATTAGATATTAAAGATTCACATGTTCACAGATAAATGAAAGATGTAATTCACCAATAATAGCATGCAGTGAAAACTTACCCAGCTGCAAACTGAGGGGCTGACATGAGGCCAGGATTGGCTAGTCCTGCAGCAGCAGCCATGGCAGCTAGGCCCGGATTGGTGACAAGGCCAGCACCACTGGATACCTGTGCAGCTGCTGCTTGTAGCGCAGTGGCCTGCAGTCCAGATGCTGACACCGTGATTTGGCTTGTGCACAGAGGGTTTATTAAGCCAGTTGAGGTTGACTGTGTGGTATGTGCATCACTACTGCTAGATGACTCAGTCACCGAAACAGATGCTGATGGTGAAGGGGTTAGAGATGGAGAAGTGACTGATGACGTAGAAACTGCAGAAGATAAGCCGGTGATTACAGATGCCACGTTTGTAGGAGCTGTCCCTGATGCAGTTGTACCTGGAGGGTTAATGAGAGATCACAATTTTAATATGAATTCTATTTCCTATTTTATGTTTTATCAAAATATTTCTAAAATAATTCAGAAATTAATAAGAGAGATGAGGGGCTGGATTCTTAGTCAGGGTGACTCAGGAACCCTTTAAAAATGGCAGCTGGAACCTGATTCCAGAATTTCCAACCCCATTCCTAGGGTTTCCAATTTTCAGGTGTGACTTTAAGGGAGGGGGCTGGTTCAGATTAAAAGCCTGCACCTGTGACCTAGCTGGCTCCATTTTGAGGATTACAGCCCTAATCCACTGTAATTTTCATGGAGTTGGGCCACGTTGTAAATGAGTTGAGGTTCACTGGACAAGGCGAGAACAAATAGTCAAGGTAGAAAAAAAATCAGTTCAATGGGGCAGGCTGAAATGAGGGCAGTCCTGTTTATGGAGTTGGGAGATATGATGTGGGAAGCTGTGGCAGGCTTCTCCAGTCTCTTCCTACCTACATCAGTGTCTCTTCTAACATCTTCCATCACTTTAAAAGTTGCCTGTTTCCTGACCCTAACAGTCTCCTCTTTACCATGTATATCCAATCTCTCTACACTTTAATCATCCCCACCAGGATGGTCTGAGGGCTCTCCGCTCCTTCCTTGAACAGAGGCCTAACCAGTTCCCACCCATCAACACCCTACACCGCCTAGCTGAACTTGTTCTTGCTCTGGCTAACTTATCCTTCAACTCCACTCACTTTAGAAGTTTAGAAGAGTGAGAGGGGATTCATAGAAACGTGGAAAATTCTAACAGGATTAGACAGGGTAGATTCAGAAAGAATGTTCCCGATGGTGGCAACATGGAGTATGGATTCCTCAGCTGAGGGGGGACAGTACGTGTTAATCAACAGGAGGTTTATTTTCCCATGTTTGACCTGGTGCCCATGAGACTTCATGAGGTCCAGAGTCGAATTTGAGGATTCTCAGGGCAGTCCCTCCTGACTGTATACCAGTGCTGCCACCTCTGCTGGGTCTGTCCTGCTGGTGGGATAGGGCATACCCAGGAATGGTGGTGGTGGTGTCTGGGGCATTATCTGTTAAGATATGATCCTGTGATAATGACTTTATCAAGATGTTGCTCTCCCAATTTTGGCACAAGCCCCCGAATGTTACTAAGGAGAACTTTGCAGGGACGACAGGGTTGGGTTTGCAGTTGTCGTTTCCAGTGCCTCGGTCGATGGCGCGTGATCCAACCGGCTTCTTTCCTCCTTGCTCCCTTTGTTGAATACAACTGAGTGGCTTGTTAGGCCATTTCAGACGGCATTGAAGAGTGTGGGTCTGGAGTCATATGTAGGCTACACCAGGTAAGAACAGTAAGTTTCCTTTCCTAAAAGTCATTTGTGAACTAGTTGGATTTTTAAGACAATCAACAATGGTTTCATGATCATCATTTGACTCTTAATTCCAGATGTATGAGGGATGTACAACATTGGATAAGGAGAAAAAGGGAGGCTTAAGGCAGATATCGAGGACTCAAAACAGTTGATGCCCTAGAGGCATATAGAATGTGCAAAAGGGAACTTAAAAAGGAAGTTAGGAGACCAAGAAGGGGACAAGATAGGTTACTGACAGGTGAAATGAAGGAAAATCCTCTAAGTTGTTTTGCAAGTACATCAAGGGTAAAAGGGTAGTTAGGAAAAGAGTAGGGCCCATTAAGGATCATAGAATCCCTACAGTGCAGAAGGAGGCCATTCGGCCCATCGAGTCTGCACAGCCCTTGGAAAGAGCACCCTACTTAAGCCCATGCCTCCACCCTATCCCGTAAACCAGCAACCCCACCTAACCTTTTGGACACTCAGGGACAATTTAGCATGGCCAGTCCACCTAACCTGCACATCTTTGGACTGTGGGAGGAAACCGGAACACCCGGAGAAAAACCACGCAGGCATGGGGACTAAGCACAAACACCACACAGTCACCCGAGGCCGGAATTGAACCCGGGTCCCTGGAGCTGCGAGGCAGCTGTGCTAACTACTGTGTTACCGTGCTGCCCAATCACAATGGTAATTTCATAGAATCATAGAATTTACAGTGCAAGAGGCCATTCCGCCCATCGAGTCTGAACACGTGAGAGGGACGGCATGGATATAGAAATCAGGGAGAAGGATGGTGATAAAATGAAAGAGATTAACATAGACAGATAGGAGATTCTGAGTGGTCTGGTAGCTTAAAAGTAGACAAATCTCCATGGCCAGATTAAATGAACTCCAGGCTGGCAAGTGTGGGAAGGAGGAAATAGCAGTGGTGCTGGCAATAATATTCAATTCCTCTCTAGCTCTAGGAGAGGTGCCGGAGGACCGAAGGATAGCCAATGTGGCATCATTATTCAAGAAGGGAGCAAGGGATAAATCAGGACATTACAGGCCAGTCTGTCTAACCTCGGTGGTGGGGAAACTATTAGAAGCAATTCTGAGAGACAGAATTAATCTGGAGAGGCAGGGATTAATCGAGAACAGTCAGCATGGTTTTGTTAAGGGGAGGTCATGTCTGACCAACTTGATTGAATTTTTCAAAGAGGTGACCAGGTGTGTAGATGAGGGAAATGCATTTGTCGTAGTCTATTTGGACTTCAGAAAGGTGTTTGACAAGGTCCCACACAGGAGACTAATAACGAAGATTAAGAGCCCATGGGATCCAAAGAAATTTGACAAATTGGATCCACAACTGGCTGAGTGGCTGGAAGCACAGGGTTATGGTCAAGGGGTGTTTTTCTGACTGGAATCCTGTGTACAGTGGTGTCCTGCAGAGATCAGTGTTGTGACCCTTGCTGTTTGTGGTTTATATAAATGATTTAGACGTGAGTGTAAGTGGGTTGATCAGGAACTTCGCGAATGATATAAAAATTGGTGGAGTGGTAAATAGTGAGGAGGATAACTTTAGAGTACTGGAGGATATAGACGGGCCGGTCAGTGGCAAATGGAATTCAATCCAGGTAAGTGTGTGGGGATGCACTTGGGCATGACAAACAAGGCAAGGGAATACATGATAAACGGCAGGATTCTGGGATCAGCGTTTTAAAGGGCGCAGAGGAGATTTACCAGTACATTTCCTGGGCTGGAGAGTTTTAGCTATGATGAGAGATTGGACAGACTGGGGTTGTTTTCCTTGGAGCAGAAAAGACTGGGGGGGGGGGGTTATGATTGAGATGTATAAAATTATATGGGGCAGAAATAGAGTGGACAGGAATAAACCTTTTCCTTGATGGAGGGATCAATAACCAAGGGGCATAGATTTAAGGTAAGAGGCAGGAGGTTTAGGGAGATGTGAGGAAAAACGTTTTCGCCCAAAGGATGTTGAGAGTCTGGAACTTGCTGCCTGAAAGGGTAGTGGAGGCAGTGACCCTCATAACATTTCAGAAGCATTTAGATGTGCACTTACAATGCCAAGGCATACAAGGCTATGGATGAAGTGTTGGGAAATGAGATTAGAATAGTTAGGTGGTTATTTTTGACCAGCACTGGCACAATGGGCCGAATGACCTTTTCTGAGCTGTAGACCTCTATGACAATCAGACACATCTTCCCCTCCTTCCCTTACTAGCATTCTGAAGGGACCATTTTCCCTGTAAGACTCTGGATTGGTCATCCCAAGCAACTAGTCCCCTTCCCACAGCAAATTTCCAAGCAAACGCAGGAGATTTAACACCTGCCCTTTTACCTCCTCACCATCCAAGGACCCAAACACATCATCCAGATCCTCTAAACTAAGGAGCAGAAACTGAAAGGACTTGAAAACTTTTTAGCATTGTGCAATTGACAGAATAGATCAGAGTGGAAGAGCTGTTTTTCTCCCCTGGGGTATAGCTGTTTCAACAGAGTAATTGATGTCTGAACTCAGCTGAAACAACTTTAAGAGTTTGGATGGTTGACATTTTTTTTAGGCTGTAGTAAAAGCATGATTTAACGAATGAATTACTTTTTGAAAGCTTTTTCACACATGGTATTATTACTTCAGGGCTTAGTGGTTTTGTACCGGGTGAATACTGGGTGAATGGCCATGGATGTGCCCGAGGTTGGCATGGAGTGTTTGAGTAACTATGGGGTGGGGGGCATAGATTAGTATGGAGGGTATAAGGATCCATTAGCTGGCATGCGTTGGTGAGGGGGGATGGGTGCTGTTTTTTATTCTATCGATTTTATTTTAACTGGGATGGAGTCCAAGAGCATAATGGAGGGCCTTTCAAACAGCCTTCATCGGCACCTGGCAGCCCCTGTGGCTGTCTTCAAACTCTTTCCAGGGGCAGCAGACTTAAATTCAGTTAGCATCAATCACCCCAGAACAAAAATCCCACCTTGGCAGGAATCTTATCCTGAGGTAGGCCATGCTGAGTTGGGAAATTTCCTGATTCCTACTACTTGCCTTGAAGATCCAGCCCATTACCTCTGTTCCTCTCTCTACACAGATGCTGCCTAAACAGCATTTTATATTTTTAATTCAAATTTCCAACGTCCGCAGTATCCTGCTTTTCCATTGGTCTGCTTATGATTATTGTCTAAAATGACATGAAGCATTAGATTGAATGGAATTCTGTGATTCCACAGCAGCTGTGGAATCATTCCCAAGTGAAGAGTCAATTTTTTGAGAAGAGTATTTTGTATAGGGAGTAGCCTGATTGAGTGCAATGAAGTGGAACTGAAAGGAAATAGGACTTTTACTGTCACCACATCATGACCATCATAGTTCCAACAGTACTGTCTAAATATGGGCATGTACATTCCATTGTTGATGGAACAGCTATCAGAAAATAAGGGGGAAGTAGAAGGTAGACCTAATTCTCATTGTTTGGGCATTCTTCATGGAATTTTGGCAATATATTAGCATGAATAGAATATTGGTCAAGGAAACAGTTAGTAGGGATAAACAGGCTAATTTCAAGTTGGTAGGCTGTAACTAGTGGAGTGTCAAAAAGATCAGTACTGGGGCCTTACTATTTACAATCAATGTTAGCAATAAGGATTGATGTATCCAAGTTTGCTGTTGATACAACAGCTATGCAGGAATGTAAGCCATGAGGAGGACCCAAAGGGGTTGCAAATAGAGAGATAGATGGGATATAGATAGATTAAGGGAGTGGGGATTAAGGTGGCAGATAAAGCATAATGTGGGGAAGTGTGAGGTTATTCACTTTGTTGGTAAGAACAAAAAAGCAGATTTTAAAAACTAAAATGAAACTTTTAAATATCAACATTGAGAGCGACTTGAGTACACTCTTACAAAGAACACAAAATTAGAATCCAAGCATTGGAAACAATTAGGAAGGCAAATGGCATTCTGGTCTTTATTGCAAAGAGATAGAAATACAAGATCCGAGTTACAATGATATAGGGGCTGGATTCTGGAAATGAAGTGTTCTCGCCAGAGTCGAATCGTTCTGGATCTCCGGTGGTACCAGGAACGATTCTCTCTCCTTTTCCATACAAATTTATGCATGGTGGAGAGCTCGCAGATTCTGTCAGAATTTCGGTATTGGACTGCCAGATTGAGCGGGCGGCCCAATACCGAGGTAGGGCGCTGCCAGATCTGCAGACTTTATCCAGCATTTTCTGTTTTTATTTCAGATTTCATTGAGGGAATGATAAGTTGTTTGGTGCAGAGAAAGAACAACAGTTTTTATGGTACTTGGGTAAGTGGTTGAGGATAAGGATTTTAAGTGAGACGCAAAAAGCATGGAACAAGATGAGATGCTCAGACAGAGTGTTAGGTTGACAGATCATGGTGAGATTTGGCTGTCAGTGCCATGTCACCATGATGGTCTGACGGATAGTATAGCCACGTAAGGAAATTACATTTAGGGGAAAGTGTTATCACCCTCAACCAAGTTTCTGTCAAAGCCACGATGTTGATGCAATCATCAACAATAAGCTCATGGATGGCAAGTGAACAAATATCCTGGAAGAAGATGTGGGAGAGGGGGCGATAACTGATCGACTGGCAGAGTTCCATTGGTTAGCACTAAGTGAAAGGTGTGTTGGAGGAAAAGGAGATTAGTTCACCAGGCTAGGTAGGAAATCCAGAAAAAGCAAACAGTTTGGGGTTGCTGCTGCAAGGGTGCAACGATGAATGCCTCAATGGGCCTTTCTGAGGAAGCCAAGAAATAGGCACAACAAGAACCTCTGGGCTAGTATAAGAGGTAGTCAAACCTGGTAAAGTGGTAGGAGAGTAGGAAGGTGATGGGGGTGCTGAAGGTTTGAGGGAGGGATTTGGGACAGCTGAGTGCCCAAGTACAATCACTTGTTGCCTTTAAAGAAATAACCAACTTACCAGTTTAAACTTTTACATAGTACAAGAATTGATAAGAGTACAAAGAGTGCAATTGGTCATTCGTACAAAATGGTTTAACAATTTTAATTATTTCTATGAACTGAAATGGTAGCTGAATTTGTGTAGATGCCACATTGGAAGGAGGACTGAGGCATTGCATGAATGCAATTATACCTGACACCACAACCACATTGTTATTGCAGACCAAGCTATAAAGGAAAAAAGGGAACAAATCAAGAACTATCATTGCACAATTATGAAAGAAGTCTTCAAGTGATCACTGCTCTAACTGGTCATCCCCCATTGATTTATTTTCAGGTAATTGCAGCAAGTCAACATATTGTGACACTGCACTGTTCAACATATTTTTACTGTGTTAGAGTTGGTAATATCACTTATGCCTCCCCAAAATGGATGATACTGATTTTTATTGACATCAATGCCTCCATTGTAGATAGCATAAATCCTCGATCATTTTTCTTCACGCCAGTTTTCAAATCATGGATTGGGAACCTGAATTTCATTCAGATTGGGGTGCACTGTAATTGGAGAAGCAGTTTGCCATTCATTCCATGCTGACTGATCTGGTCACTTTCTTGGCTGGTTGCAAAGAACAATGTTATAACCCATTGTGCCATTTGCTACGGAGGAAGTAAAAATCTTCATTCAAGTCGATTGAAAAGACAATTATAAAATGTTCATGAAAACTTCACAACATAATGTATCAATTAAAGCAACTTCTTACCTGAAATGCTGAAGTTGGTCACACCAGCACTGGATACAGGCATCTGCATTGCATTTACAGCCAGAGTAGTAGGTGTACTACTTGTCACGAGGTTACTAGTGCTGGCTACCTATTAGTAGTAATAATAATAATCTTTATTAGTGTCACAAGTAGTAAAAACATATATCCAGTCATTGAGTAACATGTTAAAATATAACCTGTAGTGCAGAAACAGGCCTAAAATAAACTCTCAATTACCAATAATTTACAGATATTAATCCAAATCTTTAAAAACAACTCCATTGACAAGCGGCAATTTTTATTTAAATGCAAGGAGTTAAATTGATTTTGCTTGGGTAATGAATTCTATAGAATCCCTACAGTGCAGGAGACCATTCTACCTATCAAGTCTGCACCGACCTTAAGAAAAAGCACTCGATCTTAAGAAAAAGCACTCGACCGAGGCCCATCCACTCGCCCTATCCCCGGAACACTCACTTTGATCCACCTAACCTGCACATCTTTGGACCATGGGAGGAAACCGGAGCACCTGGAAAAACCACGCAAATGCGTGGAGAACGTGTAAACTCCACAGTCACCCAAGCCCGTAATCGAACCCAGGTCCCTGGTACCGTGAAGCAGCAGTGATAACACTGGGCCACCGTGTCGGTAATATGTATATCAGTTAAGGAGCGTGTCAAAAATGAAACGTTTCTGCCTACGGTGCATTACTTTATTGTTGTGTTATGTGGGGGATGGTAGTCCACAGAATACCAAGGATTGAATGTTAATGACAAGATAAAAGTTCATCCACTTCTCTCTCTCTCGTGACATTAAAGAAGCCAGAAAGTAGGTACAGTCTGGCTCTGTGTGGAGGTCAAGAGAATTTGGGCATGTCAAGGGTTAATGTGGGATTGAAGAACATTCCGCCCACAATATGCTGTAGAGTCACATAATTGTAGGCAGTGTGCAGATGTGTCTGGAAAGAACCAGCATGGAGACAGCACCCATGCAGGGTTCCACCTTGGAGATGTATATAGTAGGAGGGGGGCCTCTGTGTGGACCCCGATACGGAATAACCATAGATTTTCTCCGGGTAGGATGGATCGGGGGTTCCAAGGCTGGTATAGGGCAGGTATTAGGAGGATGGGGGACCTGTTTATCGACAGGACTTTCCCCAGCATGCAGGCAGGTGTGGGGGGGGGGGGGGGGGGGAAACTTTGATATAAGTTTTGTATTAAGACAACACCCACCTTGTTCTGTTTAATAATTCTTGTTTATTTTTATTTGTATTATTATTTGTACTTCTATCTTTATGTAAAAACGTTGGTTGGAAAAGCTTTAATAAAACATTTTAAAAAAAAGATGTATATAGTTAACTTGTTAAGAAACGGTTTATGTTCAATCATACAAGCCTCCAGGCATATGATTGAGACACTAAACAATCTTACAAAATGGTGGCGGTGGTGGGATAGACACCAAAATCCCAAAGATGCCGGAGAAGACACCCAGAATCTCAAAGCATGAAGTAAAGAAACTGCAGTCTGATCCGAGAAGTGCACCTAAATTGAAGAAATTGGTGGAGATCGCCCAAACAGGAGCATTGCTGTAGATGTGGAGCTGATGGACTTCACCAGGGCACGTGAAGGTCCACTGCCAGTCCTGATTGAATGCAGAGTAATGGTACCTGATTAGATCACAAAAGATTGAGCAAAATTCAAAGTGGCCAAAAGTCACAAGGATCTACTCTGCAAATGTGAGCTTTTATACATGTTTGGTGTATTTGCAGATTAAGTGATCCTTAGACAGGGTATAGATAAATTCCCAAACAAATTTGGTGAGGTATTAAAAGCTTTTGACAAATATTTTAAACTCCTATGATGTGGAGAGCTGAAACCTTAAAAAAAAGGTCTACAACATTCCCAATAAAGTACTGAAGGGCAAGGACACTCCAGGCCAACGCAGACAGGGTGGACACCCCAGACCAAGGCAGATCTCCGGCCAAGGGAGACAATGCCCAAGCAAACCACAAGATGGTCGCGGACCATGTCAGTGTAACGAACTGCACAGAATTTAGTGCAGAAGACAAGCATAAGAGGAAACAAAAAAGTGTAAAAGTAGAGCTTTTTTGAAAATGCAAACACATTACCCAAACCGCAACAGCAGTGTAGAGCAATAGATGGCTGTGAATGAAGGCTCAGGTGGGGTGAGATTTAGATAGCTAACCAGTAAGGACAGGGCAGCAATAGAGATAATAATAACCAGAGTGTGACAGGAAGGGACGGAATGTACAAACTTCAGAGTGCACCAGCAAATAGGTTCAGAGCAGGGAAAAATGATAAAAAGATCAAATGAAAGGCTCTTTATTTGAATGTGCGCAGACGAAGGAATTGCTGGCACAAATACAAATAGATGCGTATGGAATGGTTATAACCACATCTCTTGAACGGCTAAGTGGCCACGGTTGGGAATTGAACATTCAAGGATATCAGACATTTCAGAAGGATAGGAAGAAAGGAAAAGAGGTAGCTCCCTCAAATTGAGGATGATATCTACTCAGGGCCACAAGTTTCTGCCATGGATCTTTATGTGACTGAACAGGCCAATTCTTGACCGACAGATTTCTGGGCATATAGAGGATGTCCCCCCAAGGGTCTGGGATCCAGAGTGCAGGCTTCCTTCATTTCCCTTACCTGCTGCCACTCTGCCTCAAAGCGTGATGCAGCTTGGTGAACAAATTGTCACCATTTTGAATGATTGGTAGCAAGCTCGTCCAACTCATTAATGTCACTGGTATCATCCTTCAAGGAAAGCTTCATTGTGTCTTTGGAACATTTTCTCTATCCTCCTCTGAAAATCTGGCCATTTGAGAGCTGAGAAAATAGGGCAGGACAGATGCTTTTCAGCCATCCTGACAGTGTCCAGTACTTCGGAGTTAATATTGCAGGAGTTATGTCTCAATGCTTGTGGTCCTGGCATCAAGGAGACTAGCATTTGTTCAGTGGTCCTCCCATTTAAAATGGAGGATGCGGCAGAGGCATTACTGATGGCATTTCTCTCACGCTCTTCTGTGTAACTGGGACACAGTATAGGTCTCACTGTAGTACAAGAGTGTGGGGACGACATTGCTCTATACACTAGGGTGTACCAGACTCAGATGTACAAATCTGTACACTATTTGGAGAGTAAGTAGTAAGAAGGTAATCTCACTGCAGTACAATCTCACTGTCACTCTAGGTGTTGCTCATGAATCTTAGTCTTCGGTTATACTTGCTCCAAATGACCCCCACCTTCTTTTGAAACTCCTCAACAACTAACCAGAAACTGTAATTTCCAGTCTGGCTCTTGATCATCATTTCATTGATGGTTTTCCCAAAATCAATTATGGAAGATAATGATCCTATTTTCCCTTTCTCCCCACCCCACCAGCACACATGCGCCCTCCACACACACACATGCACACACACAGCTTCTCTTGGGCACTTTAAGTCGAATGGTTCAACTTGACTGGTTAGAATAAAGACCACTATGGCAGCAAACTTAGTTGAACTGCAAACTTGGCAATTCTGCCAAACAAAACAGTAAGTAAATCCAATAGCTCAATCGCAAGTTAAGAAATTGTAGGGTTACAGGGTATTCCGAATTCAACATGATGCCAGATCAGTCTCAAAGTTGGCCTTGAGAAAGCACCAGCTAAGACATGAAGCTACTTACTCTTAATTTAACAGCTATGATTACAAAAGGCATCCTAAATAGAAAACAGTCTTACATAATTCACAAACTACTTATATATAAGACCAAAGCTTTTCAAAGTGTGAGTCACGACCCATGGGTGGGTCACAGGTGGATGTCAGAAGGGTCGGCGGAGTTAAGGGTCAGTCAGCACCTTTGTTCAAAAGGGAAGAGAGGGAGATTCAGTAGGTGAGAGGGGGAAGGTGAGAGGGAGGAAGGTGAGAGGGGGGGAAGGGTGAGAGGGGGGAAGGTGAGAGGGGGGGGGAAGGTGAGAGGGGGGGGGGGAGGTGAGGGGGGGGGGGAAGGTGAGAGGGGGAAAGGTGAGGGGGGGAAAGGTGAGGGGGGGAAAGGTGGGGGGGGGGGGGAAGGTGAGACGGGGGAAGGTGAGAGGGGGGAAAAGGTGAGGGGGGAAGGTTTAAGGGAGATATGTGGGGTATGTTTTTCATGCAGGGAGTGGTGGGTGCCTGGAACATGCTGCCAGAGGATGTGGTGGAAGCAGGCACATTAGCAACATTTAAGAGGCATCTGGATGGATACATGAATAGGGAGGAAATAGAGGGATACGGACCAAGCAAGGGCCGAAGATTTTTTTTTAAAGTTAGGGAATCATGATCAGCACAGGCTTGGAGGGCCGAAGGGCCTGTTCCTGTGCTGTACCTTTCTTTGTTCTTCATTTGTTGATTCAGGTACATGGACACACAGTCCTGTCCCTTGAACAATCTAGTGTGAGTGAGAGACAGAACTGTGACAGAAGAGATGGGGAAAATATCAAAGCAAAGGATAGTCACTGAGTTCACTTACTCAACAGTGTGCAATGAATGTCTTGTGCTGGCTGTGCACCGCCTCGCTCGCTGCCTTCAGCCTCACTTCTGACTTGTTGTAACTGCTCAGCGTTGGGTGTAAGCTGCTGTCACCAGAATCCATTCACCTGGTGATTTATTTTGACTCACACTAAAGTACTGGCCGCTCAGCACTTTGAACAATACCAGATGGAACCCAGAAATACTCCTTAGTGATGCCTTGATGGGCCGAATGGTCTCTTTCTGCACTAAGTTCTACGATCTATGACAGAGCATCCCAAATCGGCAACCTCTGCCTCGCAGAATGATAATAATAATAATCAATAATAATCTTTATTATTGTCACAAGTAGGCTCACATTAACATTGCAATGAAGTCACTGTGAAAGTCCCCTAGCACCACACTCCAGTGCCTGTTTGGGTACACAGAGGGAGAATTCAAAACGTCCAATTCACCTAACAAGCAGGTGACTTGTGGCAGGAAACCGGAACGCCCGGAGAAAACCCACGCAGACACAAGGAGTACATGCAGACTCCGCACAGACAGTGATCCAAGCGGGAATCGAACCTGGAACCCTGGTGCTGTGCAGAATTGTTAACCACTGTGCTATTGTGCCACCCTAATGGTGCATGGTAACTTGAAAGTTGCCCTCTAAATTTCTAAATCTCATGCTTATGCCTAACTCTATTTTTGGAATGGTGGCAGGAAGGATGATGTTTTGAGCACTGAAATCGGAAGGCAAGAGGTTCTGCATTTTTAAACAGCATTAATTTGTAAACATTTCATCACCTTTGATGAGTTTTCTGATATCCGAGAGTGCAGTTTTTCAACCTTCACAAAAGAAATGCTCTTTTGGCTTCTCACAATATCTAGGGATGTGGAAAGGTGCAGATCTCCTCAAGTTTTGTTTGATTGGGGCAGCACGGCGGCGCAGTGGTTAGCACTGGGACTACGGCGCCGAGGACCCGGTTCGAATCCCAGCCCTGGGTCACTGTCCATGTGGAGTTTGCACATTCTCCCCGTGTCTGTGTGGGTTTCATCCTCACAACCCAAAGATGTGCAGGTTAGGTGGATTGGCCGCGCTAAATTGTCCCGTAATTGAAAAAAAAAAATAATTGGGTACTCTAAATTTATATTAAAAAAAAGTTTTACTTGATTACTGTTGGAAGTCATAGGGAAATTTTGCAGAACTTTCCCTACGGAGATTAACTTTAAGTTGAGGCCATCATAGAGTCATATGTCTGGATTTTCCTTCATAGCAGTTTTTGCACTTGTATTTGAATAAGGCTAATACACCAGGGGCTATTGCATACAGATTATGAACAGGAAAACTAGATGATTTTATTTCCATCCCTTGCCTGGGCAACAAAACTTCAGTGTCCAAACACTGCCTTGACTCAGGATAGACTGGGCAAGCGAATGTGGCGTGGGTCCCAATGGTTGGCCAGTTGGCAAAAGTGGGTCCCGGGAAAAAAGTTTGAAAAACAATATGAGACAATGGTTTAAACTGTGGCATGTTGTGCAATAGAAATTATTAACTAGTCACAGGTGCGGTTATGTAATATTGTTTTAGTCATATGCAGTAAATTTAGTTGGAAGAACCTCATTTAAAAACACAGCCTCTCAGGGCAAGCAAGGCTGAGTGATACATACCAGATTTGACAGTAACACAGACATCCCAAGAACGACTGTAGAAAGAGAAATGTACTTCATAGAATCCAGAATCTTATAGTGTAGAAGATGAGGCCGCCCGACCCTCCGAAAGAGCACTCTACCTAGGCCCACTTCTCCGCCCCATCCCCATTATCCCACCTAACCTTTGGACACTAAGAGGCAATTTAACATGACCAACCCACATAACCTGTACATCTTTGGACTGTGGGAGGAAACCAGAGCACCGGAGGAAACCCACGCAGACACGGGGAGAAAGTGCAAACTTCACACAGTCACCCAAGGCCGGAATTGAACCTAGGTCCCTGGAGGTAGTGAGGCAGCAGTGCTAACCGCTGTGCCGCCATGTGTATATTTACTTATACATCGACATTCAGCAACCAAGAAAGCAGAGCACTCACCATAATAAAAAAATACTGTGTTAGGAAACAGATACAGTTTAAATAATTTCTATTAGTATTTGCAAGTGTAGGAATATGTTAGTTCTAGGTTTTGGATTAATTTTTATTCCACAAGTCTGTGGGTTTGTTTATAAGCCTGCATTTTTAATGAGGGTTTTACAATTCACAGGGTATAAAAAATTGGACTGTTGCATAGCAAACAAGACCCCACAAGGAAAAGCAAAAGCAATTTAAGTTCAGTTAGAACAAGGTGACCCAAAAGGAAGCAGCATTCCACAGAAACTGCCAGAACAGGCAGCACAATATGCAGGGACAGAAAGCAAACCCCAGAAACTAGACCCAGAAACAAAGGAGAGGGGCAGAAGCTAGTTCCAAGAACTATTCCTGGTAAAAGGAACAAAGAACAGGAATCTGGAGGAAAGGGTCTGTTCAGTGAAGTGTAGAACGAGGAGCAGAGAGACTGCAAAAGGTAAAGCTGCATTAAGCAGACAGAAAGCGAAGTGGGTTTGCAAGAAGCCAGAGATCCAAGGTGACCAGAAGGTTGATGATTCCTTACTATGGGCCTGCAAAGCAGTGGTGTTCTGTTGCCACGGCTGGCTGGTAGTGTGCGGAAAGGAAGATTGAATGCATATGGCGATCCAGGATGGAGGAACATCAAAAGGAGAGGTTGAAGTCCTGGAGGTGCATTGTTACTGAAGAGATAGTGTCAGTTGGGAGAAGATTCCAGAGCGGTGATTGGAAATCCTCGTGTGAAAGACAGGGTTCCAGTGAGACCGGTTGGCTCACAGTGTGAGAAGCATTTGGGGGGAATTGATGATAAATCCAAAGAAGTTATTTTGGGTGGTACCTGTCACTTTGTTTCTATGTGTGGAGTGTCTGACCACGTTTTGCCTATAGGTTTACATGGACCGCGTACCTACTGAGAATATTAGAGTACAAAATAGATCTTGTAACTTGTGTTACCCTTACGAATATATATCTGTAAAGGTATAGTGGGGTGAATGAGTAGTGTAAAAAAAAATCATCAACTGACTTCTGTGACTGTTCAGTAGCCACCATCTACATATCTAAACAAAAAATAAAAGTTAGGATCTATCATGCCAGTTTTCACCCCAGGATCGGACTCGTCCAGTAGTATCAGCTGAGATTGTAACATTGCACACTTTGTTTTAACCGTACTAACAATACTAACAATCAACAAATACACAAACTTACACATGAACATAATATTAACATTAAAATCATATGCCCAATGTGTATTACCTTTTTATGCGATTAGCCACATTTGGATTCACAATGACCCAAATATAGTCAGTAGACAATGTACTGACAACAGTGATCTAATCAATCTTTGAAACCAAACCATCGAAAGAGAATTCTATTCACAACCTGTCCACATTAAAGTATGCTGTATAATCCATGTGAAAAAAATCAAGTGCAGGTCCATAAGTTTTGCTCTCTATCTTGTATATTTTCCCCCACTATACATCTTCCAAACTAACTTAGAATATCTATATCAGTTGGAACAAGCACATCAATTTACAAAGTTTGTGTTTTGTGCAAAAAATTACGTTTCCTGCACATTCCAGACAATTTACAGAAAATATTCTGTTAATCAAGTTTTGTGAACGGGGGTTAGTTTGCGAGGAATTTATTTAAATTAGATTCTACATATGTTCTCCTACCATGGAGGCGGGATTGTGAAAAATTGTTTTGGTAGAAGTGGTAGTGCCGCTATTACTGCTGGGGGGATTAATCCGCTTCTCCTTCTGGCGCCTGTTACAGAACCAGACTCGGATCACCTCCTTCTCCATCTGCAGTTGATCGGCAATCATCATGATCTCCTCCGAGGTAGGCTTTTGGTTCTGCGTGAATTAAACATTTTTCTTTAAACAAAAGTTGAATAAAGATCTCTTTTACCATAACCAACACCTGAAGATGGTCAAAACTGATAATTTTGTTATTTAGAACTATAACAAACTAAATATACTAATGAATATCCTATGGCATTGCTCATTCATGTTTTGTAACTTGGGGCACAGTTGTTACATTTGGTTAATAATATGGCCCTGTATTTTTAAGGTCACTGCTCCACCTCTGGACAAGAAAAGATTTCAGAAAACTGGGTTGAATAGTAATGATTGGTTCTTTACAAAGAGAAACCATGGAAAAAAATCGGATGTATGTAATCTGACCTGTTTCACATGAATGGTTCCAGGGATGAGGGACTTAAGCCAAGAAGCTACTTTGGAGAGGGAGGGTGTTTTCCTTAAAGAGAATGTTGAGAGGAGCACTGATAGAGGTATTCAGAATAATCAGAGGTCTAATAGAGTAGATAGAAAGAGACTGTTCCCTCTCGGAGAAGGGTTATGGCAAAGTTTATGGCAAAATGTTTATGGACTGGCAAAAGGGGAAAACCTTTTTATTCAGAGAGTGCTTATGCTATGGAATGCACTGTCTGAAAAGGTGGTGGAGTCAGACTCAATCGAGGGGTTAAAAAAAGAACTGGGTAAATATCCAAAGAGTAAAAAATTGCAAATCTAGAGGAGAAGAGTTGGACTGAGCTACATTTCTCTTGCAGAGAGCTGACTTGATCTTGATGGCCTAAAAGACCTCCTTCTGTACTGAACGCAATTTATGCTATGTTCAAATAGGGCCCAAGTATGAAATCCATCATTTACTGCCATAATCTATCACTGGGACCAGAAGGTAAAGAAAATTAAAGCTTCTGTGTTCAATATGTTTAAGGACATGAAGTATTAGAGCATACAACGGATCTTAAACAGGCAATAACAAGAAATAGGAGCAGAGTAAGACATTGGGCCCTTATAGAATGCTCCACCATTCAACAAAATCTGAACCTCTGTCTCAGCTCCACCTTCTTGCAATATGCTTTAATTTATTTTGTACACAAAAATCTACTGACCACTCTCTTGAATATCCTCAATGACTGTGCATCCGCAGCTGTCTGAGGGAGACAATTCCAAAGATTCACAACTCTTTGAGTGAATCAATTTCTCCTCAGTCATAAATAGCCGACTCTTAATTCTAAGATTGTAACTCTGTATTCTAGATTCCCTAGCAATAAGAAACATTTTCTCAGTATTCATCCTGTCAAGCCCCATAAGAATTTTATACGTCTCTCATTCTTCTAAACTCAAGGAAGTATAGACCGTGTCCATTCAATCCATCCTCAAAGGACAATCTCCTCATCCCAGGAACAGAACTCACATGCTACTTCTTCAGGGAACTTGCAGATAGTCAGCAACCACTGTCTATGGTTCTATGGTAATCAAATAATTTTAAGTTAAGAGACCCAGAATAGAAAACAGAAATTGGTTTGTGATAAACTAATTCCTTAATGGGTCCAGGGTTTGTGGATTGTACAGGTTCATCAGAAGCTCTATGGTGTTGATTAGCAAAGGACCATAAAAACTGCAGGCACAATTTATTTTATCCTTACAGGGTGATTCACATTTCTTGGAATTAGAATTCTTAAATGTGGTACAAATCCCTCAGTAAATAGTCTTCAGTGTATAACTTTATCTACCTAATACACACTTGAAGAGCACCAAGTCTTGACTCTGGCCAACTTAATTTATCTTTTGAAACAGGTTATGCTCCTGGAGGGAAAGCACCCACGCTGTATCAGGTGAACAAAATTCTACTGATATGAAGTTCTCTGCAGTCTAACTTTGGAGGCTATAAAGTGTGGCTTGGAGTTTCTAAGTTTATCAGACAGCTGACTGAAAGAGAGCAGCTTATGTAATAGCTAGCAAAATGTTGATGAATAAAAATCAACTGTTTTCATTTATATTCACACGTCATTGGTATTGGCACTATTTTTGGCGAATGTGTACATCTATGAAGATGAGAAAAGTCAGTTCCATGGACCATAAACCTTCATTTTTTTTTGTCTCAATAGTATTTACAAAATTAAGCCACCTCTTACCGCCAATAAGCCTGAACAAAACTAATGAAAGAAGTGACACTGCTTCCCCTATAACAGGAGAACAAGTGCATGTTCACAAATGTATAATGAAGTTACAAGGTGACGAACTGTTTTTAGAGCCTGGTTCATACAAGAGTTACTCACTTAGTCATAAAACATACCCGAATGCAAACCATCACCTTTGTGCCTCACTGGCTCATAAAGTGGAGTCCAATAGTCCATTTGTGTTCTAAATCAAGGTTAGTAAAATAAGCAAGGAGCGGCATTAAAAATCTGGCATAATCATATCATCAATTATGGGTCAACAATAGGATAAGTCACATAATTTTCACTTTAAACCAAGCGACTTTGCTGTCAAGTGTGGGAAATAACTTAATTGTTTAATTTATATACCAACCTGAAAGCAACACAAAGCTGCATCATGACTAACACAAGTCAGAATTAAATATATCACAAAATGTTGGTTGCCCACTACTACGCATTTCATTGCTGGTTACTGACCTCCAGGAAACTCTTTTCTAAGGCCACTCGAACATTGGTCTCTATGCTGGTGCGTTTCTTTCTCCTGCGGCTCAGCCCTTCGATTCCCAAACCCGGTGAAGCCAAGGAGCTGGGATTTGACAGTGCAGAGTCTACTGACAAATTTTCTGTTTAAAGTGAAAACAAAAAACATCAGCCTATTGGATCAGTTCATAAAAATATTTGTTGTCTAAACGCTGCAGAAAATACAATACTTCAATGTTTAGATTTATAGTTCATTCCAAGACTTTCAAATGTACAGTTATGCTGAAATACTTCAGAATTGCTGCAATATTCCACTGAAGTACAGTACCCTTCGAAGTCAATAAGATATTTTGGGGTGGTAAGGTGGCACAGTTGTCATCACTGCTGCCTCAGCGCCAGGGACCTGGGTTCAATTCCAGCCTTGGGTGACTGTGTGCAGTTTGTATGTTCTGCCCATGTCTGCGTGGGTTTCCTACGGGTGCTCCGGTTTCCTCCCACAGTCCAAAGATGTACAAGTTATGTAGGTTGGCAGGGCGGCACAGTGACGCAGCGATTAACACTGCTGCATCACGCTGCCAAGGACCTGGGTTCGATCCTGGCCCCGGGCCACTGTCCTTGTGGAGTTTGTACATTCTCCCCGTGTCTGCGTGGGTCTCACCCCCACAACCCAAAGATGTGCAGGGTAGGTGGATTGGCCACGCTAAATTGCCCCTAGCTGAGAAAAAAAAAGAAGTGTGTACTCTAAATTTAAAAATAAAGTTAGGTGGATTGGCTATGATAAATTGTCCTTAGTAACCAAAAAAGGTTATGTGGGGTTACCGGGATAGGATGGGACGTGTGTCTAGATAGGGTGCTCTTTCAGTGTGTCGGTGCAGACTCAATGGGTCCCTTCTGCACTATAGGGATTCTATGAAATGCTAATTTGTTTTGGCCGATTACATGAACACCCAGTTTGAACAGGTTATTTGGGCTTAATCATCACTTCTTGGTTCATGCCTAGTTAATACTGTGAACTGACCATGTGGAATCCTAAATTTAACAAAATGATAATGTTACATTTACAATTCTGGAGCCCACACAACAGAATGATTTTTTAAAACAAAATTTGATTTTAAATGTCAAATACATAGTGTAAGGATCCTTTCTGTTGATTCCCTTATTTCCCATTTCTTTTACATTGTGGTTGAGTAGAGGAAGTGAGGAACTCAAAAGTTGCTAAATGGTACACTGTGCTATGGAGGTTTTGCTTCTGAACAGAAGACATTTTAGCACCGGAGAGATCGGAGGGATTTGGTTTGATTGGCTGGCTGGTGGCCAATGAATTGTCCAAAGGCCGTATTCTGTCCGGTGATAGGCGGTGATTAGGTTCTACCCGAGTGCGATGGTTTTTAGAGGACACAGGAAGTGACAGTTGGAGCCTGGCATTGATAGGATCAGCTGTGTGTGTGTCTCTCTCTCTCTTTCTCCAGAAATACTGCCTATCTGCTGTTTTCTGAACATGCAGAGAAGTCTTTTGAGACCTGGATGAATCTACAGTGAAAACGATTACAGACTGAAAACTAAAACCCCCAACTGAAGGCCTAGATTGAAGAAAGATGGACTGGAAGGTGTCCATCTGAAACAAAGACTCTTATCCTTTTCATCATTAGTTTAACACCCCTCTTTCCCCTCTGTGCTTGTCTGTCTTGTGTGTGTACATATGGAGGGTGGGGTGAGTTAAAGGGGGGGTAGGAATTAGATAATAGTTAACCAGTTGTATTTGCTGCATATTTAATTATAGTTATTGTTATTAATTAAAAATTAATTGCGTTTAAATTTACAAATCTGGGGACTATAGTTAGTTATTGGGCAGCCATAGATCAAAGACTTCGGGTATTTTCTAAGAATAATTTGTTAATTTCAATTGTGTCGCGACTCCGGGTCAAGTGGGCTGGAATTGACCATGCACTAGCCCAGGGTGTCGCAACAATAGAAAAGAGATATTGCAGTTATTAGCTTTAGTTACAAAGTTACCCAGCTGTTCTATGCTGGAAAGGCAGTTAAGTGAAGGATAGAACTGGAGCCAGTTTTGTTTCGTAAGTATTTATTCACAGTGGAACTCACAAAGAAGGGGAAATTGTGGGGTATCAAGGAACTAATGCCAGTGAGGAACTTTAAGTGATCAATATTAGTGAAGAAATCATACAAGAGGTAGTGCATAGGGCCCATTTGACCAAATCCAGGATGAGCAGGCTACTTGCAGTGTGGAGGATGAGTGTGAGCATTGTGGAAGGGGTCCAGCTAATTATGTGCACATGTTCTGATCATATCCTGGGTTCGTGGGGTTCCTGGTCCCCTTCTTTAGCACCATGTCGGTGATTCTACAAATTGAACTGAAGCCCTGTCCCTTAGCGGCCATATTTGCAGTGTCGGGCCTGCCAGAGCTGCAGACTGGGACAGGGTCAGATGTCCTGGACTTCGCCTCACTGGTTGTTCGAAGGTGGGTGCTGCTGGGGTGGAGATCAGCTTCGCTACCCAGTGCCTCAGTATGGCTGGGATACCTTATGGAATTTTTTATGAGAAAGCCAAGTACACCATGAGAGGGGCATTTGAGGGGTTCTACCAGAGATAGCAGCCCTTTATTCAGTACTTTAAAAAGCTGGTCACTATGAATTACTAGGTGAGCAGGGGGGACGAGACGGGACGGGGAGGGGGGGTTGGTTATTGTTTTATTATTTATGTATAAACTTTGAAAAAACTAACTAAAAATTTTTTTTAAAGCTACAGAGATAATTTGTGCATTGGTTATGATCTTCCAGAATGTGGTCTCAGTGAATGAATGTTACAAATGTTAAGTTTGCTGTTTGAGAAACAAAGGAGGAAACAGGGTACTATACGCCAATTAGTTTGCCATCAGTAGCAGGGAAACACTGGAATAAATATCAAGGACTCGGTACCAGGGTATTTGGAAAATCAAAATAGTAGAATCAACATGGTGCTATGAAATGGAAATCATGTTTTCCAACTCTATTAAAAGATTCTTAGGGTGTAACTAGAAGGCTAGATACCTGCTACTGCAGCTGCTATGGTGAGGATGTTCAAAGCAGCCATGTCATACAATTGAAGTTGACAGGTCCAGGTCATACACTCTCCTTTTATCGGGCCTAACATCTAAATATGTCGTCCTTTATTTTTTTTAATGGGACGTGAGTGCATTGGTTAGGCCAGCATTTATTGTCCATCCCGAATTGCCCAAACTGAGTGGCTTGCTGGGCCATTTCAGAGGGCAGCTGAGTCAACCATATTGCTGTGTGTTTGTGGAGTCACATGTAGGCCAGACTAGGAAAAGATGGCAGATTTCATTTTCCTAAAGGACAGTAGTGAACCAGATGGGTTTTTAACAACAGTCAATGATAGTTTCATGGTCATCATTCTTAGACCAGCATTATACTCCAGATTTTATTAACTGAATTCAAATACTGTCAGATGCTGTGGTGGAATTTGAACCTGTAGCCCCAGAGTATTAGCTTGGGCCGTTTGATTCCAAGTCCAGTGACATTACCACTACGCCAATGTATCCCCCAGAATTACCACATCAGAAGCTGTATAGTCCCATTCGTTCTGCTGTCAGCAAATTTGTTAGCCACATGCATGGTCCACAGACACCCTGACTGCAATTTCAGGGTTTCTCTCCCGCATGTTAAATTTCCATACTGAAAGTAGACAAAGTAAAATCAACTATGTAGGCAAGAGGGGTTCCATTGAAACACAACAGACCCTAATGCCAATACTTTCATATAGTTGACCAGACGTTTGTGACTGCAGCCCATACAGCTATGCCCCGTGAAAGCTGTCTGATGTGGTCTATGAAATCTGGAAGAATGGTTCCACTCCAGGTTAAGGAGCACTTGAGTCTGTACATTAAGAGTTTACATCACCCATGCTAACCTCCTCTGTATATCTGTAGCTTTGGTCTTCGTCACCTGCCTTCACCCATTCACTTTTCAAGGGAGCCCTATCCCCAATTGCCCTGCATACAGACAGGAATGTTTTAAATCATTGTTCTATTGGCTGTCAGGAACTAATCAACTCCACTATAAACAAGATCTAGGCTCTTATTGAATTAATTGCCAAATTGGTTATGCATTCTACTCTGTAGTTTACTGTTAAATTTACTGTCTGCTTAAATACTCCTTCCCAGAGAGATTCTGGACATGCCTCAGAGGAAGACTGTACAGGCTGAGATCATGTTATTGCCCTATTCCTCCCCTTCACTAGAACAATGCCACACTTTCTTGATTTATGATAACCCCCAATATCCTACAAACGTATTCACACTTTGTAAGATTGCACTCGCACAGAAGTAGCCAAAACAACCTGAAGCAAAATTGCTGCAGTAATACTACTCTGGGCAGTGCAGGACAGCCTTAAAACAGCATAATTGAAGCAATCTTTCCTGACTGGATTCCATGCTGCTAGTGTGTATGTAGTTGCACATGGTTGCCTTCTTGGAGAATCATACATAATATAACCTTGAGCCACTTAAGATGTTTAATGCAGAGCTATGCCAACATTCCTTTGCTGCCAAAAAACACTAAGATAGCAATGAGTATAGTTAAACGCGTCAGTGTCCAATAGCCAACTAGCCACATTTAAAATTACAGGTTTCTGGTTATTATTTAGTTTTCTGTCATGTCCAATGGCCAACTTGGAATAAGATGCAACAGCTCCCTTTCAATATTTCATGAATCCTAAGCAAATTTAGCAAGTTGCAGAATTAGGTGTAGGTGGCTCACACTGGCTCAGTATTAAGGCATTTATTTGGCGTTCATCGGAGCAATATATTGCAATGCCCAGCATGGAAGAACGCATTGTATCACCTCAATGGGGACACAGTGTAGCACAGTGGTTAGCACTGCTGCTTCATAGCGCCTGGGACCCTGGTTCAATTCCCAGTTTGGGTCACTGTCTGTGCGGCGTCTGCACGATCTCCCCTAGTCTGTGTGGGTTTCCTCCGGGTGCTCCGCTGAGTTTCCGCCCACAATTCCCAAAGATGTTCTGGTAGATGAATTGGACATTCTGAATTCTCCCTCAGTGTACCTGAGCAAGCATCAAGATTATCACTGTAAATTCACTGTAGTGTTAATGTAAGCCTAATTATGACACTAATAAAGATTATTCGCCTTAGTTGTGAAGATATTTCCAGGTGTATTTTCTTTTTACTTTAACGGTAAAACCAGTATTTCACATCCCTAATTATCCTCGAGAAGGTATTGGTGTGCCACTAGAACCACTGCAGTCCATCTGGTGCAGCGATACCCGCAATGCTGTCAGGAAGCAAGTTGCAGGATTTTCATCTAGCAATAGTTAAGGAACAAAATCGTAGTTCCAAGTCAGGTTAGTGCATGGCTTGGAGGGGAACTTGCAAGTGGTGGTGTTCCCATGCGTTTGTCCTCCTAAGTGGTAGAGTTCCTGGGTTGGGAAGGGGCTGTCGATGGAGACTTGGTGAGTTGCTACAGTGTATCTTGGAGAGAGAGAGCGAGAGAGATCCTTTCGGTAAACAACCTGCGGATCCCTCTCTATCAGATTAATGCTGAATCGGACAACCTTCTGCAAAGGCCGTTCTTCAGCTCACAGTTTCCAGAAACAAACTAAAACTGACTGCTACAGACCTGGCTCCTCCTGTTATTTATATAATCTTTATTCGATTCAAATCCCGCAACCTCCTTACTTAAGTTTTAACACAATGGGCAGGATTCTCCATTTGGAAGACCGTGACCTCCCATTGGATATGAATTGCAACAGGTTTACGATCCCTCTGGGAGCACAATCCGGTCAGCAATTCATATTCCTCATCATGCAAATAATTTATGCATGGCGTGGAATCCAAGGGATTCCATGGGAATCTCGCTATCGGGCCGCCACATTTCCTCCCCCTCCCCTCCCCCAAAAGGATCCCTGTAGTAGAGAGACGCCCCCACACAGGGGGATGCACTAAGTACATTTCAATCACTCAAGCATGTGATCTCACTGCACATACCTCTCTTTGATGTGGTCAATGTTTACAAACATAGGGGATTCATAACGTAGGCCACAGAACCATGGAGGGAGATGAATGAATCAAAGCTGCAGATGCTTTGTAGAAGCTGTCAAATCACAGACCACTACCAGAAAGCTATGAATGGCTTGCAGCTAATGGATCTGTTGCAGATCACAGCTGTTCTCCTTCCAGGAATGGACACGTGAAGCTGCAAGTCATGTTACAGCTGTAACTCCCCGCTCTACCCGTCTGGACTGCTTTCCAGCTTCCAAACAGGGTCTCTTTTCTGAGGGGGGAGGTTTCCCTTTAGGAGGGGGGTGGTTCCCCTATTACTGTGGTCACTGCGTGTGTGTGTGTGGGGGGGGGGGGGGGGGGGCACCTGACAGAGGAGGCATGTGCAGGACGTGCATTGTTTACAGGGGGGGTGGTTTTGGCCCTCAGATGGGCTCTACCAGCGTGGTGAACCTTGCAGTGGGCCAAGGGGGCAACTGTTGGCAGGGCCACGCTGGTAGAGACCACAAGCGATCCGTGCCCACCTGATTCCCGGCCGCGGGGACTGGGGAATCATGGAAGGCCAGAGCATAGGGCAACGGGCCTGGTAAATGGATGCAAATTGGTCATTAAGACTTCTTCATTGCACCATGTGCAGCGACAAAGTCTGTCCATTTTTAAGCCAGGATTAAAAAAATTAATTATATATATATTAGAGATATATATGTATATAATATATATATGTATATACACACACACACACACACATGCGCACGCCCAAACCCAAATTTTTAAAACATTACTGCAACAGGTTCTCCCCGTGTCTGCGTGGGTTTCCAGTTTCCTCCCACAGTCCAAAGGTGTGCAGGTTAGGTGAATTGGCCATGCTAAATTGCCATTGACCAGAAACTGAACTGGTCCAACAAAATAAATATTGTGGCTACAAGAGGTCAGATGCTGGGAGTTATGTGGAGAGTAACTCACCCCCTTGTTGTGTTGTTAACCTGATATAAGGCACCAATTGGTCATAAGGAATTTTGTTAACACATGGTGGGTTTGTTTAGAATAGGCTCAAGAACATTTCTACACAGGTATAAAGCTCGGAGACATCAGCAGCAGAGCTGTGTGTGCTGAGCTAAAAGATAAAAATGAAACCAAGACTAGATTGCATGACACTCCCCCTTCCAGTTTTCCTGAACAGATTACCACATTCCCCAACCTTTCAAAGATACTTTCCCAGTTTTCAAAAGATACTTTCCCCCTTCCAAATAAGTTTAACTATTCACAATATGATGAACTATTAACAATATTGTGAATATATATTCATTTTTACTTGCAATTACCCAAGTATTGTCATGTGAGGGTACCTTTAAGAAATGGATGTTTAAGCAATATATCTTTAAGAAATGCAGTGATGTCAGAGTGTGGGTGGAGCTGGGTATTAGATCAGCCATCTTGCAGTTTAGTTTCAGTTTGAAAAGAGCTTGGGTGTGTGTTTGCAGTGAGCTGGATCTGCTGTGATCTCTGCCATGAAAGACTATCTCTGGATCATTTGGGTGATTTAAACTCATAATAGTAAAGCCTTTAACCTGATGTGTTTCTGTTTAAAGGTGTTAAGTCTCATGGATGTTGAAAGGAATACCCGAGGGATTATTTAGTGTTGTAATATTTTCGGGGTTATCTTTGAAGTAAGGGGCGTTAAGAGATCCAATGTTTATTTAAGAGGTTAAGTTGAGTTCATGGAATAAACATTGTTTTAAAAACCACGTGTCCATAATTGTAATCCCACACCTAGGGAAAAAGCCGTGTGCTCGGAAAAGCAACAATAGCATTAAAGGGGGAGGTTAGTTGAACTCCATGATACATTTTGGAGTTCTGAAAACACCTCTCCCATAACAATGGGCACGAGGGGGATAAAAGTCTATCTATTGGATTGGCTTTTGTGAACTTAAAGACAGTGAAGGATTGTTGCTTTTCCGGTGTGGTATTTTAGTTTAAGTGGGGAAGAGTGTTGTGAACAATGGCACTTTCAGAGGCTCAGAGGTTTTTGGGGGTGGACACGATAACACGTGATACCTTACTTTCAGAGAGTAAAAACAGACTGTTGGGTCGGCAAAAATATTGCAGTTAACATTACCTGACAAAATGCGAAAAGGTGAGGTAATTATGGCAGTGGTTAAGTATTTAAAGTTGCCTGAGATAGAGTTTGACTCATTGGAAATGGCAAAAATTCAGTTGCAAATTAAACAAATGGAACATGAGAAAGAATTAAAACGGCTTGAATATGAAAGAGAGAGAGGAAAAAGAAAGAGAGAGAGAGGGAAAAAGAAAAGGAGAGAGAAGAAAGGAGAGAAGAAAGAATAGCCCGAGGAGAACAAAAGGAAAAAGGGAGATACAGATCAGGGGAAAAGATACAGAGTAGGAGTTTGAACTTCAGAAAATGGCCATATAACATGACAATCAGTAAATATTGGCAGACATAAAGGGATACGTACAGTTGGATGATAGTGATGAGGATAGTGAGAAAGAGCCTCATAGTCGAAGGCTTGGTGGGAATCTATTTAAATATTTCCAAGCATTGCCAAGGTTTGACGAGAAGGAAGTGGAAGCCTTTTTCATTTCATTTGAGAAGGTAGCTAAACAAATGAAATGGTCACAGGACATGTGGGTATTACTGATTCAAACAAAGCTGGTAGGTAGAGCTAGTGAGGTGTTTGCATCACTACCGGAGGAGGTATCTGGAGCGTATGAGGAGGTGAAGAAATCCATCTTAAGTGCATATGAGCTAGTGCCTGAAGCTTACAAAGGTTTAGAAATTTAAGGAAAAAATTTGGTCAAACATACATGGAGTTTGAAAGGCTCCAACAGAGTAATTTTGATCGGTGGATAAGGGCTTTGAAAATAGACCAAACGTATAAAAGCTCTGAGAAATTATACTTTTGGAGGAGTTTAAAAATTCAATTCCTGATGTAGTGAGAAATCATGTGGAAGAACAGAGGGTTAAAACTGCGAGATTAGCAGCAGAAATGGCTGATGATTATGAATCAGTTCATAAATCAAAGATTGGTTTCCAACATCAGTTTCAGCCGGTGAGGGATAGAAACTGGGGACATGAGAAATACTCAAGTGGTAAAGGTAAAGGTGATCTGAATGGAGACAATAAAGAGAGTGTACCTCAGATTAAAAAAGAAATCCAGGAGGGTGGAAAAGAAATGAAAAGTTTCAAATGTTTTCACTGTAATAAACTAGGCCACGTAAAGTCACAGTGTTGGTGGTTGAAGAAAAGCACTGGGAAGGCTGATGTGGTAAAACAGGATAAGACAGTGGGATTTGTTAAGACTGGTAAAGGAAAGCCCAAGGGAAGCGAAGGAGGTGCAAACGATTGTACAGCCTGTTCAAGAAGTAATTGTTAAGAAGGTGCCAGATGTCTTTAAAGAATTTACTTGTGTGGGTAAAGTTTACTCATGTGTATCAGGAGGAGCAGGTAAAGAAGTCACAATTTTAAGAGATACAGGGGCTAGTCAATCTTTAATGATAAGCACAGTACGAAGTCTTACAACACCAGGTTAAAGTCCAACAGGTTTGTTTCGATGTCACTAGCTTTCGGAGCGCTGCTCCTTCCTCAGGTGAATGAAGAGGTATGTTCCAGAAACACATATATAGACAGATTCAAAGATGCCAAACAATGCTTGGAATGCGACCATTAGCAGGTGATTAAATCTTTACAGATCCAGAGATGGGGTAACCCCAGGTTAAAGAGGTGTGAATTGTGTCAAGCCAGGACAGTTGGTAGGATTTCGCAGGCCAGATGGGGAGGGGTGAATGTAATGCGACATGAATCCCAGGTCCCGGTTGAGGCCGCACTCATGTGTGCGGAACTTGGCTATAAGTTTCTGCTCGGCGATTGTGCATTGTCGCGCGTCCTGAAGGCCGCCTTAGAATCATGGAATTTACAGTGCAGAAGGAGGCCATTCGGCCCATCGGGTCTGTACCGGCTCTTGGAAAGAGCACCCCACCCAAGGTCCACACCTCCACCCTATCCCCACAACCCAGTAACCCCACCCAACACTAAGGGCAATTTTGGACACTATGGACAATTTAGCATGGCCAATCCACCTAACCCGCACATCTTTGGACTGTGGGAGGAAACCGGAGCACCCGGAGGAAACCCACGCACACACGGGGAGGATGTGCAGACTCCGCACAGACAGTGACCCAAGCCGGAATCGAACCTGGGACCCTGGAGCTGTGAAGCATTTGTGCTATCCACAATGCTACCGTGCTGCCTTGGAGAACGCTTACCCGGAGATCAGAGGCTGAATGCCCTTGACTGCTGAAGTGTTCCCCGACTGGAAGGGAACATTCCTGCCTGGTGATTGTTGCGCGATGTCCGTTCATTCGTTGTCGCAGCGTCTGCATGGTCTCGCCAATGTACCACGCTTCGGGACATCCTTTCCTGCAGCGTATGAGGTAGACAACGTTGGCCGAGTCGCACGAGTATGTGCCGCGTACCTGGTGGGTGGTGTTCTCACGTGTAATAGTGGTATCCATGTCGATGATCTGGCACGTCTTGCAGAGATTGCCATGGCAGGGTTGTGTGGTGTCGTGGTCACTGTTCTGAAGACTGGGTAGTTTGCTGCAAACAATGGTTTGATTGAGGTTGCGCGGTTGTTTGAAGGCAAGTAGTGGGGGTGTGGGGATGACCTTGGCAAGATGTTCATCGTCATCAATGACGTGTTGAAGGCTGTGAAGAAGATGACGTAGTTTCTCCGCTCCGGGGAAGTACTGGACGACTAAGGTTGTGAAGTGAGGTGAAGGTCTTAATGATAAGAGATGAGGAATTATGTAGTTTGGGAAGAATGTTGCCAGAAAAGGTGGTGATATGTGGAATTCAGGGTGAGAGGAGTAGCGTTCCATTATATAAGGTAAGGTTGGAAAGTCCAGTGAAGAGTGGTGAAGTGGTAGTAGGAGTAACAGATAAACTATCTTGTCCAGGAATACAGTTTATCTTGGGTAATGATATAGCTGGATCGCAGGTGGGAGTGATGCCTACTGTGGTTGATAAGCCAGTGGAAAATCAGTCAACTGAAGTGTTGAAGGACGAATATCCTGGGATTTTTCCGGATTGTGTAGTAACAAGGTCACAAAGTCACAGGTTAAGACGAGGAGAAATCAAAGCGTGAAGATGAAGTTGAAGTGCAATTATCAGAAACGATTTTTGATCAGATGGTTGAAAAAGAACAAGAACAGGTGGAGGATGAGGCGGATATTTTTAGTTCAGGAAAATTGGCGGAGTTACAACAGAAAGATGTAGAAATAAAACGGATATATCAGAAAGCATACACGGAAGAGGAATCCGAGAGTATACCAGAGTGTTATTACCGTAAAAGTGATGTCTTGATGAGAAAATGGAGACCTGTACATATGCAGGCGGATGAAAAGTGGGCAGAAGTGCATCTAGTAGTATTGCTGGTTGGGTATAGAAAGGAGGTGTTGGCGAGTTGCACATGAGGTACCAGTGGGAGGTCATTTCGGAATAAGGAAAACTCAAACTAAAATCCAGAAACATTTTTATTGGCCTGGACTACATAAAGATGTAGTTACATTTTGTCAATCATGTCACACATGTCAAGTGATAGGGAAACCTCAAGCAGTGATAAAACCAGCACCCTTAATACCCATTCCAGCATTTGAGGAACCTTTTACGAGGGCCATAATTGATTGTGTAGGACTGCTTCCTAAAACAAAAGTGGAACTCAATATCTTTTGACTATAATGGATGTGTCTACTAGGTTTCCAGAGGCCATTCCAGTACGTAATATTACAGCTAAAAGGATTGTGAAGGAGTAACTTAAATTCTTTACTAGGTATGGACTACCCACAGAAATTAAATCGGATCAAGGATCGAATTTTACTTCAAAGTTATTCAAAGAAGTTACGGATAGCTTAGAAATAAAACAATTTAAATCAACTGCGTACCATCCAGAATCGCAGGGAGCGTTAGAAAGGTGGCATCAGACATTAAAGACAATGTTGAGGGCGTATTGTCAAGATTATCCAGAGGATTGGGATAAAGGAATCCCATTCGTATTGTTTGCAATTAGGGATGCACCTAATGAGTCTACCAAATTTAGTCCTTTTGAACTAATTTTTGGTCATGAGTTAAGAGGGCCACTTAAATTGATTAAGGAAAAATTGGTGGGTGAGAAATCGGAAATTCCACTATTGGATTACGTGTCAAATTTTAGGGAACGATTAAATAGGTGAATTGACTAGACAATTGAAAGTTGCACAAAATGTGATGAAATAGGTAGCGGACCAGAAATCCAAAGTTCATAGTTTTGTCAGTGGGGATAAAGTTTTAGTGTTGTTGCCGGTGGTAGACGAGCCTTTAAAAGCTAGGTTTTGTGGACCGTATCAGATTGAAAGGAAATTAAATGAGGTGAATTATGTGGTAAAAACACCAGCTAGAAGGAAGACTCACCGAGTGTGTCATGGGAATATGCTTAAAAGGTACTTTGAAAGGGAAGGAGAGAAAAAGGAGGTTTTAATGATTCTAACTCAAAGTGATGAACCAAATCCAGATGACTGTGAATTTGACATACCTGAAATTAAGTTGGAAAATGAGGATGTTCTTAAAAATTGGGATGAATTGTTAAGTTACCTTCCAGAGGAAAAACAAACTGACCTGGAAGAGTTATTGATATCACATGGGCACGTTTGTAGAGATAAATTGGGAAGTACTAAAATGGCTATACATGATGTAGATGTGGGAAATGTTGTTCCTATCAAACATCATCCATATAGACTTAACCCATTAAAATTGGCACAGGTTAACAGAGAGATTGAGAGTATACTGAAGAATGGCATAATTGAAGTGGGTTGCAGCCAATGGAGCTCACCCATAGTGATGGTACCTAAACCAGACGGTACCCAACGGTTGTGTGTGGACTATCGAAAGGTCAATGCAGTTACAATAACGGACTCTTATCCTATCCCACGTTTGGAGGATTGCATTGAGAAAGTGGGACAATCCGCTTTTATTTCCAAATTGGATTTACTGAAAGGTTACTGGCAAGAACCTTTATCTGAAAGGGCGAAGGAAATTTCAGCTTTTGTGACTCCAGATGGTATATACCAGCTCAAAGTTATGCCATTTGGCATGAAAAACGCCCCAGCAACATTTCAACGGTTAACTAATACAGTCGTTTCAGGATTACCCAATTGTGCGGTATACATCGACTATCTGGTAGTTTTCAGCCAGACATGGAAAGAACATTTAAACATCTGAGGGAGTTATTCGATCGACTTCAGGAGGCGGGTTTGGTGATAAACCTAGCCAAAAGTGAATTTGGAAAAGCCCAAGTCACTTTCCTTGGCCATACAATCGGACAGGGCCGAATGGTCCCACGGGATGTGAAAACGAGTTATTGGGGAGTTTCCGATACCCTTGACACAACGGGAAATAATGCTATTTCTTGGTATGAGTGGATTTTACCGGAAATGTGTACCAAATTTTAGCAGTGTGGTCGCTCCACTGACGGACTTGCTCAAGAAGCGTAACAAATTCCACTGGACAGCGGAGTGTCAACAGGCATTTGACGGCCTGAAGGCTGTGTTAACCACTGCTCCAGTGTTAGTCATCCCAAATTATACCAAACCCTTCAAAGTGGCTGTTGATGCGAGCGATGTGGGCGTAGGTGCTGTGCTTCTATAAGACGACGACAAAGGGCTAGAGCAGACTGTTGGTTATTTTTCAAAGAAATTGAATTCTCACCAGAAAAGTATTCGACGATTGAGAAGGAGACTTTGAGTTTGGTGCTTGCTTTGCAACATTTTCACATTTATGTGACCAGCAATCCATCTGACACCATTATATATACTAATCATAATCCTTTGACGTTTTTGGAGCGATTCTGGAATAACAATGCAAGGCTGTTTCGCTGGAGTTTGTTACAGCCATTTCATTTAAAAATAGTACATGTGGCCGGACGGGAAAATGCGATAGCCGATGCTTTGTCACGAATGAGATCAATCGAGAAGGTTTTCGGTTGGAGGAAGAACCAATAAAAATGGACTATATTATTATACCTGTTTGAGTGTGTGGTTTTCTTTAAATGAAAATTAAAGGGTAGGGTAAAGCTATGGACAGTATAATGGTTAATGGAGAGCAAGGCAGCAGGTTACGTGACAGGTTATTATGTAGAGATATGGGTTCAAAGACAAGGAAAATTAGGAGAAAGGGTAAGAGGAAAAATAATTTGCAAAAAGTTACTGATCAAGGTGTTAGGATTCATAACAATGACATAAAAAACAGCATAAGTGTACTTTACCTGAATGCTCGTAGTATACGGAATAAGGTGAATGGGTTAATGGCGCAAATCATCGTGAATGACTATGATTTAGTGGCCATTACTGAAACATGGTTAAAAGATGGTCACGACTGGGAGTTAAATATCCAAGGGTATCAAACTATACGAAAGGATAGAATGGACGGTAAGGGCGGTGGTGTAGCTTTGTTGTTTAAGGATGGCATCCGGGCAATAGTAAGGGATGATATTGGTGCTATGGAGGACCAGGTTGAATCAATTTGGGTGGAAATCAGGAATAGTAAGGCGAAAAGGTCACTGATAAGAGTAGTCTATAGGCCACCAAATAGTAACAGGATGGTAGGGCAGGCAATAAGCAAAGAAATAACGGATGCATGTAGAAATGGTACAGCGGTTATCATGGGAGATTTTAATCTGCACGTCGATTGGTTTAACCAGATTGGTAAAGGCAGCCTTGAGGAGGAGTTTATAGAATGTGTCCGGGATAATTTCCTGGAACAGTATGTAATGGAGCCTACAAGGGAACAAGCGGTCCTAGATCTGGTCCTGTGTAATGAGGCAGGATTGATTAATGATCTCATATTTCAGGATCCTCTTGGAAGGAGCGACCACAATATGGTGGAATTTAAAATACAGTTGGAGGATGACAAGGTAAAATCAAACACTAGTGTTTTGTGCTTAAACAAAGGCGATTACAATGGGATGAGAGAAGAACTAGCTAAGGTAGACTGGGAGTAAAGACTTCATGGTGAAGCAGTTGAGGAACAGTGGAGAACCTTCCGAGCGATCTTTCAGTGTTCAGAAAAGGTTCATACCAACAAAAAAGAAGGTAGAAAGGGGAAAAATCGACCGTGGATATCTAAGGAGGTGAGGGAGAGTGTCAAATTGAAGGAAAAAACTACAAAGTGGCAAAAATTAGTGGGAGACTAGAGGACTGGGAAGTCTTTAGGGGACACCAGAAAGCTACTAAAAAAGCTATAAAGAAGAGTAAGGTAAACTATGAAAGTAAACTGGCTCAGAACATAAAAGCAGATAGTAAAAGCTTCTACAAATATATAAGACAAAAAAGAGTGGCTAAGGTAAATATTGGTCCTTTGGAAGATGAGAAGGGAGATTTAATAATTGGAGACGGGGAAATGGCTGAGGAGCTGAACAGGTTTTTTGATCAGTCTTCACAGTGGAAGACACAAATAACATGCCAGTGACTGATGGAGATAAAGATATGATAGGTGAGGACCTTGAGATGATTGTAATCACTAAGGAGGCAGTATTGGGCAAGCTAATGGGGTTAAAGGTAGGCACCTCTCCTGGCCCTGATGGGATGTATCCCAGAGTGTTAAAAGAGATGGCTAGGGAAATTGTAAACACACTAGTGATAATTTATCAAAATTCACTAGACTCTGGGGTGGTCCCAGAGGATTGGAAAGTAGCAAACGTGACACCACTGTTTAAAAAAGGAGGTCGGCAGAAAGCGGGTAATTATAGGCCGGTAAGCTTAACTTCGGTTGTAGGGAAAATGCTGGAATCAATCATTAAGGAGGAAATAGCGGGGCACCTGGAAGGAAATTGTCCCATTGGGCAGACGCAGCATGGGTTCACAAAGGGTAGGTCATGCCTGACTAATTTGGTAGAATTTTTTGAGGACGTTACCAGTGCAGTAGATAACGGGGAACTAATGGATGTGGTATATCTGGATTTCCAGAAAGCTTTTGACAAGGTGCCACACAAAAGGTTGCTGCATAAACTAAAGATGCATGGCATTGAGGGTAAAGTGGTAGCATGGGTAGAGGATTGGTTAACTAACAGAAAGCAGAGAGTGGGGATAAATGGGTGTTTCTCTGGTTGGCAACCTGTAACTAGTGGGGTCCCTCAAGGATCAGTGTTGTTCACAATTTACATAGACGATTTGGAGTTGGGGACCAAGTGCAATGTGGCAAAGTTTGCAGACGACACTAAGATGAGTGGTAAAGCAAAAAGTGCAGAGGATACCGGAAGTTTGCAGAAGGATTTGGATAGGTTAGGTGAATGGGCTAGGGTCTGGCAGATGGAATTCAATGTTGCCAAGTGTGAGGCTATCCATTTTGGGATGAATAACAGCAGAATGGATTATTATTTAAACAGCAAGATGTTAAAACATGCTGCTGTGCAGAGGGACCTGGGTGTGCTGGTGCACGAGTCGCAAAAAGTTGGTGTGCAGGTGCAACAGGTGATTAAGAAGGCTAATCGAGTTTTGTCTTTCATTGCTAGAGGGATGGAGTTCAAGACTAGGGAGGTTATGCTGCAATTGTATAGGGTGTTGGTGAGGCCACATCTGGAGTATTGGGTTCAGTTTTGGTCTCCTTACCTGAGAAAGGACATATTGGCACTGGAGGGAGTGCAGAGGAGATTCACTAGGTTGATCCCAGAGTTGAGGGGATTAGATTATGACGAGAGGTTGAGTAGACTGGGACTGTACTCATTGGAGTTTAGAAGGATCTTATTGAAACATATAAAATTATGAAGGGAATAGATAGGATAGATGTGGGCAGGTTGTTTCCACTGGTCGGGGACAGCAGAACTAGGGGGGCATAGCCTCAAAATAAGGGGAAGTAGATTTAGGAGCGAGTTTGGGAGGAACTTCTTCACCCAAAGGGTTGTGAATCTCTGGAATTCCTTGCCCAGTTAAGCAGTTGAGGCTCCTTCTTTAAACGTTTTTAAGAAAAAGATAGATACCTTTCTAAAGAATAAAGGGATTCGGGGATATGGTGTACGGGCCGGAGAGTGGAGTTGAGTCCACAAAGATCAGCCATGATCTCATTAAATGGCGGAGCAGGCTCGAGGGGCCAGATGGCCTACTCCTGTTCCTAGTTCTTATGTTCTTATGCATATTTACTGTGTGCATTTCTTAGTGGATGGTGCAAAAGTGAAAAATGAAACCATCTTGAAGTTGATGATTTATTTATTTTTCTTGGGGGGGGGAGGTGTCATGTGAGGGTGCCTTTAAGAAATGGATGTTTAAGCAGTGTATCTTTAAGAAATGCAGTGATGTCAGAGTGTGGGTGGAGCTGGGTTTTAGATCAGCCATTTTGCAGTTTAGTTTCAGTTTGAAAAGAGCTTGGGTGTGTGTGTCTGTGTTTGCAGTGAGCTAGTTCTGCTGTGATCTCTGCCATGAAAGACTATCTCTGGATCATTTGGGTGATTTAAACTTATAATAGTAAAGCCTTTATTCTGATGTGTTTCTGTTTAAAGGTGTTAAATCTCATGGATGTTGAAAGGAATAACTGAAGGATTATTTAGTGTTGTAATATTTTCGGGGTTATCTTCGAAGTAAGGGGTGTTAAGAGATCCAATGTTTATTTAAGAGGTTAAGTTGAGTTCATGGAATAAACATTGTTTTGTGTTTAAAAACCACGTGTCCATAATTGTAATCCCACACCTAGGGAACAAGCCGTATGCTCGGAAAAGCGACAATAGCATTAAAGGGGGAGGTTGGTTGAACTCCATGATACATATTGGGGTTCTGAAAACACCTCTCCCATAACAGTATATAGAACTGATGGAGTCGCTAAAGCATAGAAGCAATCTGCTGGTACTCCCATATAGTGTAATGGCAAACTTGTCTGGAGGTTTCTTTAATTGCTCAAAGTGATCAGTGGAATTATTAATGGTTGTTACTGTTTGCATATGGGAGATTATGCCCAAGATGAAATAGGACTGTATGGTGGTTGAGGAGTTGGAATGGATCTGATTTGTCCTCAGTTATCCCTTACTGTTGCACCTTTGTATTATGCAATTGTCAAATAATGGGATATTTGGTAAAGGAGTTGACATGGAAGACGCTGGATACAATTTTGGACTAAGGATGGGTAGGAACGTCATGCGGAACCAATGGTGCTTTGTGCTGACTTGGCATATGCTCTTGACATGTCTCTCATTTCTTGACGAAGACGTCATGCTGGACAAATAAGCCGTCTCTCGTGAGTTTTCTCATCAAATTTATGCCCACGTGTAATGAAGAGATGAAGTTCTTGAAGAATATCAGGTCATAAAGATTCTGTTATAATGACCTGCCTAACTTCCCACATTCCTCTCTGGGAGATGCCTAGTTCATCCGGGTACGGCCAAAATGGTCTCTTGCTCGTGGACATGCTGAATTGAATCAGGCCATCCTCGGATGACGATTTTCCACAGTGTCTGTAGTTTAGAATGTTTAGCTATTTTTCTTGTAGCTGTTGGTATTTGCATTAGGCAAACTGTATCAGATCAATTTGGAGAAAATATTACGTTCTATGTTAAATTAAGTCAATTTGTAGATCCAAGGGTACATTTTCTGTTTTCGCTGGCTTAGGCAATCCAAGTGTATCCAATGCGATCATCAAGTTACCTACCTAATCTCAGTCGTAACCATGAATCTTTATCAAGAGATGTTGCAACTTAGTGGTGCACTGGTCAATGGTTTTTGCCAAATCATCTCCAATGGCCTGGCATCGGTCTGTATCACAAATCTCTTGCCAAATAGATAGGTATGAAAATGCATGATTCCAAACACAAGCTAACATTTCTCTCTCTATGTTGGATCATTTGGAATGTGTTAAAAACAGAGATTTTGAAGCAAATGAAATCGGTATGCCTTTTTGTAGCATGCATGCTCCTCGATCTTTCTGTAAGGCATCCATCTTCAAGGTAGTTGTTCCTCTGGGATTGTAAAATTGCAATATTGATGCTTCTGATGATAATTGTTTCAGTGCTTCAAAGAGGAAACACACATCTTTTTCAACAATTCACTTAGCGATGAAGATTTTTGAGCAAAATTGAGGCGGTATGGAGACAAGAAATTAAAGAATCCTAGACATCAGCAAAGATCATCCTTATCTTAAGGAGTCGGCATGGCTTGAATATTCTCTATTTTACTTTGTTTGTGCCAATAAGTGCAGATCATGGTCATATTCTTGCCCTGTTCTTCCCACAAAGGCAATGTCATCTGTGATACAGATGCATCCTGGCACAACGCATGCAATGTGGTCCACGTGAGCTAGAAAGTGATCCTGGTTAACGGAGTCCGAAAGAGAGTTGTTGAAAAAATATCGTTCAAACAGGGGACAAAATGTAGCATGCTCTTGGGACTTCTGCACGAGTTGTACCAATTAGTAGCCATTACTACCATCAATCTTTGAGGGAAACATTGCACCCGCAAATCATGGATTTAATTCTTCTAATGTGGATATTTGCAACAATAATGTTTCAAAGCTGTGCTTAAACTTGTGGATCCAGGCATACTCTCAATGATCTGTCTTTCTTTATGACATATGTGGTTGAGCTGCACCAATTAGCGTGCTCTTGTATTTTTCTAATGATTCCGCGTTTCTCCATTTTGTCTAGACCTTCAACTTGCCTTCTAAATGGATGTTGCACTTACTTAGTGGATCAATTGACGGATTTGCATTCTCTATCAAGTGGAATATTGCAACTCCCTTGAAACTTTTTTTATTCGTTCATGGGATGTGGGCATCACTAGCTGGGCCAGCATTCATTGCCCATTTAAGAGTCAACCACATTGCTGTGAGTCTGGAGTCACATAGAGGCCTAACCAAGTAAGGATGACAGATTTCCTTCACTAAAGGACGTTAGTGAACCAGATGGATTTTTACGACAATCGACAATGGTTTCCTGGTCATTGTTAGACTTCTTAATTTTTAATTCCAGATTTATTGATTTCAAATTTCACCATCTGCCACGGTGAGATTCGAACCCAGTCCCCAGTGTTACCCTAGGTCTCTGGATTACTAGTCCAGAAACAAATCCACTATGCCTCTGCCTTCCTAACTGCCACTTTGTCAAAACATTCTGGATATTCGGATGTTAGATCCCAAACTAAGGCGATAGGAGTGGTTTTGGAGGTTGAGCTGCCTCGTGGTGCTGACTGATTCCACGGATTGTTACCAGTGTGCGGTCACAGCATGCAGGTAACTTACAATCACTGAACATTTAGTCTCCATAATGTAGAACATCTGTGACACCCAGGACAATTGATTATACTTGCATCCTAGCACTATGGGTCCTGCACATGGAATTAGTGAACTGTTGCATGCCGAACGTTTTGCAGTAGTAGGTCTTGTTATGGCCTTTCATGCCTGTGGATACACATCTTTTAGACACCACACTTGCCTCTTGTCAACCTTGGCCAATAACGCATAGTTATCAACACGCTTAGGATAAATAATTCCAATCTTGGCAAACAATTTAGCTGGTGTATCAGTGCCTATGTTTTCCACAAGGTTGACGTTGCGACATTTGTGTTCACCACTCTTCACCTCACATGCACATTATTGTCATGCTTTGGTTTATTAATGACCTCATTATAGTTTCTGATGAGATTCTGGATGGTCATTCTTATTGAGTGAAGGCACGCTTTGCGTACTGTCTGCTCAGATAATCCATATCAGCCTTTGCTCTAATGCACTGCCTCCGATAATGTCCTTTCTACAGCATGCCTTGCCGAATTGTTGGAAAACTGCGCATTTTCTTACAGTGCATACAGAAGACCACATATTCCACACGTCTTGCTCAGTTTGGGTATTCAAGTGAGTGCGTTAACAATTAGGGTTGTACTTGGAATCGGTAAACGTCATCGAAAGAGGATCACTTCATGCTTGCGTCAATCCTTGAGTAGCCCTTTGATGCTACATTTTGGGCTTGTCCAGCAGATCTTGTTAGAATGCTTCCAAGGGAGTGGATGCCAATACCAACCCAATAATTCTGTCTGTTAGTTCTGCGCCTGAAAAATCACATTCGTAAACTTTCCTTTGCATGTTGATGAAATGCTCTATGGATTCTGTAGGCTGTAGTCAAAATGACATGAACGCTAGTCGATGAATCTGTAAACTTAACCTGATACTTAAACCAGTCTTCCAATTTAGTCCAAATCCTTTGGGGATCATTTAGCCCTTATGTTCTTAATCCTGGTGTTCAGCCTGCATAGATCTTCATTCCCAATTGCTATTCAACTTTTTAAGACTTGCTTGGCTGGTTCACTCACTTGAATCAAGAAACCACAGCTTTATCACTATTTGACTTCAGATAGTAGGTCAGTTGCATCCCAATTCAAACTGGAGAATTTTATGGACATTTTGAAAATATCCTTTGACCTTCCCTTTCCTAAAATACCTAGGATGTGTGTAGCTGTAGCCACTTTCTCTTGCTTTTCCAAAGCGCTGTCTGCCATAATCATAACCTTATGACTTTTGTTTTTGCTGCTTTTTTGTTTGGCTCTCCTTCCAGCGCTATCGATCCAGCCCACACCCTGGTTATTTGCCTTTCCCAACTGAGGTAACCTAGTGCTGGTCCTCTTGACATGCTGTCCCACTCACTAAACTGACAATCCACCTCTGCCCTGCATCTTCATGGCTTTTCTGTGCCGTCACCATGCTGTGATTTCAACGCTCTGACTCAGTTGCTCACCAGTTTGTATCTGTACTTAATCTTGCTGCCACACTGCTTGACCACTGCTGAACACCATGTTACGTTGTTATACTAATAAAAGGTACCAATTACTCATAAGAATTGTGTAAACACGTTGTGGGTTTGATTATTTACAACAGGCATGATAGAACATTTATGTAGAAAAGCTTGAAGACAACAACAGAAAATCTTTGTGCATATGCTCTCCTCAAAGGTAAAAATGAAACTAAGACTGACTCACCGAAGCCCACCCACCATCTACAAGGCATAAGTCAGTTGTGTGGTGGAATACTCTTCACTTTCCTAGATAAGTGCAGCTCTAACGACAAAGAAGCTCGATACCATCTGGGACAAAGCAGTCTACTTGACTTGGGCCCCTCCACCACCTTCAACAGCCACTCACTCCACCACTGACACACAATGTCAGCATGGTGTACCATCTCCAGGATACACTGCAGCAACTAACCAAGGCTCCTCCAACAGAACCTTCCAAATCCGCAACCTCTACCACCGAGAGGACAAAGGCAACAGATGCAAGAAAACGCCACCATCTTCAAGTTTCCCTCCGAGCCGCATGCCATTCGGGCTTGGAACTATATTGTAATTTCTTCACTGTTGCTGGATCAAAATCCTTCCCGAACAGCGCTGTACCTATACCACATGGCGGCTCACCAGCACCTTCTTTAGGGCAATTAGGAATGAAGAAGAAAATTACTGGTGTCACCAGTGATGCCCACATCTCGTGAAAGGATAAAAATAAAGTGCAAAATTGAATGATGAGGAAGAACATTGTTCAGCATTGGAGTGAAGGGAGAAAAAATTAGATGAAAAACTCTCAAACCTGCATCATTCAACCACTTTTCAAGCAATGGTTTGAGTTTGCACATATTCTTAAAGCTGAGGTTCAAGGCTTCAAAACGAGAGATTGTAGTTTGGCTGAAATCATTTCCATAGAGTTTTCCCATGGCAAGTCCTACATCACCCTGTCAAGAGATGTAGAGAAATAAATAAATTCTCTTTAAGACTTTATTATATCCCATTTAAAATGTAAATAAACAACATCGTTCTGAATTGAATTGCATGATAAGTAATACCAAACTCTAACCGGACACATATCATTGACTTAGTTCTTGAAGATTACATGGTTGGCAGTGACACACAACTGAATATATCCCTAGCTGAGCAAAACTGTAACATTGTTGATCTTGTCTTTTGTCAGCAGCTGACCAATGAACAAGGTAGGGAAATATAACAATGAAATAGTACACGGGTCATCTCAATAAACTCTCTTGTTTGCATGGCCAAGTTCAGAAACTAAGTTTCAAAAACAGAAACTAACGTCTAGCCACCCATCAACATGCATCAGATGAGTTATTCCTCATTTGATCTACCTTGCTATATAAGCCATCAATGTACTCCCTTCTTTAGAGGATAGGAGAATTTGGGTCGTGAACTTGAAAACTATTAGAATATCTAATATCGCTCCAATAGGATAATAGAAAGTCTACTTTCAGCAACCTATCATATCCATCCTTTAAAAGTACAAATCCTTAAAAAAGGTAATTTTATGTTTTTGCTGCCACGTCTTTCTATCCCTTTAGCCCCATGAACTAAGAAAGAAACATAAATGCAAACCCGTACCTAGAAATGTTTAACCACTTCCTCCGACTATCCAAGTCACTATGCTACGGAACAGCAGTAGCAACTCAGTGGGAAGTTTGAGATATTATTTTAAATATATAACAATTTATCTATAACATGTTGTCACACTCTGGTAGATTAATTCAACATAGTTAAATAATAGTCTATTTCACTTTCCAATGCCAATTCAAGTGTAATTTTAATTTAAGGATACAATTAGAAAGCAAATGTTTGCTTATGCAAGCCTAGAACATATAATAATTACTTTCAATTAAATTTCTAGTTTTGTATATTATATTGTACGCACATTACAAACATATTTTAAAAAGAGATTTGTAACTTTTTTTCTAAGTTTATCCTTATAAGGGTTACAATTTATTCACATTTCTGATTTTAGTTGGATGGCAAAGGAACAAAATAATCTACGGTGGTTTGGAACAGTTCAGATACATACAGTCCACTCCAATATGGATCATTTGGTCAAATCACCAAGATGGCTGCTGATGGTTATGGAGTAAAACCTCACAAACAGCTACACCCCCTTTAAGGAGAAAGTAAAAGGAGAAAATGGGAGGGAAATTCCATCAGTGCATTATGTTTATAGAACTCTTTAACAAATTCTAGAGTGATGTTATCATAATTTGAAATAGTTACAGGCCCAGATTTCGCTGTCAGCGGAAAAGCAATAGTGCTGGCCTTGATGAAAGCTACCTACAAAGGTCTAGTAATCTCTGTAGCCTGTGTCGACTTTCGTGACATTACACTGATTCTAGCATCAGCTTGAGGGGATCTCTGGTATCCAGCAACAGTGATAACATCAAGCAGACTAGCAGCCAAACACAATGAAGAATTCCCGCGACACCGGAAGTAAAAAACACTGATTACCCTTCACTTCTTAATAATTTCACAAAGTGAAATAAAGATTGGGTCATACACATGGGATGAAGGTAGAAGCTGAACTATCAATAAAAAAAACTTTCATACCGTAAAGGTTCACCCAAATTCAATTGATTTCGGAAGGTTCTGAATCTGCAGATCTTGAACAGTGCACCCTATGGCGAAGCAGGGAATTTCTGACAACAACTGTTGGATTTCCAACCACATGTGCTGATACCAGAAGTTGTTGCCAGTGTTACAATTGTAATGAAGGCAAGCGCTGACAGTTTCGTTGACATTACAAGCACAAAATCTGAGCCCACAGATTTCAGAAACCTGGTGCTTTGGGTGCACCATTATCTAGCCATCATAAATGTTATATCTGAACAGTCCCAATGATGTGTTTAAATATTTTAATTGATTTGACTTTGCAGTGCATTTCATACATGTATCCCTTGTATGTCCAGCCTTGTTTTTAGGTATGCCATTGTGGAAAATTAGTGGACTGCAAAGAATACATTGCATCTGTGGGGTCATAAAACAGAGGCTAAAATGGCTTTTTTTTGGAGTCTTCACATAGATTTCTGTTATTACAGGCATCATGTAAAGCACTGCAACTAGTATATTGTGCACTCAGTGAAATCTCTTGCACATGAAATGTCAAAGTAAAACAACCACCGTTTCAAATATGCTCCTTACTGGGACGTTTTTACTATATGCAAGTTTTCATTGCATTAACCATATTTTGCAACATTTATCAATTTAATTTAACATCAATATTTTGGACAACGTTTGGAAAACATTTTATCAATTTGAGTATTGCTGAAAAAAGACATGCTTTTCTTCTTGCACTCGTCAAGACAATCATGAGGAGACAGTGCTGATTGGTTGTCAAGTAGACTCTGATTGGTAGAGGAGTTGCCATGAAGAATGCACCAGTTAACTGATGACTGACAGTTCATTGCCAAGTTTTGTTTACATTCAAACCAGGCAGGTTGACTTGTCATGGCATTGCCTTGTGAAATGAACCAGAGAATGGCTGTCACCTATTTTGTTTAGATTAAAACAAGCACAATGAGTGTAGATGTTCTTTCTGTTGGCAAAGAATGGGTCCCAATGTAGCTTCTAGCATGCGGCAAGTACGCCAAACTGCGAGCCCGACTGACAATCTTAAATTGGTTGTCAGCGTAATTCTTAGTACACTTAGGGTTGTTTGGCAAATATTATTAAAATGGCAGAATCATATCTAATGTCGGACACTGTATTTTGAGTTTTGCAGACGCAACTTGGTTGGGTATGGTCGGTACCTTGCCTTTGTAAACATGCGAAGGGACATGCTGTTTGATAATACCCGCCAGCCTTTGACATGTAAGGCCTACTACAGACCTAGCATCACACCGGCACTTGAATTCATTGCTCATTTGTGTGACTGTTTTGGCTTGATGGTAGCATCCGTATAGTGGTGAATACCACTCATGTTGCTACTGCATAGTAGCAATGTGAAACGGATAGATTCACCTGCTGCTCAAACGTTTGGGACACCCTACCCTTTCAGGGTAATCGGATGTAGACTTATCAGGACCAGGCAGCCGTAGGCCCTTTTCAGAGTCTACTTGCCAATCAGAACTCTCTTTGCGCATGAAGTATAAACTGTTGTTCCCTTTACATTTTGTTTTCTTGCAAATTGTCCTGATAAGTGCAAGACAAAAAACTTTGACAATGTGTCTTTTTTCAGCAATACTTAAGTTCTGTACCACCAAGCAATTATTTATCAATTTAATCTAACAATAAGAAATTGAACAATTCAGTCTATCACTAATCTATTGTGCAAACCATTATAATAGTTCACTTATAAAAAATGAAGCTGTTTTCCCACCTGAGTGAACCCAAGTTTTATACGTCTCTGTTTAAACGTCTTGGCAAACTGTTCAAGTTCCTCAAGATCACTAGGTTCCTCTATGTTTGGAGTATCTACGCGCTTTGGTGTCGACTGGCTCTGCTGAACCGACTGGATAGGAGTTGTTGCTATCGTTGTGCGTGTCGGTGTTGCTGGCTGAAAGAAATCAAATCTTCAATTTTGATAAATTAGCTTTAAAAAAATTATCCCTAAGTCAACCAAAGTTATGAAGGAATTTGAAATACAATTCTACTGCCATAAACAAGATTATAATCTTAAATAATCATTCCATGGATAAGAATCACAACTTAAATGTAATTCCTGTATCACTCATCCACTTCAGATTACTTCAGAGGGAAATGCTATGCAAAATAACCCTCCTTGCTCATTTATATGTAGTTGTATAATTTTGGAAAAAGTGTGTGTGGATGGAGAGAGAAGTTCATTTAAGACCAGCATTAGTACCCATGCACTTCACAACTATTATATTGCTGAAATGAGTCGTCTTTGTGCTGTTGTTAGATAAACATATTCATTTTTTTTCATGTATCCAACAAGGCACTGTACAATCACTGTGGTTAAGTGCAATTGTCTTTACTCCTAGAAAATATCAGTTATTTGTACCAAGAACCTTTATGCCTACCTTGAAGAATAGCAGCTACAAGTCAAGATCACTATTTTGCCTGTACGAGTACTTTGACTAAAACCCTATATGCCCCAGCCACAGCTTACTACACCATGCTCTTTGCTGCTCACCTGCTGACACTCTTTCCTGCTGCTCCAAATCAAAATGGACTGTTTGCCAATGCTCTGAACTACACATCTTCCTCAGTACAAACAGAACATACAAATCAAAGTTGTTATGGTCCCACCGCAGCAGGCTCTCCTGAGGCAACATTAATAACTTCCTCATTATGCTCTTGCGGTGCAGGACCCCTCTCCTATCGATTTGTTTTATGGAGGTGAACTTCTCTAACCACTTTCCCAGTCCCTTTTCACTCTCCTTCCCTCTTCTACGTCTCCCATTTTATTCAGAAAGCATTTATTCCCTTGTTCACACATTTCTCCCATCCATCACCTCATCCTGGAGGAGCCCATAAAGATCCTGAGAATGACAGAAGCCTTATTAATGATGGCTCATTCCTTTTTACCAAAGCTCCCCCAACAGTTAATAAAAAGCAAAATACTGCATACGGCAGAATCAGAAACAAAACCAGAAAATGCTGGGAAAACTCAGCAGGTCTGGCAGCATCTGTGGAGAGAGAAAATAGAGTAATGTTTTGAGTTCACATGGTTCTAAAACACATGTAACAGTTGTTACATTTCCCACCTGGGCGTAGTGTGTCTAATCAACTTCAGGTCTCCGCTCAGTCTATTTCCTTAACCATCCACAATCTTTCTCATCTATCCTTCAAAGTCCTCAATTGACTGTTTCAAGTCCCTCTGTCATGTTATCCTCAAAATCTATTCATACAGCCTTTGCACCAAGTGAATCTTCATCATTACACCTAAAGTTCAATTTGCATCTAATTTCCACCCTTACTTCCCCCTTGACAGATTTTGCCGTCCTTTAACTCCCATAAAACACAATAGATCTGTCCCCAACAACCTTCACTTCTTATAAGGTTCCATTAAATCCAAGATCTCAAAACACCCTTAAAGCCATCTACAATAACTTTTTTTTTACAAGATTATACAAAATCAATGACAGAGACCAAAATCTACTCCAATGCCAATTCATCTGAACGAAGATGGACAACCTGCAGCTGAAGATTCTTTCATACTGAAATTGGATTCTCATTTCCAACCTTGTCCAATGCTAGTTGTCCTGTTTCAACTTTCACTCTCTTGTAACTACCACTAGCTTTTCAGTGGAGAAAAAACAATATAGGTAGAGATTTAAAAATGCAAGTTTTAGAAACAAAGATGAATTGTAATCTGCTTCTGCAATGTCACCCACTACATGTATCAATAGCTTTATTTGTTTGAGATTCTGGATGATTTAAAATGTGTGTAAATGTTCTATTACAGAAAGGGTCTTATATAAATATCTAGCAGTTTTGAACATTATAAAATTGTTGCACGTTCAACGATTTCACTAGTTAAAGCAGAAGACAGGAGAGTTTTTTGAAGCTGAAATACGCAAGAAGAGTATTTAGTTTTCTTCTTATTAAGCTGACCTGCGTGCTGAAAGTGATGTTTGGCTGAGACTGCAGGAGGTTGGCTTGGCTTTGCTGAGGTAGTTGTTGTAGAAGGTTCTGGGCTTGTACAAGACCTAGCATGGTAAATGCAAAATATATTAATTTAAATTTTATTTACCTCAATGTATTTTTTCAAATTTACTAAGTCTTCAATCAAAACTAACATTTGAGAATAAAAGATTCCCTAAGAACAAATGGTTATCTTACATCACGTGTAAGAGAAGCAAACAATCATGAATACAGAAAATCCAAAATAAAATAGCAAATGCTGGAAACTCACTGCAGGTTGTTGAACATCTGAAGGAAAGAGATAAGTTAATGTTTAGGATATAGCTCTACATGATGTCACTTTTTAACTTCATATATTTGGTAATTTATTTTCTGTCCATTCTTAACGTTTGCAATATATATTTCTATTTTTGCCACTTTGGCAAGGATTCCAATATTAGGTACAGTCAGCCAGAACCAATTAAGTTGTATTTTCTCTTCTTCAATTAAAGCTTATCACCTTTCATGGCCTTGATGAGCAAGAATGCCAATTTAGCATCCATTTGTCTGAAAATCCACCGGTTGAGACTAATCAAATTCTTCCACATGGGATTCTTATGGAATGAAAATATCCTTTGCCAATCATCACCTGGAACTTATCTTAAAACTATTGTGGAAAATTTGTGGATTTTTTTTTCAGCTAATGGCAGTACTAGTGTCATCTGAAGCAATATACTTCTTCATCAAAATTTGGAAGATTCTTCTGCAAAACCAAGACTGCAATAGTGCCAATGTCAGTTAAAGTGAAAGAAAAATAAGACTATATGAAACAACCCAACAAAAACATTAGTTCTGTACTTTAAGAACTAAAATATATGTGAAAGTCGTGAATCAGCTTAGGAACTGACCAAGAAGCTTGATTTACAGTACAGCTGCTCTGCATCGTCAGTTTGTGGTTCAAGTAACCTTAACAGGAATGATTGACAGAGGGCCTATGTGGATACTTCCTTGGATTCAAGGCTTTAGTTATTTCAACAAGATGGTCAAACTGCTAGCATTAATTGCAGCTGGCTCACGCTGCACTACATCTATTTGTGCAACAGAATAACAGATGTCAATTTTTATTTTGGCTTTTCTTCCCCCTTTATTCTTCCATTATATGTGGGCATGCTGGCAAGACCAGCATTTGTTGCCCATCACTAATTGTCCTTGGCTTGCTTGGCCATTTCAGGGGGAAATTACAAGTCAACCACATTACTTCTGATCTGGAGCTTTATGCAGGCCAGACTGGGTAAGGATGGATTCCTTCCCTAAAGGGCATTAGCGAACCAGGTGGGTTTTTACAATAATCTGATATTTTCAGGTCACTATAAGACTGGCTTTATTATTCCAGGTTTATTAATGGAGTTTAAATTCCATTAGTAGCCATTTGAACTTGTGTCCCCAGAGCATTAGCATGGGCTTCTGCATGACTAGTCTAGTGACATTACCACTACATTACCATCTCCCCCAATATTAGATTCTTCTGTCATTCCCATGTGCTTCCATAACATGTCCAGCAAGCAAAGCAAGACACGACATGATACTATAAATCAATAAGTTGATTTATTTTAAAGTAAGATGAACATACGGAATGGCAGTTATGATTAATCCGTGTATCTTATCTTTGTATAATAATAGAAAACAAAGAACATAACATATCCCAACTAATCAATGGGTTGCTTACCTAATGCAACTACTTCTTCCTGTCCTCTGGAAAATTTAACACTCTATATTCTTGGCTGAAGCCCTCAGGTTTCCTACTAAAACCGGACTGATGGGCTTGTCTGTGTATATCTTCCTTTGTTCACAGCCACTAGTGGCAGGGGCATAGGTTTTCGATATCTTTTTATTAAAACAGTAAAAATATATACAAGGCCAAATGGTACAAACACTAATTTTGTGTTGGAGAAACAGGATACCCTCCCCTCAGTACCAATGTACGAGGAGGGGTGGGGGGGTTTGGTGGATACTCTGATTATTAAAACTGTTCACAACACATTTCTACAAAAAACAAATGGTACAAGCACTAAACTTTGCGCTGGAGAGACCAGATACCCTCGCCTCTGTACCAACAGAAGGGAAAGGAAGGGGGGTGGTGGAGGGGGGCCCAATAGGACACTATCTGAACTATCTACGGAGGCAGAAAAACAAAAGAACCTTCAATAATGATGTGCCAGATTACGGGAGTCCCTCAGAGGGGGTGAGGGGCGACACAGTGTCAGGCACGGGTGAGCCCTGCACCCCACTGCAGAGAGCCTCATGTGCACCCTACGTTCCCGACACTGGGCAGCTAACAGCCTTCGGACAGTCGCTATCCGGGCCCGAATCCTCCACCACACAGAGTGCGGCGGGCGACACAGGCCCACCAGCCAACCCAGGGCCTGCCTTGATCTCACCATCGGGATTATCGACAGGCGGGATCTCCTCAGGCTCCTCCTGGGGTCCCGGGCCAGTGGGAGGTGGTTTTCCAACCAAATGGTTGGAAGGGATTTTAATTGCTAACCGGCTTGGAAATTGCTCATTATTTACAATCTACGGAAAAACATTAAGCCAAAAAAATAGTATCTTAACTACCTGCTGTTAGGGCATTTTTTGCAAAAATATTTTAATTTTACAAAGCATTTAAAGACAACACCTAATTTCCCCCAAAATATTTCTATGGGAACATGGTCAAAGCGTGAAAGACTCATTTAGGGAACCTTTGTATTTCAGTTGCTCAAACTTCTGAATAATTTATCAAGTATACAGATTTTCTTGTGGCATTTACTACAACTGGTCTGAACATGGAATATTCTCAACAGGTCAAGTCATAAGAGGGTACCTCTGTTAGGCATGCAAACACTTTTGTCAGCCTTGGTTAACATCAAGGTAAATTACATTTTAAATCACGTGTGTTGCAAAGGTGGAAGAAGCAAAAAAATGATTGACTGCAGGAATGAATCTTTGTTTGTGATGGCATAATACATATTCATATTAAGAATGAACTTAACAAGGATGCTAGCTAAAATTTTCTACCTAATTCCATATTTCTTAAGATTTTGCCTTCCCCTACATGGGATTCCTGTCTCTCGTCCAAGAGCTTGCAGCTCTCTTCACATATTGTGTCCCCAATTTCTATCAGTGTCAATATCCAAAACAGTGCAGTTTCCGGAGATTCTTGTTTTAAGTCCAAGTTAAAAAGATCCCCTCACCTTGTTGCCCCTGTGGCGTTTGTGAGATGATGAACTGTGTCGGCTGCAGGTTGGTGGCGATTGGGTGACCAGGCTGCACCAGAACAAACTGCGGCAAATTCAAGCTCTGTTGCTGTAACTGTTGCAGATCCTGCCAAATTATAGGATAATCGGTATAACTATGCAGTAATTTTTAAAAACAATTATCTAGCTCATTGACTTGTAGAATCTTGAAAAACAAATTGTACATGATAGGAGTGTTCCTCGCAAGGTCAGCATCAACTGCCCATCCCTAACTGGCCACAAGATGGTGACAAGCTGCTTTCGTGAACTGCTACAATCCATGTAGCATAGGAAGGGAGTTTCAGGATTTTAATGTAGCAACAAGCAGGAAATGGTGATATATTTTCAAGTCAGGATGTTTGGGATGTGAAAGGAAATTTGTGGTCCCAAGTGTCTACTAGCCTTCAATCTTCTCGGCAGTAGCACCCTGGGTTTGAGAGTGCTGTTGAAATAGCCTTGGTGCATGCAGCAGTGCATTTTGTAGATTGTCCACAATATGTTGGCGGTGGAGGGAGTGACCCATTTAAGGTAGATAGGGTGCCAATTAAGCAGGCTGCATTTTCCTGGATGATCTTGGGTTTTTGATTGCTGTTGGAGCAGCACTCAGCCAAGCAGTGGGGAAATTCCATTGGTGGAAAAGGCAGGAAGCGGGTGAATCACTCGCTGAAGCATACCCTACCTCTGATCTGTCTTGCAGTCATAATATTTGTGCGGTTAATCCAGTTAAAGTTCTGGTCAATGGTTAGATTCAGTCATTTTGAGATTGTCATTGCCTGCCTTTGTGTGGCATGAATTTAACTTGCCACTTATCAGCACAGCTAGGATATTGTCCAGGTCTGCTGCATGTAGGCATAGACTGCTTTACTGTCTGAGTTGTGGATGGAACTGAACACTGCAATTTACAGCAAACATCCCTACTTCTGACCTTATGAAGGCGGGAAGTTAATTGATGAAGGACCTGAAGATGGTTGGATCTGTAGTGGTGTCCTGAGGCTGGGAAGATCAGCCGTCAACAGTCACAACCATCTCCCTTTGTACAAGGCATGACTTCAGCCAATGGAAAGATTTCTCCCCGATTTCTATTTACTTAAATTTTCCTTTGGCTCCTTGATGTTAAGAGCATTAAATTAACTAAAACAGGAACTTCAAAAACAATAGAACTTTTGGTTTATGAATACTAAACCAAGAAATAAAATATTGTTCTGGACAGTCAACATGTACAAAAGGACCATAATAGTCATCTCCAGATTGTAGAATGTTAATTTTTTAAAAAACATTTCAATACCTGTTTAGTTTTCGAAAATGATGACTTGTAGCACTGGACTGAGAGTTGGTTGCTTCTGAAACAAGACAATCTACATGCTAGCCATGTGCTAGTATGTGCAACGATTCCAAAGTCTTGCAAAAATACCAAGTCATAGGGGACTGCATGACCTTGGACAATATGCAAGTTGCTAGTCCTCATTCTTGGAAATTACTCACTTGATATATAATTTGATTGATGGAACAGTCACTAAAATATATTTTTTAAAGTGGGACATCTTTAATTAATTCTCAACAATAGCCACGTATCTTTGAAGTAGGCAGTACACCACCACCTCCTCAAGGGCAACTAGAGATGCGCAGTAAATGCTAGCCTAGCCACAACCCATGAACGAGTACAAAAAATATATAATCCAGGGTAACAAAAGTTGTTTCAGTCCTCTTCTCACTATACTATAGGATGGTAAACAAAGTACTGAAGTTTCATATTAAACTTAAAACCAAATTATGGACATTTGGTCTAAATATAGAGTAGCATTACAGAGAACTGTTTTAGTTTGGGAATGTTTATTCTTTTGAGTAATAGCATTTCACTTAATTTAGCGTCAGTCAACCAGCCAATGTTTCCCTCTTTCTTATGCCTGTTGGTCTGAATATACATCAAATTTTAGCCTGAGATCTTTGGCTCTTTGCCATCATATGAAGAGATCAGTACCTCATGCTATTTGCACAACAGACTTCTGCATTCTTTACTGCCCTGTCCTCTTGTAGCCAATCCTATCAGGAAATCTGCTAACATGTTATATCACGGTGTCAGCCTTGCGCCATCCTCACACATCCACTGTAGCCCGTCTGCAACGGCTTTGTGTCGCCCATCATCCAACCATGCCTAGGTCTATACCTCTTTCTGCTGCCTTTTAGGAGAGATCTCACCCATATCTTTACTAAACTTGTAAAATGAAAGGGATCCGATAGGATAGACACACAACAAAATTTACAATTATACTATTATATTCAAAGAAATGAGGTGGTTAGGTGCAATCCCCCTAGAAACAGATAATGATGAAAATAAGGACATGTTGAATAATTATTTTGTGTCAGTATTAACAGTAGAGGGGTGACATGGCAGCGCAGTGGTTAGCACTGCTGCCTCACAGCGTCGAGGAACTGGGTTCGATCCCGGCCCTGGATCACTGTCCGTGTGGAGTTTGCACATTCTCCCCGTGTTTGCGTGGGTCTCACCTCCATAAACCCAAAGATGTGAAGGGTAGGTAGACTGGCCACGCTAAAATTGCCCATTTGGAAAAAAGAATTGGGTACTCTAAATTATTATTTTTTAAAAAATATTTACAGCAGAGGAAGAAGTCAGTGTTCCAGATATCCCAAGGAAATGTTCAATGAGGAACAGAAACTCACATAAATTAGTATGTGCACAATAACAGTAATGAAGAAAATAATGGCAAGAGTGCCCAATTCCAGTATGATTTCCATCCAGGGTTTTGAAAGAAGGTTGAGAACATTGTAGATGTCCTAGCTATAATTTTCCAAAGGTCTTTCCATTTGGAAACAGTTCTTTTATATTGGAAATTGCTCACCTTCTCCCCAATTCAGCCATTAGAATTTAAAATAGCATTGCGCTGGGTTGGGCCCTGGAATTTATCTGTTAGGTGCCCAATCGCGCTTTTAAAATCTGGCCACACGCATATCCATGCTTACTTGTATTTGGATTGGTTGAGTGATGGGTATTTGTGCCATAGGAGTTGCTGCTGTGGCAGAGATGGTAGTTCCTGTGGTATTATGCTGCTGATTTGCTGAATGTTGGACTGCAGCAGCCAGCAACTGGGCCTGTGCTTGCTGGAGTAACAACTGTTGCTGCGCTGTTGTCAACGTGAGCTAGAGAAACAAAAGTAAAACAGAAAATAATCACAATACAAATCAAATAAAGGCTGTATTCTTTTCCTACAGTAATTATTTTAATAATAATAATCTTTATTGTCACAAGTAGGCTTGCAATGAAGTTATTCTAAATTGCTTCAGGTAAATTGTTTTTTAAAAATTGATTTGATTTTAGTGTTTCTCATTTCCTGGTTGGCTGGCGGTGAGAATTCTTTAGTGCAACTTGTTTCATGGGCAGCTTGATGACATCACTGCAGCTGGTGTTGAAAATCCCCATTAAACATGCTACAATCTATTGCACATCGAGAGAGTTAACAATACTTGTTCCAGAGATCATTAGATCACTCAGCAAGGCTCTCTTACAGGTCAGTAGCGCACAACCTTTCTTTGCCAGCGACTGAAAAATACAAGCCTAAAATCTTATTTTTGCCGAAAATCTTAAATTATACTGGCTTTGTCCAAAGGTAAGCATTAAATTTACCAAAAAAAGAGAAAAAAATGCCGATACTAATTAGCCTCGAGTCAAAAATATTACTCAGACTAAAACATCTTCTGTTCAGTTTGACAATTCAGCTTCTTGGAGGAATTCTACCATTACCCTTTATGTCAATGTCTTTAAACCACAATGTCAATTACATTGTTCCAGTTCAGAGAAACAGGTGATGGCTATTAATTATCTTTGAGTTCATATAAAGAGAGGATCCTGGTGTGGAGTGAGAGGAGGAGGAAGGAGGACTTCCTCATAAACCTGCTACTGGCCACGTGGCCATTAACAGGTTCAGGCAGCGAGCGGTCAAGGGCTTGGGCCTGGCCAAGATGGCCATCAACAGATCCAGGCAACGGGCAACCAAGGGGATCATCCGACCTGAATGTCTGTCCCTCTATCACGGCTATGTTCGTAGCTGAATGGCCTTGGAGAGTGAGCAAGCAGTGTCCACTGGTATTCTAGAGGTCTTCCACAGGTGCATCGTCACTCCTGAGAATTATATTAATTGATTTTGAAAGTTTCCTTTCAAAATTTTGATTTTTGTTACAATGCCCTGCCATGGGCTGTCATTAGCTTATTTTATTAACCATTCGTTTTATTCTAAAAGAAACTAAGAATAGGGGATAGCTGGTACACTGGAATTTGTGGAGAGAGCCGCAAGACCCATTAAATCTATAAAGTAATGCAACAGAGAAAAGCTCATCGTCTTGGTTTTGGCTTCAACAACCAGCTTGGACCCTGTTAAAACTTTGTAAGGTACAAGAGGACATAGCTAGGTTGGTGGAATAGGCATTTACAAGGCAGAGTAGTGTAAAGTGATAGGTTAGAGGAACTAGTACAAGGCGTTGGAGGAACTAGTAAAAGGCAATGTAAAACAAAGGGTATATTTCTTAGGACGCAGGAACAGAGAGACCTGGACAATATAGGCACGAATTGTTGAAGGTGGTAGGGCAGGTTGAGAAATTGGTTAAAAAGACGCAAGAGGACTTCCGGTGGCGGCTATGAAGGAGGAAGTTGCACATTTGGTGGCTCCTGCTCTGGTCGGACTTTTGGACCTTTTTCCCCCCCGATTTTCTACCGGACTTGAATTGTAAAACTGATGACAGAGGCAATTGTGTACTGAATTCCCACATCGGTGCATGGAGAGAAGGACTAGAAGTGCTCGTAAAGGCAGAAACAGAAAGACAGAGAAGGCTCGGGCTGAAGTTGCAGCAGGAGACAGCATGGCGGAGGACCGGACCTCTGGTTTGTCGACCCAGCGGTCAACGGAGCAGCTGATGCAAGTTATTCAAGAAGGCTTTGCTAAGCAGAAACGGGACTGCTTGGACCCGATAAAAGAGTTAATTGAGCGGCTGGAGCTAGGATTGGACGCCCAAGATCGAGTGATCCAAAAGGCAGAGAAGGCGCTGGCTGAGCAGGAGGAACAAACTGCAGTGGAGTTGGAAGTGGGGATGTTGAGAGACCAGCAGAAGAAGCTCTTGGAGAAGGTGGAGGACCTAGAGAATAGGTCCCGCCGGCAGAACCTGAGAATTGTTGGGCTCCCGGAGGGGTCCGAAGGAGCGGACACAGGGGCATACATCGCAGACATGTTTGAGAAGCTGCTGGAGGATGGGGCATTCTCCCGGCCCTTGGAGGTGGACTGGGCTCACAGAGCACTCGCGAGGAAGCCACGAATGGGAGTACCCCTCTCCGGGGGCAATGGTGGTGAGATTCCACAGGTACTTGGAAAAGGAGCGCATTCTACAGTGGGCCAAGCAGACACGGAGCTGTAAGTGGGACAACAGTATCCTGCGGGTTTACCAAGACCTGAGTGTGGAGGTGGCCAGGAGAAGAGCAGGCTTCAACCAGATTAGGTCATTCCTTTTAAGAAAAAAGTGAAGTTCGGACTGTTGTATCCGGCCCGTCTCTGGGTCACACACGAGGAACAGCACTTTTATTTTGAGCCGCCCGAGGACGCGCTGGACTTCACGAAAAGTAAAGGACTGGTGGTGGACTGAGAACATTTAAACATTGCTGCAACATTCTTGGTTTTTTTCCTGTTTTTTTTCTGTTCTTTTTGGAAAAAGAAGTTTCTCGTTTTTTATTTTGTGGAAGCTGTTTGTAATGCCTTTTGCATTGATTTGGGACCAGCGGTAGAGCCGAGTGAGTTATGGTTTTCATTTGCACTGTTGGGGGATGGAGGTGTGCTTGTTTAGATCTTGAGTGTTTTTCTGTTGGGCAATTGTGTGGGAATTGTTTAATGTTGGAGTATGTTTGTATGAGCGGGGTGGGAACAATAGGTGGGGGACTATCCGGCACCAGGGATGGGGGCCACCACGCTAGCTGGGCGGGCTAGCTCTTGGAAGCGCAGTGGGGTGTGTGCATATGTTCAGTTTATTAAGGGTTTGGGTGTTGTTATTGGGGGGGGGGTAAATGTTCTGCTGATGAGGGAGGGACTTGGGCTAAGGGACAGAGAGGAGGTTGGGGGCTGCCTGGGGGCGGACTGTTGGAGGCGCAGAGCATGGGCTGGAGGTGGGCCCAAAAAAGGAGATGGCTGATCGGCGAAGGAGGGGGCAATGAGCCCCCCAACTAGGCTGATCACCTGGAATGTTCGAGAGGTAAATGGGCCGGTCAAGAGGGCACGTGTGTTCGCACATCTTAGGGGACTGTAGGTGGACGTGGTAATGTTGCAGGAGACGCACCTTAGAGTTGGGTAAAGACCCGGGGCCAGATGGGTACCCAGTGGAGTTTTATAAAAAGTTCTCTGGGATATTGGGGCCGGTGTTGATGAGGATGTTCAATGAGGCAAGGGAAAGAGGGCTGCTGCCCCCGACGATGTCACAAGCCACGATTTTGCTGATTCTGAAGCGGGACAAAAACCCGGAGTTGTGTGGGTCCTTGAGGCCGATATCCCTGTTGAATGTGGTTGCTAAATTGCTGGCCAAAATTTTGTCCTCCAGGATTGAGGAATGTGTTCCGGATCTTATTGGGGAGGACCAGACGGGGTTTGTTAAGGGTAGGCAGTTGGTGGTCAATGTAAGAAGGTTGTTAAACGTGATCATGATGTCCCCGAAAGGTAGGGAGGTGGAGGTAGTGATCGCAATGGATGCAGAAAAGGCTTTTGATCGGGTAGAATGGGATTATCTGTGTCAGGTACTGGAATAGTTCGGATTTGGGCGGGGCTTTATTGACAGGTTGCTGAATCAGGCTCCTGTGGCAAGCAGGACGAATAGGACAACATCGGACTATTTTAGACTGCACCGGGGGACGAGACAGGGATGCCAGATCTCCCCACTGTTGTTCGCGCTAGCTATAGAGCCGTTGGCAATTGCTCGGAGAGCCTCAAGGGGCTGGAAGGGGCTAGTCCGGGGTGTGGGGGGGGGGGCACAGAGTCTCGCTCTATGCAGACGACCTGCTTCTGTATGTATCGGACCCAATAGAGGGGATGGAAGAAATCATGAGGATTCTAGGGGAATTTGGCCAGTTTTCGGGGTACAAGCTAAATATGGGAAAAAGTTAAATGTTTGCGGTCCAGGTGAGGCAATTGGGGGAGCTGCCGTTTAGATTAGTAGGGGAAGCTTTAGGTACCTACGCAGTCAAGTAGCGCGGGAATGGGACCGGCTGCATAAATTAAATCTGGCACGACTAGTAGACGAAATGAAGAACGATTTTCAGAGATGGGACGTGCTTCCGTTGTCACTGGCTGGGAGGGTGCAGACGGTGAAGATGATGGTCCTCCCGAGATTCCTGTTTGTGTTTCAGTGTCTGTCCATCTTTATTCCGCGGTCCTTTTTTAAACGAGTCAACAAAGTGATCAGTGGCTTCGTTTGGGTGGGCAAGACCTCACGAGTAAGGAAGGTAATGCTTGAGCGGAGTCGGGGAGAGGGCGGACTGGCGCTGCCAAATTTTAGTAACTATTACTGGGCGGCGAATATAGCCATGATCAGGAAGTGGGTGGTGGGGGAGGGGTCGGCAAGGGAGCGTATAGAGGCGGCTTCATGCAAGGGCACCAGTTTGGGGGCGTTGCTAACTGCGCCTCTGCCGTTCCCGCCGGCACGGTACTCCACCCGCCCCGTGGTGGTGTCAGTCCTGAGAGTCTGGGGGCAATGGAGGAGACATGTGGGAGCAGAGGGAGCATCGGTCTGGTCCCCAATCTGTAATAATCACCGGTTTGCCCCGGGAAGTATGGATGGGGGGGTTCCGGATATGGTGGAAAGCAGGGATTGAGAGGATGGGGGATATGTTTATAGAGGGGAGCTTTCAGAGTATGAGGGCGCTGGAGGAGAAGTTTGGGTTGGCGAGGCGAAACAAATTCAGGTATCTGCAGGTGCGGGACTTACTACGTAAACAGGTGTCAACTTTCCCGCTCCTACCGCTGAGGGGGATTCAGGACATGGTAGTTTCCAGAGGGTGGGTAGGAGAATGGAGCTTCTCTGGCATTTACAAGGAACTTATGGGGTCAGAGGAGACGCAGACCGAGGAGCTGAAGCGCAAGTGGGAGGAGGAGCTGGGAGGAAAGATAGAGGATGGTCTATGGGCGGACACGTTGAGTAGAATCAACACGTCCGCAACATGTGCCAGGCTCAGCCTGATACATTTCAAGGTCGTTCATCGGGCTCACATGACAGTGGCCCGGATGAGCAGATTCTTTGGGGTGGAAGACAGATGTGCAAAATGTGCGGGAGAACCAGCGAACCATGTCCACATGTTCTGGACATGTCCAAAGCTTTGGGGATTTTGGCAGGGGTTTGCAGATGTCATGTCCACGGTGTTAAAAACAAGGGTGGCACTGAGTCCAGAGGTGGCAATGTTCAGGGTGTCAGAAGACCCGGGAATCCAGGAGAAAGAGGCAGACATTCTATCCTTTGCTTCCCTGGTAGCCCGGAGACAGATACTATTAGCTTGGAGAAAGTCGGAGACCTGGCTATCGGACATGACTAGCTTTCTCTGTTTGGATAAAATCAAGTTCGCCTTGAGAGGGTCACTGTTAGGGTTCGCCCGGAGGTGGCAACCATTCGTTGACTTCTTCGCGGAAAATTAATCGTCAGCAGAAGGGGGGGGGGGGGGGTTTAGCTTAGATTAGGGGGTTAATAAAGGCGGGACCGGTAAGGAAGGGAGACGGCTTTTGCACTATGTTTATAATTTCATGTACATTGTTTATTTTGTTGTTACAATACCAAAAATGCCTCAATAAAATGTTTATTAAACAAAAAAGACACGAGCAGCAGTAGACCATATGGCCCAATGAGTCGGTTTTGCCAATCAGCATCATCATGGCTGATCTGCTGCCTCAACTCCACTCTGACCAACTTTTACAGATGCACCATAGAAAGCATCCTATCTGGCTACATCACAGCCTGGTATGGCAACTGCTCGGCCCAAGACCGCAAGAAACTGCAGAGTCATGAACACAGTCCATCACACGAACCTACCTCCCATCCATCAACTCCAGCTACACCTTCCGGTGCCTGGGGAAAGCAGGCAGCACAATCAAAGACCCCTCCCACCCGGCTTACTCACTCTTCCAACTTCTTTCATCGGGCAGGAAATACAGAAGTCTGAGAACACACACAAACAGAATCAAAAACAGCTTCTTCCCCGCTGTTACCAGACTCCTAAACGACCCTCTTATGGACTGACCTGATTAACACTACACCCCTGTATGATTCACCCGATGCTGGTGTTTATGTAGTTACATGGTGTACCTTGTGTTGCCCTATTATGTATTTTCTTTTACTTTCTTTTCATGTACTTAATGGTCTGTTGAGCTGCTCACAGAAAAATACTTTTCACTGTACCTCGGTACATGTGACAATAAACCAATCCAATTCAACTTTCCCACTCGCTTCCCATATCTTTTGATTCCCTGAGAGATTATATCTGAGCCTCAAATATAAATCAACAATGGAGCATCCACAACCATGCTGAGCAGAGAATTCATAAGATTCACAATGCTTCGAAAGACAACATTTTTCCTCATCTCAATCCTAAATGCGTCTTTAATTTGTCTATCTTATTCTCAATCCTTTGTGCACTCAGATGAATGTTAACTTTGCACATTTTTGATAATGGCCAATCACGTGATGTGGGCGCCAGAATACCAGCTTTACTCTGGGCTCTGGTGCTACTCATTTTTTAATCTTCCTTTTAATCTGTTTGCACGTCACATGCTGGCCTAATCCAGGAGTTAATACTCCATAGTACGTCCATAGAAAATCTTTGACTGAGTTTTGAAGAAAAAATGCTGAGGAATCCTAAGAAAGTTGACGATAAAAGTGAACAGTCGGATGCAATGGGGGTGGAGCAGTTGTCTCAATATAGCGACCTGATCTTCAAGCGGGCTCTCGACCCGGTTTTTTCGTGGGCGCTGCAAATGACGACTGTAAACATCATCAGAATAATAGACGATTAACTCAGCTTGTCGATGCAGAATATAAATGCTCATGAGGCTGAGCTGCAGAAAAGGCTCATAAAGATACAAATAAGAGATAAGGCTCATGGCTGATGAAATGGAGGGAAGAATCCTGAATGCCAAAAATGCAGCTTCCTCAGCCGAAGCTCGCATTCAATCTTTGGGAGACCGGCTGCGTGATATGTCAGAAATCCTGGAGGATCTGGAGAACCGAGGCAAGAGGAAGAACGACCGGGTCGTCACTCTGCCAGGAGGAATGGAGGGTAAGATCCCTGGTAAGTTTTTTGAGAGTTCTCTACCACGTTAAGCTGGATGTGAATTAGAGCATTTCAAACTGGAAAGGGCGCACCATATCCTGTCTTTCAGGCCTAGGGACAATCAATGTCCCAGGCCCATAATCATTCGCTTTCACAACTTCGAAGATCTGAAAGATCTGGAAGTTCTGGAGGAGGCAAGGCGTGGCAAGGACTAGCTCCATGAGGGGGCGAAGATCTCATTTTTCCAGGACTTCTCAGTGGCGACACAGCAGAAACGTAAAAGCTTCAATGAAGTCAGAAAACAGCTGGAGTGAATTATGCCCTGCGCAATCCTGCGATCCTGAGGGTGATATCCAACAACTCTGTTAAGTCTTTCAATAATCCAGCTAGTGCCTTGGACTTCGTAAAATTCATAGAAGGCGAGGATTTGGACTGACAATCTTGAAATATTTACGATTTCTCCCGGTTATCGAGAGTTTTGGCTGATCTTATATTGTCATACATGTTTATTGGGAGGTGTTAACAACTGATCAGCCATGATCATAATGAATGGCGGAGCAGGTGCAAAATGCAGAATGGCCTCCTCCTGCTCCTATTTTCTATGTTTCAATACGGAATGTTTTATCTTTACAAATCTCAGGGACCTTCATTTATGGTAGCTGTGCCACATGTTAGTATCTGTCATTTTCTCTTATTCGTATCTTTATGATAGTAATACTGGGTGTTTGGTATCCTTTCTTCAATCATGACAGAATCAAGTGGACATTGGCTCCCATTTTCGAAAAACATGTCTCCTGATATGGCCATAGGGTTAGACTTAGGGGTCCTCACTTGTGTTGAAGAATGTCCCCTTAGAACTAACGTGGATGTGATTTAAAAAATATTTTTGTGGTGTTGACCCGATCCTGCAATGGTACAGACAGGTCTATTATCCGAGAGAAAAAACACTTTCAGGACGTTATGGTGTCTATAGTGTGGCTTGAGATGGGGGAGGTCTGTTTTGGTACACACCCAAATGTGGGACGAAAATCCTGTCCTATACTTCTTATGGTGGATAGTGCAATGGCGGTAGCTAATTTAAAACTATGTTCCTGGAATGTGTGGAGAATTCATCATCCTATCAAAAGGAAAAAGATTTTGTCTTTCCTTAAAAAGGAGACATAGTCTTGTTACAGGAGATTCATTCAAATGACGAGGAGCACCTAGAGTTGAAGCGAGACTGAGTGCGGCAGGTTTTCTTCGTCTCGTTCTCAACCAGTAGTAGGGGAATGGCAATTTTGGTCAATAAAAAGATTCCCTTCAAGATGGAGAATTGTGTGAAAGGTAAGGGATGTAGATACGTGATTGTGAAGGGTCTTGTATACGGAGAATCTGTTTCGATAATGAATGTGTATGACCCTAATCACTCCACAGAGTTTATGTCTTTATGGACTGTGGGGAGTTGGACTCAGCTAATTCTTTTGTGGGCGGGGATTTTTTTTTTTTTAAATATATTTTATTCAAAATTGTGTGGCCAAACATAACAGTACATAGTTTTTCTTTTGAACAACAACAAAGCAATATAAATAACCGTGGCCAATTTTATACAAATAAATAAATAATACATAAACAAAAACAAAAACAAAATTGAGTGGCAACTGCCTTGTCAAAAATAGTTACTCTCCAAAGATACAATCCAATATACATTACCTATAACAAGTGTCTATACATATACAATGACATCCCTGAGAGTCCGTCCGGTTCCTCCCCCGCCCCCCCTCCCCCCTGGGTTGCTGCTGTTGTCTTCTTCTTTTCCATTCCCTCTATCTTTCTGTGAGGTAGTCGACGAACGGTTGCCACCGCCTGGTGAACCCTTGAGCCGAACCCCTTAATACGAACTTGATCCGTTCTAACTTTATAAACCCTGCCATGTCGTTTATCCAGGTCTCCACACCCGGGGGTTTGGCTTACTTCCACATTAACAATATCCTGCGCCGGGCTACTAGGGACGCAAAGGCCAAAACATCAGCCTCTCTCGCCTCCTGCACTCCCGGCTCTTCTGCAACCCCGAATATAGCCAACCCCCAGCTTGGTTTGACCCGAACCCCCACCACCTTCAAAAGCACCTTTGCCACCCCCACCCAGAACCCCTGTAGTGCCGGGCATGACCAGAACATGTGGGTGTGATTCGCTGGGCTTCTCGAGCATCTCCCACACCTATCCTCTACCCCAAAAAATTTACTGAGCCGTGCTCCAGTCATATGCGCCCTGTGTAGAACCTTGAATTGTATCAGGCTTAGCCTGGCACACGAGGACGATGAGTTTACCCTACGTAGGGCGTCAGCCCACAGCCCCTCCTCAATCTCCTCCCCCAGCTCTTCTTCCCATTTCCCTTTCAGCTCATCTACCATGATCTCCCCCTCGTCCCTCATTTCCCTATATATGTCCGACACCTTACCATCCCCCATACATGTCTCTGAGATCACTCTATCCTGCACCTCCTGCGTCGGGAGCTGCGGGAATTCCCTCACCTGTTGCCTCGCGAAAGCCCTCAGTTGCATATACCGAAATGCATTCCCTTGGGGCAACCCATATTTTTCCGTCAGCGCACCCAGACTCGCAAACGTCCCATCTACGAACAGATCTCTCAATTGTACTACCCCAGCTCTTTGCCATGCTCCAAATCCCCCATCCATTCTCCCCGGAACAAACCTATGGTTATTTCTTATCGGGGACCGCACCGAGGCTCCCGTCTTTCCCCGATGCCGTCTCCACTGCCCCCAAATTTTCAATGTAGCCACCACCACCGGGCTTGTGGTGTATTTCTTCGGTGAGAACGGCAACGGTGCCGTCACCATTGCTTGTAGGCTAGTCCCCCTGCAGGACGCCCTCTCCAATCTCTTCCACGCCGCTCCCTCCCCTTCTCCCATCCACTTACACACCATTGAAACATTGGCGGCCCAGGAATAGTCGTTTAGGCTCGGTAGTGCCAACCACCCCCCCTGTCCCTACTACGCTGCAAAAATCCCCTCCTCACTCTCGGGGTCTTCCCGGCCCACACAAAACTCATAATACTCTTCTCGATTCTCTTGAAAAAAGCCTTCGTGACCACCACCGGGAGGCACTGAAACACAAAAAGGAATCTCGGGAGGACCACCATTTTAACCGCCTGCACCCTACCTGCCAGTGACAGGGACACCATGTCCCATCTCTTAAAGTCCTCCTCCATCTGTTCCACCAACCGCGTTAAATTAAGCCTGTGTAATGTACCCCAATTCTTGGCTATCTGGATCCCCAAGTACCGGAAGTCCCTTGTTACCTTCCTCAACGATAAATCCTCTATTTCCCTGCTCTGCTCCCCTGGATGCACCACGAACAACTCACTTTTCCCCATGTTCAATTTATACCCTGAAAAATCCCCAAACTCCCCAAGTATCCGCATTATCTCTGGCATCCCCTCCGCCGGGTCCGCCACATACAACAACAAATCATCCGCATACAGAGATACCCGGTGTTCTTCTCCTCCCGAGTACTCCCCTCCACGCTATGGCCAGGGGCTCAATCGCCAATGCAAACAATAACGGGGACAGAGGACATCCCTGCCTCGTCCCTCTATGGTGCCGAAAATAATCAGACCCCCGTCCATTCGTGACCACGCTCGCCATCGGGGCCCTATACAGCAACTGTACCCATCTGATATACCCATCTCAAAGCCAAATCTCCTCAGCACCTCCCACAAATAATCCCACTCCACTCTATCAAATGCTTTCTCGGCATCCATCGCCACCACTATCTCCGCTTCCCCCTCTGGTGGGGGCATCATCATTACCCCTAGCAGCCTCCGTATATTTGTGTTCAGCTGTCTCCCCTTCACAAACACAGTTTGGTCCTCATGAACCACCCCCGGGACACAATCCTCTATCCTCGTTGCCATTACCTTGGCCAGAATCTTAGCGTCCACATTCAGGAGGGAAATGGGCCTATAGGACCCGCATTGCAGCGGGTCTTTTTCCTTCTTTAGGAGGAGCGATATCGTTGCCTCTGACATAGTCGGGGGCAGCTGCCCCCTTTCCCTAGCCTCATTAAAGGTTCTCATCAGTAGCGGGGCCAGCAAGTCCATATATTTCCTATAGAATTCCACTGGGAATCCGTCTGGTCCCGGGGCCTTCCCCGCCTGCATGCTTCCAATCCCTTTCACTACTTCCTCCTTCTCAATCTGTGCTCCCAGTCCCGCCCTCTCCTGCTCCTCCACCTTAGGAAATTCCAGCTGATCCAGAAAGCACATCATTCTCTCCTTCCCTTCCGGGGGCTGAGCTTCATATAATCTTTCATAAAATGCCTTGAACACTCCATTCACTCTCTCCGCTCCATCTCTCCCTCCTCATCTCTCACCCCCCCATATCTCCCTCGCTGCTCCCCTTTTCCTCAGTTGGTGGGCCAGCAACCTGCTCGCCTTCTCCCCGTATTCGTACTGTACACCCTGTGCCTTTCTCCATTGTGCCTCTGCATTACCCGTAGTCAACAAGTCAAATTCTACATGTAGCCTTTGCCTTTCCCTGTACAGTCCCTCCTCCGGTGCCTCCGCATATTGTCTGTCCACCCTCAAAAGTTCTTTCAACAACCGCTCCCTTTCCCTACCCTCCTCCTTTCCTTTATGTGCCCTGATAGATATCAGCTCCCCTCTAACCACAGCCTTCAACGCCTCCCAGACCACTCCCACCTGAACCTCCCCATTGTCATTGAGTTCCAAGTACCGTTCAATACACCCCCTCACCCTTAAACACACACCCTCATCTGCCAATAATCCCATGTCCATTCTCCAGGGTGGGTGCTGTTCTTTTTCCTCCCCTATCTCCAGGTCCACCCAATGTGGAGCGTGGTCCGAAATAGCTATAGCCGTGTACTCCGTCCCCGTCACCTTCGGGATCAGTGCCCTTCCCAAAACAAAAAAGTCTATCCGTGAATAGACTTTGTGGACATAGGAGAAAAACGAAAACTCCTTACTCCTAGGTCTACTAAATCTCCAGGGGTCTACTCCTCCTATCTGCTCCATAAAGTCCTTGAGCACCCTAGCTGCAGCCAGCCTCTTTCCGGTCCAGGACCTCGATCTGTCCAGCCCTGGGTCCAGCACCGCCTCTAGGTCCGGGATGCGTCCCAACATACGCTTCATAAAATTGGCATCATCCCAGTTCGGGGCATATACGTTCACTAAAACCACCACCTCCCCTTGCAATCTGCCACTCACCATCACGTATCTGCCCCCACTATCCGCCACTATGGTCTTTGCCTCAAACATTACCCGCTTCCCCACTAATATAGCCACCCCCCCTGTTTTTTGCGTCTAGCCCTGAATGAAACACCTGCCCCACCCATCCTTTGCGAAGTCTGACCTGGTCTATCAGTTTCAGATGCGTCTCCTGCAGCATAACCACATCTGCCGTAAGTTTTTTTTAGGTGTGCGAGTACCCGTGCCCTCTTAATCGGCCCGTTCAGCCCTCTCACATTCCACGTGATCAGCCGGGTTGGGGGGCTCTTCACCCCCCCCCCCCCCCCCCCCCCCCCCCGTGGGCGGGGATTTTAATTGTCACTTAAACCCCTTGGTGGATAAGCTCCCAGTAACCAGAAATGCCTTCAACCTTCAGGTAATGGCGTTGGCATCAGTTTGTGAGGAGGTGGGGGTCTTAGATGTTTAGAGAACATACATCCTAGAGATAGGGAATTCACATTTTTCTTGGCTCCTCATCAATGTCATATTAGAAATGATTACGTCGGAGGGCAGCAGGACGGTGCAGTGGTTAGCACTGCAGTCTCACGGCATCGAGGTCCCAGGTTCGATCCAGTCTCTGAGTCACTGTCCGTGTGGGGTTTGCACATTGTCCCCGTGTTTGCGTGGGTTTCGCCCCCACAACCCAAACATGTGCAAGATAGGTGGATTGAAGACCTAAATTGCTCCTTAATTAGAAAAAATGAATTGGGTACTCTAAATTTTTTTAAAAACTGATTACGTCATCATACCTAGAACAATCCTACATTTGATATCTCCCTACACAAGGCATTTTCAAACTGGGGGTCATGACCCGCACGTGGGTCGCGGGTGGGTGTCTGGAGGGTCGCGGAGCCGTCCATCGCGGCATTCCCGATCGCACGCAGCAGCCAGCTTTTAACAATGCCGGCCGACTTTGAAAATGACGGTCGCGACCCATATTAAAAAAATGCGGGCGCACTGCGCATGCATGCCCGCTCATCTGTGCAAATACGCAGAACCACGCGAGAAGCACAGCCTCCTCCTGACGTCAACGCCCTTATGTAGGAGAGGATTGTTTTTAAATTCATTGAAATATTCCTGCCTGAAGCGAGGCAGAGAGCAGACACGCGCCCAACGTTGATGTCACGTGCTTTGGGCGTGATTGCGAATCCTCCATTTTGTGAGCAGCAATCAAGTAAATGAGACCAAGCAGGCTCATCTCTCACATTAAAGGTAAGAGAAAATGGTGGGTCGCGAAGGTCGGCCGGAGTGGGTTGCGAATATCTGCCGGCGTGGGTCGCGGAACTCGGCCGGCGTGGGTCGCGGAGCTCGGCCGGCGTGGGTCGCGGAGGTCGGCCGGCGTGGGTCGCGGAGGTCGGCCGGCGTGGGTCGCGGAGGTCGGCCGGCGTGGGTCGCGGAGGTCGGCCGGCGTGGGTCGCGGAGGTCGGCCGGCGTGGGTCGCGGAGGTCGGCCGGCGTGGGTCGCGGAGGTCGGCCGGCGCGGGTCGCGGAGGTCGGCCGGCGCGGGTCGCGGAGGTCGGCCGGCGCGGGTCGCGGAGGTCGGCCGGCGCGGGTCGCGGAGGTCGGCCGGCGTGGGTCGCGGAGGTCGGCCGGCGTGGGTCGCGGAGGTCGGCCGGCGTGGGTCGCGGAGGTCGGCCGGCGTGGGTCGCGGCGGTCGGCCGGCGTGGGTCGCGGCGGTCGGCCGGCGTTGGTGATGAAGGTTGGCAGGTTGGCAAAAATGGGTACCCTACCCTATACTTTTCCTTGCATTTTTACTCAAAGGCCTCCCCCCACACCCAGGTCTTCGAGTTTTGATGCGTCCTTGCTTACGGATAAATCCTTTACTACATAGTTTAAGGAGTTTGAGCTTTTTTACCCAGTCAACTCCCTTTCTGATGTGACCCCTCAGTTTTTGATAAACTTTGAAGGCTTATGCTCGGGGGTTGGTTATTTCCTAGAGTCAGAATGTGTAGAATGCTGGAAAATCAGCACCAGTTGAAAGTTAGATTGTCTGAAGCAGAGGAGTATGGGAGGAACCCCAAAAGGCATTTGTTGAGGGAAATTAACGCGGGTCGGTGGCACTTAATTCCTTGCTGACTCAGTGGGCTAAGAGGAGTTTAAAGTTTGCGAGATAAAAATTGTACGGGTTCGGGAACAAGCCAAGTAAATACTTTGCTTTCTTGACTAGCAAGAGGGCCAATTCTAGGGCAATTCCCTCTGTATGTGAATCCAGGGGCAATAGATTAATTAAAAGCTGTGAACATCAATAAAGCTTTTAGGGATATTTATGCTGAGTTATATAAAATGGACCAGTCTGGAGATGTATTGACATGTATGGAGCGCTTTTCTTCCCTCAAGCTTCCTACATAATCGGAGGATCAATGACTGGTCTTAAATGCTCTGATCTCTAAAAGGGAGGTGGCTGTGGCCATTAGGGAGCTCGAACCAGGTAAAGGATAATGGCCCTGGGCCGGATGGTTTTGGATGTGAGTTTGACAAGCAAGCGAATATTTCTTTGATTTTGAAGGCGGGTGAGAATCCAGAGGCGTGTACTTCTTAGAAGCCAATCTCGCTTCTGAATATTGATTTGAAATTGCTGTCTAAAGTGTGGCATTTGGAGGGAATTCTCCCATTGATCATCGAGCCGGGGGGTGGGGCATGTTACCAGACAGGATTCGTAAAGGGGTCGGATGGGTTAGTGATTTCCCTGGACGCAGAGAAAGGTTTTGACTGAGTGGAATGGAACTACTTGGTTTACATGTTCTAGAGATTTGGGTTGGGTGAGGACTATGTTAAGTGGATACAGGAGCTGTATCATAGCTCCTTGGTGGCAGTACTTACAAATGGTTTTAGATCTCAGAATTTTGCCCTTCAAAGAGGGACTAGGCAGGGGTGCCCCTTACCTTCTTGCTGTTCATCTTGGCTATAATACCTTTGGCAGAGATCATTCGACAGGAGCCTTTGGTTTTTGGGCTGCGCAGGGGGGGGGGGGGGGGAAGCAGTATAAGATCACGCTTTACACTGGCGATGCGCTGCTGTTTGTATAGAAGCCGGACATCTTGGATGTTGCTATTATTGATGTGGTAGATAAATTTAGCATTTTCTCTGGCTACAACATTTATTTTACTAAGTCTGAGTGTTATAACCTGCCTACTTACCATTGGCTGGGGACTAATGACTATCCCACAATCCTGTGGGAGTATGAGCTTCCCAAATGAGGGGGGGGCGGAGAAACCACTAGTAAACTCCTAGTATAAATAAGCTGGCCAGTTCAGGAACCAGCAGGAAGGAGTATGTAGCAAGGGAAGTTACTGCTACTGTTATGTATATATGTTATAGTAAATAAATGTTATTACTTTGTATCCTTAAAACTCGTGCTGGATTCTTCGTGGCCCTTACAAAACTGGCGACGAAGGTTAAAGTGAATAGCCGTCTACACTGCTGAAGCCTTGATGCTGCGCTGGAAAGCTGGAACCAGTACACACAACGGATGCGTTACTATTTCCGGGCAAACAATATCACCGAAAACGAGCGCCAGGTGGTCATATTGCTCACTGCCTGCGGCCCGCATAAGTTTGGGGTGATTAGGAGCCTTACGTATCTTCCATGTGGATGAACCTGCTGCGCCGGACACCAAAACGTTTGATGGAACTTGTGAATATAGTGGGGCAACATTTTAACCCAACCCCGTCCACGATAGTCCGGTTTAATACCGCTGAGAGGACCCCTGGAGAATCCCTTGCCGATTTTCTATCCAGGCTACGCAGGATTGCGGAGTACTTTGACTATGGTGAGACCTTGTCAGAAATGTTATGCGACCGTTTGGTTTGCGGTATTAACAATGCGGCCACCCAGAGAAAGTTGTTAGCGGAGCCAACATTGACTTTTCAACAGGCCATTCAAATAGTATTGTCCCGAGAGAGCGCAGAGCGAGGAGTACAGGAGCTACAGGGAATGGAAGTGCATGCCTTGGGGCGCAACCCCTTCCGTCCCAAAACGTCCCCCCGCACTCCTGCGGTACCTTGGGCGAGGCAACATCCGGACCGACGCCAGTGGCCGTCGGACTTTCCTCCCCGAAGGGAGCCTTCTCCAGAGCAAATGGATGAGGAGCCATGTCCGTGTCAGACTTGTAGGCGCCGACCCCGTCGCAGACGGCGGTCCTGGGGGCGCCAGAGGCGCCATCGTTCCGACCGAAACTGGGACCAGCCCAGGGGCCGTAACTGGGACCAGCCCAGAGGCCGTACCTTCCATGTGGATGAACCTCCGGCGACGACTCCTGAGGACGTGGAGACGGAGGACGACTGCCTGCAGCTGCATTGTGTGGCAGCTCCCCGTGTGGCCCCCATTAAAGTGACAGTACGGGTCAATGGCCACCCGCTTGAGATGGAGTTGGATACTGGCGCAGCGGTCTCCGTGATCGCCCAGAGGACATTCGACCGCATCAAGCAGGGTATACAGACCCTTACATTAACCGACTCACAGGCCAGGTTGGCCACCTACACGGGGGAACCACTGGACATTGCAGGAACTACAATGACCCCTGTTGTCTATGGATGGCAGGAGGGGCGTTTCCCACTTATCGTGGTGCGCGGCCATGAGCCCAGCCTGTTGGGTCGGGACTGGTTGCGCCATTTGCGGTTGCAATGGCAGCACATCCTCAAAACAGTTTCTGAAGGGTTGACTGAGGTGCTAGGACGATATCCAGATGTATTCCAGCCTGGTTTGGGGAAAATAAAAGGGGCCGTAGCCCGTATCCAAGTTGAACCAGGAGCCACGCCGCGCTATTTCCGGGCGCGCCCAGTGCCTTACGCCTTGCTCGGGAAGGTAGAAGGGGAGCTCACTCGTTTGGAGAGTTTGGGTATTATCAGGCCCGTCCGTTTTGCTGACTGGGCAGCACCAATTGTACCTGTAATGAAGCCAGATGCGACAGTTCGCTTGCGTGGCGACTATAAACTTACAGTGAATACGGTTTCCCGACTCGACCGATATCCAATGCCTCGCATTGAGGATCTCTACGCGAAACTTGCAGGTGGACTCTCGTTCACAAAATTAGATATGAGTTACGCCTACCTGCAGTTGGAGCTGGACCCTGCCTCCCGACCATATGTAACGATTAATACACACCGGGGCCTGTATGAATATACACGGTTGCCCTTTGGAGTATCCTCTGCCTGCGCAATTTTTCAACGTGTTATGGAGGGCATTTTGAGAGGTTTACCATGTGTGGCTGTCTACCTAGATGACGTTTTGATTACAGGGACGTCGGAGCAGGAACATTTGGAAAATCTGGAGGCTGTCCTTAGATGCCTTTCGGAGGCTGGAGTCCGTTTACGTCGCACAAAGTGCGTATTTCAGGCAAACGAAGTAGTCTACCTAGGTTATCGGGTGGACCGCGAAGGTCTGCACCACGTCGCAAAGGTGCGTGCAATTCAACATGCCCCCGCCCCAACTGACACTTCGCATCTTCGTTCTTTTTCGGTCTCGTAAACTATTACGGGAAGTTCCTCCCCAATCTGGCAACTACGCTGGCCCCTTTGCACCTTCTGCTAAAAAAAAAAAAAAAATCACACCTGGGTTTGGGGTCAGCCGCAAGAAACCGCTTTCCAGCGGATAAAGCAACAATTGTCGTCGTCTGGGTTACTAACCCACTATGATCCTGGAAAGCCTTTGCTCGTCACATGTGATGCATCCCCGTATGGTATTGGGGCCGTCCTGTCCCACAAGATGGAGAACGGGGCCGAACGACCGATAGCTTTCGCCTCCCGCACATTGACTGCAGCGGAGAAAAAGTAAGCGCAGATCGAGAAGGAGGGCCTGGCAGTAGTTTTTGCGGTGAAATGGTACAGTACGTGTACGGCCGCCATTTCACTATCGTGACTGATCATAAGCCCCTGCTGGGACTTTTCAGAGAGGATAAGCCAATACCGCCCATTGCTTCTGCACGGATCCAGCGCTGGGCTTTGTTGCTTGCTGCATACGAGTATTCTCTGGAGCACAAACCAGGTACGCAGATAGCAAATGCCGACGCACTGAGCCGATTGCCTTTATCGACCGGCCCCATGTCGACCCCCACAACCGGTGAGGTGGTTGCAACCCTAAATTTTATGGATACCTTGCCTGTCACGGCATCACAGATCCGTGAGTGGACCCAGACGGAGCCAGTCCTGTCAAAGGTTCAGCACATAGTCCTGTATGGTGGGCAGCATAGACAGCTCCCAGGCGAATTGCGGGCATTTTCCTCCAAGCTGTCAGAATTCAGCGTGGAAGACGGCATCCTCTTGTGGGGGACACGTGTGATTGTCCCGGAAAAAGGCCAGGAGCTGATACTATCAGACTTGCACAATGGGCATCCAGGCGTGACCAAAATGAAAATGTTGGCCCGGAGTTATGTCTGGTGGCCAGGCCTCGACACCGACATCGAGAAGGGGGCCCAGAATTGCTCCATTTGCCAGAAGCATCAGAAGCTTCCGCCGGCCGCGCCCCTACATCACTGGGAATGGCCAGGGCGGCCTTGGGCACGCTTGCATGCAGATTTCGCAGGCCCTTTTCAAGGATCCATGTTCCTTCTACTAATTGACGCCCAGTCCAAATGGCTAGAGGTGCATAAGATGCAGGGGACAACGTCCTGCGCAACAATTGAAAAGATGCGTTTATCATTTAGTACGCATGGCCTCCCCGAGGTGCTGGTCACGGATAACGGCACTCCATTCACGAGTGAGGAGTTTGCGAGGTTCACGAAGATGAACCGCATCCGCCATATCCGCACTGCCCCTTACCACCCGGCTTCAAATGGGTTGGCAGACATTCAAAAGAGGCCTAAAGAAGCAGTCTTCCGGATCAATGGACACGAGACTGGCTCGCTTTTTGTTTACGTACAGGACCACCCCCCATGCAGTGACTGGGGTAGCTCCCGCAGAACTCCTAATGGGCCGGAGACTTCGCACCCGCCTTAGTATGGTTTTCCCGGACATTGGCGCAAAAGTACACCGCACACAAGAACGGCAGGGACAGGGATTTTCTCAGCATCGGCCGATTTGGCAGTTTGCGCCCGGTGACCCAGTGTTCGTTCGGAATTTTGCTGGTGGTGCCCAATGGGTTCCTGGTGTAATCTTTCGCCAAACGGTCCCTATATCTTACCAAGTGCAAGCCCAGGGTCGTCTCCAGCGAAAACATGTAGACCACGTTCGGTCCAGAAGACCATCCAAGATTCCCCGCCCCCAGAGCTCATTTCAACAGCCGCAGAGACCAGAGACAAGGGAAGGTAGTCCTCACAATCTTCCACTGGTGCCTCACTCGAAGCCTGCGCAGGTCGTTACGGGACCGAATGGAGATAGAAACGCTGACATGACGGAGGCAGCAGAGGAGGAATCCTCGGGTCCACGGGCCGTGGATGTACAACCGCGCCGTTCATCACGGAAGCGCCGGTCTCCGTCTCGTTACACGCCACCTGATCCAGCGTCGCGTGCAAATGGTGTCCGGCCTGCGGCCAAACGAGTCCGACGCCCTCCTTCGCTAGGGTCTTCGGTGGATTCCTTGGACTTTGGGGGGGGGGGGAGGGATGTTATAACCTGCCTACTTACCATTGGCTGGGGACTAACGACTATCCCACAATCCTGTGGGAGTATGAGCTTCCCCAATGAGGGGGGGGCGGAGAAACCACTAGTAAACTCCTAGTATAAATAAGCTGGCCAGTTCAGGAACCAGCAGGAAGGAGTATGTAGCAGGAAGCAGCAGGAAGGAGTATGTAGCAAGGGAAGTTACTGCTACTGTTATGTATATATGTTATAGTAAATAAATGTTATTACTTTGTATCCTTAAAACTCGTGCTGGATTCTTCGTGGCCCTTACAAAACTGAGGCTATGCCAGTGGGAGAGTTGTGAGGTAAATCATCCCATCTTGCTAACTTCTACCAATCTTTGCATGAAGACATTGTTATGGGCGAGGCGTTTTCAGAACCCCAAAATGTATCATGGAGTTCAACCAACCTCTCCCTTTAATGGATTGGTTGCTTTTCCGAGCACGCGGCTTTTTCCTTAGGTGTGGGATTACAATTATGGACACGTGGGTTTTTAAACACAAAACACCGTTTATTCCATGAACTCAACTTAACATTTTAAATAAACATTGGATCTCTTAACACCCCTTACTTCAAAGGTAACTCAGAAAATATTGCAACAGTAAATAACTCCTTAAAATGTTCCTTCAAACTTCCAAGAGACTTAACACCTTTAAACAAAATCACATCAGGTTAAAGGCTTTACTTTAAATCACCCAAATGATCCAGAGATAGTCTTTCATAGCAGAGATCCAGCTCACTGCAAAAACACAGACACACACACAGCTCTTTCCCTCCAAACTGCAAAACCAAACTGCAAAATGGCTGAACTGAGCTGAGCTCCACCCACTCTCTGACATCAGTTTTCTTAAAGGTACATTGCTTAAACGTCCAAGTCTTAAAAGTACTCTCACATGACAACATGTTTCTTAATTTCATTCCTGAAAGGTCTGGCTCTATTATTTTTTAAACTTCAGAGGGACAGGTAGTATTGAGGAAGCGGGGGGTTGGGGTTGCTGCAGAAGGACTTGGACAGGCTAAGAGAGTGGGCAAAGAAGTGGCAGATGGAATACAATGTGGAAAGATGTGAGGTTATGCACTTTGGACGGAAAAATGAAGGCATAGAAATCAGAAGCACAAAGGGACTTGGGAGTCCTTGTTCATGATTCTGTTAAGGTTAACGTGCAGTTTCAGTCGGCAGTTAGGAAGGCAAATGCAATGTTAGCATTCATGTTGAGAGTGCTAGAATACAAGACCAGGGATGTACTTCTGAGGCTTTAGAAGGCTCTGGTCAGACCCCATTTGGAGTATTGTGAACAGTTTTGGGCCTTGTATCTAAGGAAGGATTTGGAAAGGGTCCATAGGAGGTTCACAAGAATGAGCCCTGGAATGAAGAGCTTGTCATATGAGGTGCGGTTGAGGACTCTGGGTCTGTACTCGTCGGAATTTGAAAGGATGAGGGGGGGGATCTTATTGAAACTTACAGGATACCGAGAGGCCTAGATAGAGTGGACACAGAGAGGATTTTTCCACGAGTAGGAAAAACTAGAACCCGAGGCCACAGCCTCAGACTGAAGGGACAATCCTTTAAAATTGAGATGAGGAGGAATTTCTTCAGCCAAGAGGGGTTGAATCTGCGGAACTCATTGCCGCAGAAGGCTGTGGAGGCCAAATGACTGAGTGTCTTTAAGACCGAGATAGATAGATTCTTGATTAATAAAGGTATATAGGGTTATGGGGAGAAGGCAGGAGAATGAGGATGAGAAACATATCAGCCATGATTGAATGGTGGAGCAGACTCGATGGGCCGAATGGCCTAATTCTAATCCTATGTCGTAGGTCTTATAGCCCCCTAGTCCTAGACTTTTCAACCAGCTGAAATAGTTTCTCCTTAATCGACCCTACTTGTACTCCTTAACATAGTGAAAACCTCAATCAAATCACCTCTTAACCTTCTAAATTCCAGCGACTGCAATACAGTTTATGCAAATTCCCCTTGTAATTTCATGTTTGGAGTCCAGGTATCATTCTGGCAAATCTAGGTTGCACTTCCATGGTCAATATATCCTTCCTAAAGTACAATGTCCAGAAGTGTGCATATTACCCAAGGTGAGATGTAACCAGAAATTTTATAGCTGAAGCATAACTTTTAATCACTCCCTTGCAGTTCAGATACAAAAGCAGCACATTAGCCTTTTTGAATATTTGATTCTTAGTTCACAATGTTATTTTACTCTCTTCCTACACCTCTTTATTCAGGAGAGTGCATACCTCCCACTGTTGATATCACAGTCATCTGGCCTGCAGGTATCTTCCCTACGCCACCCACCCACCCAACTTAATCCCAGTCATGTTTCTGACTTTGGAACAGAGACCTTCCTGTTTCCAGCATTATAAACATTGGTCAACCAACTTTTAACCTTATGACCCCTCAGTCTAGTGTAATGACTATCCCGAATCTTATTCTCCTTCTATTTTCAACCGGATACCAATTTGGTCATATTAATCTGCATCAAACAAATTTGGGAATCTTATTTTAAACTCTTTTAAAGTGCTCAGAATGTAGTCGCCAAATTACATTTTATAATTACACAAATTAGAGTGATGATTTTGAAACCAAAGTGAGTAAGACCATTTTAAGATGTTGATAATACTAATTTTTAGGATTTACTTTGGTGTAAAGTAACATTTATGGATTTTATCTCAACCACTTTTAAAAGTTGTTAGAAATTCTGCTAGTGAGACAATTTAGATAAGGCTGGGAACAGGAGAGCAGCTATTTATAAGGAAATTATGTTTATGGATTATATTACTTCAAAAGCAGTGGTTCCCAACCTTTTATGTTACAGCATATTGTTATACTATAAAACATTTTGAGACTCATTCCCTATAATGAAAACCATATCACCAGTTGCATGTCAAATTTAATTTTTCTTTTCATTGAAAATGGACACAATGTTTCCCTTTAAAGATTTCAATTGTTTTCAGTTTTTTTAAAATCTGCATTTCTTAATATGAAGTTCATAAATAAAGGAAATACTGTGAACAGCTGCATCTTATTGACAACATTAATGCGACACCTGGACCTGCCTCTGCGAGCAGTCTCTTGATCCGGGGAGGAATCTGACAGGGCAACTCTCAGTTCTTACTGCACTCACAGGCGCTCCCTGTTTTTGTATATAAGCAAGTGTTGAGAATGCCAACTCAAATAGGTGGGTTGCGGGAAACGGCAAGAGCAGCACAATTGGAAATAGATGAATATTCTTGTCCTGCAAGCAACCAAAATGTGTCCGAAGGCATCTCTACAAACTTCAGTGTCAATGTCTGATCCATCCTGAGCTCTGTGAATTCCACTTGCTCTTTTAATGACAATGTATTTGATGATTCAAAAGCAAGAAAACTAAATGGATTATGCACCCAATCCATACTCATGGAAGGGAAGTGGCATTCGAACGTCTATAAAATACTGCAAGAATGTGTAGACATGAGATTATAGTTTTGGCAGCAAGTTTTTTGGATGCCGGCTTGAATATCTCAATTGACCCACTAGCCAGTTTTTCCTGCTAAAGGGCCGGTTTTAATCTGAAACCTTGAAGGTTATCTGCAGCAGTCAGCGTATTCTCGTTTTTCCACTGCGTTTTAATATTCAGCTCTTTCAGACGGCTGAATATACCTGAAATATATGTAAGCTCAGTACACCAAGAATCATCACATAATAATCTGTGTGGCAATTCAGAGCTTGAAAACGCTTTCAGTGTGCTGCGGACCTATTAAACAAGGGAAAGGTGCTTTCCCAAGTTCAGACATCGCATTTCAGTGTGCATGATTAAACCTTGGTACTCTGCTCCCATCTCTTCACACAAAAGTAAACAAGCTCGATTTCAAAGGACGCGGCTTCACATAATCACTATTTGCACTATTTGGTTTACTGCAGTTAACTCAGATGGCATTGTTTTGGCATCAAGGGCTTCACAGTGCAGGATGCAGTGGCTGACCTGGCTGTTAGGATTCTGATTTTTAATCGTCCTCATGAATCCTTTGACTTTTCCCATTATGGGCTCACAAATCCTTTGTCTTTGCCTCGTCATGGAAGCTTCTCTGTCAGTGTGGTGCAAGATCATTTTCTTCCATTAAGCAGTTGAAGATTCCCTCTCTGGTCACATGACCAGGCAATTTGTTGCAAAAGAAGAAATTTTCTTTGATAGAATCCCCGTCAACATACCTGACATTGACTAAGAGCTGGCAGTGTCTGCTAATATCTGTGGATTCATCAGTCTGCAGGACAAATTTTCCACTAATTTCTAATTTCTCCTGATGCACCTATTCAATATCAAATTACAATCAAATGGCGCATTGATGAAATATATCAGAAAGAGGGATTTCTTTGGCAGCATCAGCTCCCAAAATTACTCTCACAATACTTTTGCATACCGTCAGAATTAGGGTTTCGGCAATGATGTGCAGGTTTTTCGATTTGGCTATGTGCTCAGCCACCAGGTAACTTGCCTCCTGTGAATTACCTGAAACCCACACACACTCCATCATCATATGTTGTCTTTGCTTTACATTTTGTTCTCTCAGGCATTTGAAGTACCATATATTCCTGCTGGAGAGTGAATGGTGTTTTGTATTGAAATGGCACTTCAACTTACTTGGTACCATTACAGTGTTTGAGAGTTTCTCCCTGCAAATTAGGCATTCTGGGACAGGGCAAGAAACATCACAAGTCCACGAAAATCCAAAGGCCAAGCAGCTGTCACTGTCTGTGTATGAACCTCCTTTTTTCCTCCTATGTTCTGTTCTTTCTGTCACACCTGAATCAGAGCGGAATTCTTCACTTCTCTTTAAGAATTTATCCATGGCAAACTGTGGTTAAACATTCCACACTACACAATAAATGTCCTCAACCATCAACTTACAAACACAATTTCAGATCTTCAGCCGAGCCAAGCAGTACACTACTGCTCCAAAAGTGTACTCTTACCCCAATGCCCCCACAGCGCGCAGATGCCTTCTCAGATCTTCAAGGCTTCTTTTGGTTGATTATTCAACTACTGGGCTTCTCCTGAGTTCACTTCACTGAAGGTCTGCTCCTTACAGCCCTGTTCCGTTTCTGTTTCGTACCTCGGTCTTCTTCCCTCACTCGGAATCTTTTTTTAAAACTTCTCCCTGTCCTCTCTTTTGTGTTTCCACCCTCCCCCAGTCTCCCTTGAATCTGCCAGGATTTTGCGGCCTTTTTGAATTTGTGTGTTTTGTGCAAGTGCACAAGGTCTTACACTTCAACTCAGTAGTCAGCATCTCCAAGTCCCGAGGAACTTTGGCCTTCTGTACATGTGCTGGCCGGCCAGGATGTGCGGTTCGGATTTTTAATGTGTATGCGCATGACTAAAGTAAAAAATCTAAATCCTTTCTCGGTCAGTGCATGTGCTGTTCGGGATACTATTGCAAAACAATCCGACTACACATGTGTGGTCCTTTCCCTGGCAGTGCATACACGGGCTGCCAGTGGTTCATCGAGACTTGGAGACACCAACCAACGAGCTGAAGAAAAGTCGAGTGTTTATTTCCATTCATTTTGAATCTTACTTTGTGGCACATTGATTGGGAACCACTACTTTAAAGATACTGAAAACTCTGGGTTCAAAGATTGATATGTGTTTTAATTACACTGTACAATTTAGAGCTTCTTTGTCAGCATTGAAGAATTAACCAAAAGGGCTGAGCTCAACAGCTTGAACTTAGTATGACACCTTATCTTTAAACAAGAGTCACATATTAATCAGCTTTGAACTACTAAATGCCTTAATTGATTAAATCTGTAGGGCAGCACCTCTGTATTTTAAAAGAATGGCATTTCTTTCCTCACATTATGGTGGAAGTGTAATTAATATTTGTCTGATGGTTTTGGTGTCTGTGGGACTTGGGCTAAAATGTGTTTATTTACATAAGCTTATCGTAAATATCTTTACGACAGGTTGCATTATTGATGAGGTGTTTGTACAACTGCTCCATACCCACAAGGATGTGTCATTTGTTCACAATGGAATGTACCTCCAGGTGTAGAGAGAGTAAGGGATGGACATTTGTCTTCAGTCTACATGACTAGTTACTGGGGTGGGGTGACGGCAGACAATCCACACCCTAAGCTAATGAAAAAGGGTAATTTGGACTACTTCCCAATAAGCAATGAGGAACAGTCAGAAATAGGGATAAAAGTTAGAAAATCAAAATTGTCATTGACAGTTTTACCATGGCTTCTGGGTATGATTCTTCAGAGGCACAGTTCAATGTAACATCACTTCAGAGACAGAAGAAAAACATTGTCTATGCTGGCAATACAGGAGGAATGCCAGGGCATTGAGGGATAAGAACCATCATGTTGTCTTCACAGTTTTTTTGTTAAATGTGAAATCTTGCTTAATAAATAATATTGGATTCATGAATATTAATTATTTGTACCTCGCTAGGTCAAGCACAACTGAGGACTCCATTGTTAGAAATTGAGAATTCGGAACTTGATATTTTAAGTAAAAAGGATTTGATACCCTAACCTTACACAATGCTTGGGAGCAGAAGACCAGTCCAAAATTATTTGGACACCAGGGCATCAGACAGGAATACAAGATTAAAAACATGGTGCTCATGTCATATATCCGCAAATGTACGGACATTTTGTACTTTAAAAATAAAAGAGCAGCGTGGAATATGGACAATTTACCTTGGCCCAACATAGCAGTCAAGGGTCAGATGACTGTGTGATTTCTGCACAAACCAAAACTCATGCCCGAATAAAGTGTAAATGACTTGTGGTTGGGATGCTCTCTCTTGAATGGACATAGCAAGTTGTAAACCATTTGTGAATTCACATCTTCTACTGTTTCTGGGCTGACTGAAAACTCAAAATCTATTGACTCCTAGACTTACTGTCTCCAAGCTTGAACCTTAATAATGAGAGCTGCTGGAAGAAATCAGTCAAATCAGAAGTAGGTGTGAAAGGCCATCAACCATTCTCAATTGTACAGCAATGGCTTTTAACTAAATCATTGAGTGGACAACAAAAGCCTTGGCCATGTGGCCTAAACTAGCTGCAGATAACAATTTTTTTTACCCCAAGAAACACAGGGAAACCGGAAGCACAGGGAAACGTGGCGACCAACAGGACAAGAAGGAGAATTCCTCCAGCCAAAAGAACAGAACACGACCTAACAACCAGTCAGCTTAGGGGGTTGTAGATGGGACAAACTAGTTCTCACCTGAATAGATCTGCCTTTACAGAAACCCAGCCATAACCCCATTTGGAAACACAGGGATGTCTAACTTCTGGTCTTCTCCAAGGATAGCACGAGAGCAAGGCCAACCAAATCTATACCGTGTATACACTAAAAGGTTTAATCTGAACTATTCTTGTATTCTGCTAACAATTTAGCTGCATGCTTTGCTCTCTAGAATCCACCTTTACTTGTGCAAGTGTATGCACATGAGGCATTTCATTCAGGGGCGTTGTGTATATAAACATTTATCTTTTCTTCTGAATTAAACTTATCCAAAGACCTGCTTCATGTTTACTACTGAAAACCACAACACTACAGAATTTAAAGCCTCCTCTGAAACACACCCTGATGTGGACAACTGATAGGCGAGATGAAAGGGGAAGGGTTATTCCACCATCTCTCTCGCTATCCATAATAAAGAGAAAACAAGACGACAAATTGGTAACAGCGAAAGATTGAGAGAACTGTGAAGAAGTTAGAGAAGAAAATCTATGATGAACGATCAAGGCAGCATCAAAGCCCAACCAAGAACGAGGTCATGGTCGAGGAGGCAGACAGGGTGACAATGGAAAGAATATGGAATGAGAACGCACACAGGTTTTAGGGTGGCACAGTAGCACAGTGGTTAGCACTGTTGCTTCACTGCTGAAGGCTCCCTGGTTCGATTCCCGGTTTGAGTCACTGTCTGTGCGGAGTCTGCATGTTCTCACCGTGTCTGCATGGGTTTCCTCCGGGTGTTCCGGTTTCCTCCCACAAGTCACGAAAGATGTGCTTGTTAGGTGAATTGGACATTCTAAGTTCTCCTTCTGTGTACCTGAACAGGCACCGGAGTGTGGCGACTAGGGGCTTTTCACAGTAATTTCATTGCAGTGTTAATGTAAGCCTACTTGTGACAGTAATAAAGACCTACAGCTCAACAGGTGAAGAAAGGAAATGTTCAGAAATGTGAGCAGTTAAAATAAAGGGTGTGGAATCAGAAAAGCAGAAAGACTGCGCTGATGAGTTAGTCAGTTACCTTGCGCACAACCGGAGGTAAAAAGAGGACGATGAATGCAACAGAAAACAGAGCTAAGAGAAAAGGAACAGGCAATGATGTGGAACAACTACAAAGCTGTCGGGAGGGGAGGGGCAAGTAATTTGATTTTTCTGTAATTGAATTTGACTTAGCGATTGTTTCCACGTACCCCAGTGATCTGCCCTCCAGCAAGCATGAGCTGTGTCTGTGGAAGGGCGGTCTGTAAAGATGGCTGCAGTGAAGGCTGGGTTGTCGTTTGCTGGGATGAAGAATCCCCCGATTCTTCACTTTTTACCTTAAAAACACAAAGCAGAACTGATTAATCACTATTTCACTAAGCAGTTGGAAAAAAAAAACCTGTCTTGGTAAATTTACAAAACCAGTATCTAAACATCTGGCTTAATGCAACTGTAAACTGGGCACAATTGTTTCTAAACACAGCACTGGCCAATTAATATTGCTAAACAGTGTGTACACAGCACATACTTAGAAGTTCCAATTGTTTCTTCTGGTGAAATTCCTCAATACTGTTATGGGTCAGGGTTTAGAGAACTCCAAAGTGTATCATGGAGTTCACCTGACCCACAGCTTTTAATAGATTGTGGTATGGGGAGCACACGGCGCACTCTACAGGTGTGGTACAGCAGAAAATGGACAAGTATTTCTTTAAAACAAAACAATGTTTATTCTATGAATGCAAGTTAACCTTTTTAAAACAAAGTGAACATCTAAGCAACCATTAATTCAAATACAACCCCAAAGACTACAACACTAAGAGTAACCCTGTAAGCTGTCCTTTTAACATCCAAAAGACTTAACAAACCTTCAAACAGGAGCACATTAGGTTTACATTCAATACTGAGACCATTTACAATTCTGGGTTCGCCAAATGATCCGTAGATAGTCTTTGGATGGCAGAGATCAACCGTACAGCTCTTTGTTTAAACTTCAGATGCAGCTCAGTGAAAACCAGAGACATACCCAAGCTTTTTCTAAAACTGAAACTAAAAAGCAGAAGTAGAGCTCAGCTCCACCCACACACTGACATCACTCCAGTAACATGAGCAGCTCCATTTCTTAAAGGTACATTTCTTAAACACCCATTTCTTAAAGGTACTCTCACATGACAATACCAGAGATCATCTTCTGATTAAAATACAAAAGCCTGTTCTGAAGTGTGTGAGGGTTCGATCCCGTCCCCGGGTCACTGTCCATGTGGAGTTTGCACATTCTCCCCGTGTCTGCGTGGGTATCACCCCCACAACCCAAAGATGTGAGTAGCTGGATTGGCCACACTAAATTGTCCCTTAAATGGGAAAAAAATTATTGGATCTTCTAAATTTATTTTTAAAGAGCTCACTGAAACAGGAACATAATCATGGAGTATCTAATAATAAATTGCATATTAGGGCGGCACAGTGCCACCCAATTGCTACCTCACAGTGCCAGGGAGCCGGGTTCAATTACACTCTTGGGTGACTGGCTGTGTGGAGTTTGTACGCCCTCTCAGTGTCTGTGTGGATTTCCTCCCACAGACCAAAGATGTTCAAGTTAGGTGGATTGGTCCATGATAAAATTGCCCCTTAGTACCAAGGGATGTGCAGATTAGGTTATGGGGATAGGGCTGGGTGGAGGACCTGGGTAGAGTGCTCTTTCAGAAGGTCGGTGCAGACTTGATGGGCTGAATGGCCTCTTTCTGCACTGTAGAGATTTTATGGTCTGTGATATGTCATCTTTTACAAAGAAAATGCCTGCAAGCATTTAGTGGAAATGTAATCAAAATAGGATTGCAAATCCATGGGGGGAAATATTGGGGAAAACTACAAAAGGAGTTTCTGAACAAGTCTTCAAACAGAAGAGGATGGTGGCGAGATTAAAGGAGGTGCATCAGTCAATGAGAACAGGAGTATTGGGAAAACGGACTGAGTGCAGGATAGGATGATAGGCAGAAGTATGATGCAAGTACAGGATTAGAAGTTAAATAGGACATTGAGATTGGGAATAGTAGTTAGGCAGAGGTAAAAGGTGTGAAGTATGTGGCAAGGGTCAAAGTTGTTGACTTTGGTCTTCCTAATGTTTAACTAGAAAAAAATCAGCAGCACACTGGGGACTGGGAAAGATACCCAACAAAAGAGGCAGTGGAGGATTGAAAGAGGAGGTGGAGAGATGGGGGAGGAAAAAAGGGCTAGATCCTTGGGAGAATCAAGGTAAAACTGCAGGTCATGAAGAAGAATCAATGCTGGAGATGCTCTTGTTATTAGTGGACAAGTGAGAGTCCGATCAATCTAGGAATTGGAGGATGATGTACTTGACTCATTGAAAGACTTCACAAAGCTCAGTGAAGGATAGCATACCATGGTCACGCTCACAAAGGAGGTAATTTGATCAGGAGAGCCTTGGTGCTTCAGCAGGGAGAGAAGTCTGGTTGGAGATCGCCATTGGTTTGGGAGACAACTGCAAGTTTAAGGATTTTGTAAATGGAGCTTGGACATTGGACAGGAGTTTGCAAGGACTGAGGTAAATTTCTGAAAGGGAGTGATCACAGCAGAGTGAATAATACCCAAGAGGGAACCATTTATAATGGCAACTAGCATAATGGACAAAAAAGTAAGTTGGACGGTCAGCATTTTAGTTAGAATGATCTCAGGAGAAAGTGATGGATCTCATGGGGAAAATTAACTTCAAGTTGGTACAGGGTAAGATGGGGCATAGCAAGACATGTTGGTTCAGCATGTGGGTGTGTGAAGATAGTGGGAGCCTTCGGGGGGGGGGGGTATAATTGAGTAAAAAAGGGAAGAAAGGCAGCAGAGTCAGCTGTGTGGATTGTCTGGCAGTGATGAAAACATTCCACAATCTCCTCATATTGAGCGGCTCGGTAGCAGTAGTTAGCACTTGCTTCACAGCTCAAGGGTCCTGGGTTCGTTTCCCACTTGGGTCACTGTCTGTGCGGAGTCTGCACGTTCTCCCAGTGTCTGCGTGGGATTTCCCCGGGCGCTCTGGTTTCCTTCCACAAGTCCCGAAAGACGTGCTTGTTAGGTGAATTGGACATTCTGAATTCTCCCTCGGTGTACCCGAACAGGTGCCAGAGTGTGGTGACTAGGGGATTGTGGTAGTCGGTATTAGGGGTATTACGGTACCCTGAATAATGCTGTAAGACCACTGGTGTGGGAGGTACCTGAGACTGCTATTTCATTGGTGAAGCCTGCCTGCTGGTTCCGCCCAGTAAGGCGGAGTATAAGAGCTTGTGTCTCCCCAGCAGCTGCATTCTGTACCTGCGCTGCTGGGGGAAACATCTAGTACAATAAAGCCTTCAATTGTCTCCAATCTCACTTCAGGAGTTATTGATCGAGCATCAATTTATTGTACTAGATTTTAAAGAATGGAGCTCCGAATCAAGCCGGAGTGTCTGCAACTCAGCCCCCACGCGGCAAACTCAGCGGCAACCTTCAAACACTGGCTGGCGTGCTTCAAAGGGTACCTCAGGACGGCCACGACTGAACCTAAGGAGGACCAGAAACTGCAAGTTCTCCACTCGAGGGCGAGCCCAGAGATCTACACCCTCATCGCGGATGCGGACGATTTTGAGGCCGCAATAACCCTGCTGAAAGGACACTATATTCGCCCTGTAAACCAGATCTACGCCCGACATCTGCTAGCGACGAGGCGACAAATCCGCGGGGAATCGCCGGAGGAGTTCTACCGTGCGCTCCTGGTGTTAGGGAGGAACTGTGACTGCCCGCAAGTTTCGGCCAGCGACCACACAGAACTTTTGATCCGGGACGCATTCGTTGCAGGTATGCTGTCCTCCCAAATCTGCCAGCGATTGCTGGAGAAAGAGACACTAGGCCTCAAGGAGGCACGGGCCCTTGCTAGCTCCCTGGATGTGGCGTCCCGAAACGCCCGCGCTTACGTCCCTGACCGAGCGGCAGCCCCTTGGGCAGCGTGGAACCCCCCCCCCCCCCCCCCCCCCGCGGCCGACTCCGACGCATCCACCATCCCCCCACAAGCTTGTGCTGCGAGACTGCCAGGCAACCCCGGAGGGCCCCGGTGCTATTTTTGCGGGCAAGCCAAGCACCCTCGGCAGCGCGGCCCAGCCCGCTCATCCATCTGCAAAGGGTGCGGCAAAAAGGGCCATTTCGTGGCAGTATGCCAGGCCCGGGCAGTCGCCGCGGTCGAACCGGGACCGCCACCACAACTCTCCCCACAAGCCACGTGCGGACAGCGGGTGCCGCCATCTTCCTTCTCCAGGGCCAGGTGCGGCCTCCGGGCGCTGCCATCTTGTTCCCCGGGGGCCACGTGCAACGGATGGGCGCCGCCATCTTGTACACCTCCAGCCATGTGCGACCAGTGGACACCGCCATCTTGGCTGGACTCTCAGGGTCCCGAATCGGATGACCACATACCACCAGAGGAAAACATCCAAATTTTGCCACGACTTGCCTCGGTGACCCTGGACCAGTCTCGGCCCCGAACACTCTCGACTGCGACGACGACCGTGCTCATCAACGGGAATAAAACATCCTGCCTGATCGACTCCGGGAGCAGAGAGCTTCATACACCCCAATACGGTAAGGCGATGTTCTCTTCCCATCCACCCAGGCAACCAAAAAATCTCCCTGGCCGCCGGGTCTCACTCGGTAGAGCTCAAAGGGTTCTGCATAGCGAACCTCACGGTCCAGGGAAGGGAGTTTAAAAATTACCGGCTCTACGTCCTTCCTCACCTCTGCGCTGCCACGCTCCTCGGGTTAGACTTCCAATGTAACCTCCAGAGCTTAACTTATAAATTCGGCGGCCCTATACCCCCCCTCACTGTCTGCAGCCTCGTGACCCTCAAAGTCGATCCGCCTTCCCGGTTTGCGAACCTCACCCCAGATTGCAAGCCCGTCGCCACCAAGAGCAGACGGTACAGTGCCCAGGACCGGACCTTCATTAGGTCAGAAGTCCAGCAGTTACTGAAGGAAGGTATTATTGAGGGCCTGGAGAGCTCAAGTAGTGGTTGTAAAGGCTGGGGAGAAGCATAGGATGGTCATCGATTATAGTCAGACCATCAACAGGTATACGCAGCTCGATGCGTACCCTCTCCCCCGCATATCTGATCTGGTCAATCAGATTGCACAATGCAAGGTCTTTTCCACGGTGGATCTAAAATCCGCCTACCACCAGCTCCCCATCCGCTCCAGCGACCGCAAATACACTGCATTTGAAGCAGATGGGCGGCTCTACCACTTCCTAAGGGTTCCCTTCGGTGTCACAAATGGGAGTCTCGGTCTTCCAACGGGAGATGGACCGAATGGTTGACCAGTACGGTTTGCGGGCCACGTTTCCGTACCTCGATAACGTCACCATCTGCGGCCACGACCAGCGGGTCCATAACACCAACCTCCAAAACTTCCTCCATACCGCAAAAATCCTTAATCGAACATATAACAAGGACAAATGCGTGTTCAGCACTGACCGTCTAGCCATCCTCGGCTACGTAGTGCATGATGGATTTATAGGCCCAGATCCTAAACGTATGCGCCCCCTCATCGAGTTCCCCCTCCCCCACTGCTCCAAGGCCTGAAACGCTGCCTGGGATTTTTTTCGTATTATGCTCAGTGGGTCCCCAACTATGCGGACAAGGCCCGCCCACTAGTTCAATCCACAGTTTTTCCCCTGTCGGCAGAAGCTCGCCAGGCCTTCAGCCGCATCAAAGCAGCCATCGCAAAGGCCACGATGCAAGCAATTGACGAATCCCTCCCCTTCCAAGTAGAGAGCGACACATCCGACATAGCTCTGGCGGCCACCCTCAACCAAGCGGGCAGACCCATGGCCTTCTTCTCACGCACCCTCCATGCTTCAGAAATCCGCCATTCCTCAGTTGAAAAGGAGGCCCAGGTCATAGTAGAAGCTGTGCGGCACTGGAGGCATTACCTGGCTGGCAGGAGGTTCATTCTCCTCACTGACCAACGGTTGGTTGCTTTCATGTTCGATAATGCACAGCGAGGCAAGATAAAGAACGATAAGATCTTACGGTGGAGGATCGAGCTCTCCACCTACAACTATGAGATCCTGTATCGTCCCGGGAAGCTAAACGAGCCTCCTGATGCCCTATCCCGCGGCACATGTGCCAACGCACAAGTGGACCGCCTCCGGGTCCTCCACGAGGACCTCTACCACCCGGGGGTCACTCGATTCTTCCATTTCATTAAGACCCGCAACCTGCCCTACTCCATCGAGGAGGTCAGGACCGCCACCAGGCATTGCCAAATCTGCGCGGAGTGCAAGCCGCACTTCTACAGGCCAGAGAAAGCGCACCTGATAAAGGCTTCCCGTCCCTTTGAACGCCTCAGTATGGACTTCAAAGGGCCCCTGCCCTCCACCGACCGCAACACGTACTTCCTGAACGTGATTGACGAGTACTCCCGGTTCCCATTCGCCATCCCCTGCCCCGGCATGACCAAGCCCTCCACAGTATCTTCACGCTGTTCGGTTTCCCCGCCTACAAACACAGCGATAGGGGGTCCTCCTTCATGAGCGACAAACTGCGTCAATTCCTGCTCAGCAAGAGCATTGCCTCGAGCAGGACGACCAGTTACAACCCCCGGGGAAACGGGCAGGTGGAGAGGGAGAACGGAACGGTCTGGACGACCGTCCTACTGGTCCAGGAATCTCCCAGTCTCCTGCTGGCAGGAGGTCCTCCCGGATGCCCTCCACTCCATCCGATCACTGCTGTGTACCACGACCAACCAAACCCCTCACGGACGCCTGCTTGTCTTCCCTAGGATGTCCTCCTCCGGGACCTCGCTCCCAACCTGGCTGGCAGCTCCTGGACCCATCCTGCTCCGCAAACACGTGCGGGCGCACAAGTTGGACCCATTGGTCGAGAGGGTCCACCTCCTTCACGCTAACCCTCAATACGCCTACGTGGCATACCCCGACGGCCGACAGGAACGGTCTCCCTACGGGACCTGGCGCCCGCTGGATCCCCACCCCCATCCTCCCTCCCACCGGCGTACCACACAGCCGCTCCCTTCCCTGGTGGATCGGTCCTTCCACTGGTCCCATCTAGGTGTGATGAAGCTGCTGAAGGAACTGAAGCCACGCTCTTGGAGCCACGGATGCCCGAGCTGGCACCTGCATCACCGCCGAAGCTACGACGATCGCAGAGGACGACCAGGGCCCCCGATCGACTAATTGCTTCATTCAGACTGTAAATAATGACTGTAAATAGTTGCGACATGTAACGAGGCAAAACACTGTGCTAATGTATACCGGGTGCCACCATAACCTACACCTCTACCACTGCATAACGTGAGACCACTGCCCCCGCCGGACTCTTTTCTTTTTTAACAGGGGTGAATGTGGTAGTCGGTATTAGGGGTGTTACGGTACCCTGAATAATGCTGTAAGACCATTTGTGTGGGAGGTACCTGAGACTATTTCATTGGTGAAGCCTGCCTGCTGGTTCTGCCCAGTAAGGCAGAGTATATGAGCCTGTGTCTCCCCAGCAGCTGCATTCTGTACCTGCGCTGCTGGGGGAAACATCTATTACTATAAAGCCTTCAATTGTCTCCAATCTCGCCCCAGTAGTTATTGATCGAGCATCAGGAATTTTCACAGCAACTTCATCACAGTGTTAATGTAAGCCTACATGTGACACTAATAAAGATTATATTATAAAACAATTGTTCTCAGATGAAAGTCTGGCTGGAGAAAGGCATTTGACTAACAGGTTCAAGGAAAAAAGCCATGGGCTATTTTTGTTCTTCGTGATGGTCCTGAGTGGGGCATTGTTTTGACAGAGTAAAGCCAGTTGTGGCCCAGCCAGATCTGCCGATGGATGGCAAAGTCAGTTGTCCTCCATCCCGCACCACTCAAACTTTTTATTATTTTCTTTAATGTAAATTTAAAGTACCCAATTATTTTTTTTTCCAATTAAGGTGCAATTTAGTGTGACAAATCAACCTAGCCTGCACATCTTTGGGTTGTGGGGGCGAAACCCACGCAGACATGGGGAGAATGTGCAAACTCCACATGGACAGTGACCCAGAGCCTGGATCGAACCTGGAATCTCGGCGCCGTGAGGCTGCAGCGCTAACCACTGCGCTATCGTGCTGCCCACTGCACCACTCAAACTTGAGTGAAGAATTCATTGCAGTGATATCATGGTTGTGTTGTAATTCGTCGACTGACAACTAGAAGTCTCATTGGTATATAAGTGAATGTTAGAGTCAGGTGACCTCAGACTGACTAGGGAGGTGGGAGAGAGGTTGCTTGTGCATGTTCATCTTATTATTCATCTGTTGTTTTGTATATATTTAACCCACAGTTAATGTTAATAAATTGTTGATAGTTTAAGCTACAGGTGTTCTTGTAATATAAATCAGGCCATCCGACAAGAACAATACATGGTACCAGGGTTGGATGTTATTAAACACTGAGAAAACCGGTCAGCCTGCCACGAGGTCTAGAGAATTGAAAATTTTGCAGTCTGCAAGAATTAACAACATGGAGTCATTGAAGCCACCAATGAGTCTCAGATTTCATGGTAATGTGGACTGCATCTGACGTGTGCTCAAACAGCAATTTAATCTGTTTCTTACTGCAGTAAAATTAGGAGATCAATCAGATTTGCGTACGGTAGCGATGCTCCTAACAGTGGCAGGGCCCAAAGCAATTGCTGTGTTTAATATGTTTAAATTTGCAAACAATGAAGATAGTAAAAATTTTAACGAAGCAATTCGAAGATTTGATGAACCCCCAGAAAGAATGAAATTTATGAGCGCTATGTGTTTAGATCATGTTTACAGAAGACAGAAGAGTCCATAGATCATTTCATCATTGATTTAAAGTTAAAAGCCAAAACCTTGTAATTTTTCTGTGGTGGTATCTTCTATGATTTGGGACCAAGTTGTGTTTGGTATGAATAAAAATAAGCTGAGGGAACAGTTGCTGAGGGAATTGGAGCTGTCCTTGGAACAAACAGTTCAGATTTGTGAGGCTCACGAGCTAGCAGCACAGCATTCTAAAATGTTTCTCAGTAATGGCAGCGTTTTCGTCTCAGTAATGGCGGGGTTTTCTTCGAAGAAAGCACTCCGGTTGCCGCCCTTTTTCCGTGAGGAAGCGTGAGGAAATCACATCTCAGATGGCTGGTGCACAATTCTTTAAAAAACGTGACACATCTCAAGTTTTCTGGTAGCTAAAGCTAGAGGAACAAAGTAGAAAGTACTGTACTTTTTATACACCATTTGGATGGTATAGCTTTCTGAGAATGCCGCTTGGCATAATTTCGGCATCAGAAATTTTTCACAGTGCCATGGAGCGCATAATCAAAGGTGTACGTGGATGATATCATCATTTGGGGCTCAACCATAGAAGAGGTTGCTTAAAGTTCTAACGAGTGTCAGGAGAAATGGGCTGAAGCTCAATAAGCAAGAGTGCCAATTTGGAGTAACTGAGGTCACATTCCTAGGTGACAAGCTCTCATCGCATGGCATTGAACCTGACAAGGACAAAATCCAAGTCATTCTCAACATGACAAGAAAGCCATCTTAAGAGTGATGGGTATAATCAATTTTATGGGGAAATTCATTTCAAACCTGTCAGCAAAGACAATACATCTACGCGATCTCCTGCATAAGACAACAGATTTCACTTGGACTGAACAACTTGAGCAAGGGTGGAAGAAGCTCAAGACTTCACTGACCACTACGCCATTTCTCACATTTTTTTTGACCCACCTAAGCAGATTAAAGTGTCAACAGACGTGTCGAAAGATGGTCTAGGAGCAGTTCTTCTGCAACTCAAGCATGACGATTGGAAACCAGTCACATATGAATCACAATCCATGGACAACAACAGAGCAAAGGTATGCTCAAATAGAAAAAGAATGCCTAGGTTTAGTTGTGTATGGGCTTTCACAGTTGAGACAGATCATCGTCCTTTGGTTATCAACAAGAAGAATCTCAACCAAATGTCTTCGCGCATTAAGAGGTCGATGGTGAGGTTACAATGCTATGACTTCAATCTCATCTACATGCCAAGCAAATATTTGTTCTTAGCAGATGCATTACCGAGAGCACAATTACAAAATATTAGTAGTGAAATTGTTGAAGATGCAGATCTGCATGTCAATCTAATTTCCACACTACTACCAGTATCAGATACGAAGACCTCGCTACCGGAGGAGGTGGTGGATGCAGGGACGATAGGGACATTTAAGGGGCATCTTGACAAATACATGAATAGGATGGGATTAGAAGGATACGGACCCAGGAAGTGTAGAAGATTGTAGTTTAGTCGGGCAGCATGGTCGGCACGGGCTTGGAGGGCCGAAGGGCCTGTTCCTGTGCTGTACATTTCTTTGTTCTTTGAAGCTCTGCGAGATCCAAGAAGAGATCAGGAAGGATCAAACTCTTCAAGAGGCAATGAGGATAATCAACTCACACTGGCCCAGAGGTCAATGTATGGAAGTTTACAATATAAGATCTGAACTCAGTATCATTAATGGAGTGGGGCTGAATTTGATCACTATAGTTAAACCTCAATCTCTTCGCAAGGATGTACTAAAGATGACACATGAAGGACATAGAATTTACAGTACAGAAGGAGGCCATTCGGCCCATCGAGTCTGCACCGGCCCTTGGAAAGAACACCCTACTTAAGCTCAGGCTTCTACCTTAGCCCCATAACCCAGTAACTCGACCTAACCTTTTCGACACTACAGGGCAATTTAACGTGGCCAATCTACCTAACCTGCACATCTTTGGACTGCGGGAGGAAACCGGAGCACCCGGAGGAAATGCATGCAGACACAGGGAGAAAGTGCAAACTCCACAGTCACCCGAGGCCGGAATTGAACATGGGACCCTGGAACTGTGAGGCAGCAGTGCTAACCACTGTGCCGCCCTAATATATATATATATATATATATATATTTATTAATCCAGTTTTAAAAATTTTAAAGAAAAATATTAATACTGTTAGACTCACAGGCTAATAATATCACATGTAAATATATGGATGATAATGTATTAATTTATTCCTTCAAATGAAATGGGATGTAGTGATATCATGGTTGCGTTGTAATTCACTGACTGACTACTAGGAGTCTCATTAGTGTTTAAGTTAATGTTAAGAGTCAGATGATCTCAGGCGGACTATGGAGCTGGGAGAGAGGCTGCTTATGCATGTTCATTTTATTATTCATTTGGTGTTTTGTATATATTTGACCCTCAGTTAATGTTAATAAATCGTTTATAGCTTTAGCTACAAGTGTTCTTGTAATATAAATAAATCAGGCCATCCGACAAGAACATTACATCCATGACAAGCAGACATTCATTATCAAATACATTCAACCATGCGTCAAAACTTATTTACTGGTGTCCAGGACTAATTTATGTAGAACAATTTTGTTTACATTTATAAAAGAAATTGTGAATTTTTATATGAAGAATGCATTTTCAATTAGGAAAAGTGGTGGCACAGTGGCTGGTACTACTGCCTCACAGCACCAGGGACCCAGGTTCAATTCCAGTCTTGGGTGACTGACCGAGTGGAGTTTGTACATTCGTCCCATGTCTGCGTGAGTCTCCTCCGGGTACTCCGGTTTTCTCTCTCAGTCCAAAGATGTGTGGGTTAGGTGGATTGGCCATGCTAAATTGCCGTTTAGTGTCCAGGGATGTGCAGGTTAGACTACGGGGTTGTGGGACATGGGTAGAGTGCTCATTCGAACGTTGGTGCAGGTTCAATGGGTTGTATGGCCATCTTCTGCATTGTAGAGATTCTATGATTCTACTATGCTGTTGCATATTAAGTGGACCTGCTTTGCTTAACAGATTTATACAAGCTCAACAGCACCACCATCAAGTACATTTTGGTATTGATACAGTTTCTACATTTGTGAACATTGACCCACTCTTATATTAACAATACGTAATTTAGCCGTCACAAAAAGCACTAATACCATCAGGTCCATTTGAAATCCAATCATCGCGAGTCCAATACAAATCTACCTGTTAATATCAAGTTGTCATTTCCGCCTACTCCCTCATGGAGCCATTCCTGTACAATTGCTCTTGCTTTTTCAAGTTTTACTTCTGCTAGAAATTGCTTGGTCATTGAGATTTGCAGCAAAGAAGGCTATCCACCCATCATTTCTACATCAAGGAGCCAACCAGCCTAATCCCACTTTCCAGCTTTTGGTCTGTAGCCTTGGAAGTTACAGCACTTCAAATGCATATCCAAGCACTTCTTAAATGTTATGAGGGGTTCTGCCTCTATCAACCTTTCTCGCAATGAGTTCAGCTTCCCACCACTGGACAAAAAATTCCCTTCAAATTCCCTCCAAGTCTATTATCCCTTGACTGTGAATCCTCAGCCAAGGGGGATTAGGGCCTTTCTATTCACTTTATTTAGACCCTTTGATTTTCAATACTTAAATTGGGTCTCCCAAATTGAAGGAAGTGCAAGCGAAACACTGCTTAACCTGAAAGGAGTATTTGGGGCCTTGAACAGTGAGGAGGCAAAGGAACAGATGTTGTACCTTCTGCAATTGCAAGGGAAGGTGCCACGGGAAGGGGATGGGGAGCAGGGGGTGATGGGGCGCGTGGACTAGGGTGTCATAGAGGGAGTAGTTCCTGCAGAATGCTGATGGTGGGGTGAGGGGAAGATGTATTTTGTGGTAGCATCATGTTGGAGCTGGCAGAAATGGTGGAAGATAATTCTTTGAATGCGGAGGCTAGTGGGGTGAAAAGTGGGGAGAAGAGGCACCCTATCTTGGTTCTGGTAGGGAGAAGGGGTGAGGGCAGATGTGTCCTCTGCATACCTTTTACAAAGCAGCCTCTCACAAAATGCATTCATGAGAAATACAGGATGGCAAAGTGGTTTAGGAAAATATTTCTTCACTTCTCAAACCTGGGACTAGATTTACTTGGTAGAGGCAGAAAGAGTTGCAGATTCATTTCTGGATTGTGACTCAACCCCCAGAGAAGTAGAAACTTATTGGTCTTTTGGTGGAGACGAACAGTCAAACATGTCAGGAAAAATCTGCTGGCCAATTACTGTCCGGAGGGACTGAAATAGTGGTAGGTTACTGGAAATGCAGGCCATGTTCTGCAGCTATTTCATGGTTGCCAGTTGGATAGTTAACTTTTTCTTCATTCTTACATGGGATTTGGGCATCGCTGGCAAGACCAACATTTGTTATTCATTCTGAATTATCCTTGAAAGGAGTAGCTTGCAGTTGGGCAGCACGGTAGCATTGTGGATAGCACAATTGCTTCACAGCTCCAGGGTCCCAGGTTCGATTCCGGCTTGGGTCACTGTCTGTGCGGAGTCTGCACATCCTCCCCGTGTGCGCGTGTGTTTCCACCGGGTGCTCCGGTTTCCTCCCACAGTCCAAAGATGTGCAGGTTAGGTGGATTGGCCATGATAAATTGCCCTTAGTGTCCAAAATTGCCCTTAGTGGTGGGTGGGGTTACTGGGTTATGGGGATAGGGTGAAGGTGTTGACCTTGGGTAGGGTGCTCTTTCCAAGAGCCGGTGCAGACTCGATGGGCCGAATGGCCTCCTTCTGCACTGTAAATTCTATGAAGAGTCAATCAAGTTGCTGTGGGTCTGGAGTCACATGTAGGCCAGACCAGGTAAGGATGACAGATTTCCTGCCCTAGCTTTCATTCCAGATTTTTTAAATTAATTCAATTTAAATTTAATCACTGCCTTGGAGGGATTTGAACCAGTATCCCCAGAGAATTAGACTGGACCTCTGGATTACTAGTCCAGTGACAATACCAGTACACCACCATTTCCCCATTTCACATTTCAGAGGGCAGAAGGAACCTGAGAATTTCTGACTTATCCTATGATGGGGTAGATCCCCTCTGCTCCACGAATCATCTTCACTGTCACTTATTATGCCTAATTTATTTCCCACTCTAAACACAGCTGACCCTGTCCTCACCACTTTTGAGCTGGTCTGTGATAAACAGCTTCCTGTCCTGGGGCTGCCCACCCGTTTGAAAATTTGGAAAGATTCAAAGATGAGTTCCTCAAGTGTATTAACTGGTCTGATCTTTGCTGCAACTGAGTTCAAAAATACATAAGAGGCCAGCAGAAGTTAAAGCTAGCTTCCATTACTTGTTATGGGCCAGAGTTTAGAGAACCCCAAAGTGTATCATGGAGTTCACCTGACCCACAACTTTTAATAGATTGTGGTATGGGGAGCACACGGCCCACTCTACAGGTGTGGCACAGCAGAAATGGAAAAGTATTTTTTAAAGCAAAACAATGTTTATTCTATGAACTCAAGTTAACCTTTTTAAAACATAGTGAACATCTTAGCAACCACCAATTCAAATATAACCCCCAAAGAATACAACACTAAGTAATCCTTAAGCTGTCCTTTTAACATCCATAAGTCTTTAAAAAAACGTTTAACAGAAGCACATCAGGTTAAAGTCACTACTGAGAGCAGTTATTAGTTTTAAAACACCAAAGGATCGATTTACAGTTTTAGATTACAGAGAGAGAGACTAATACACCTTCTGGCTGTGACTACAGCTCTCCAGCTCTGAAAACAAAACTAAAAAAACATCCTGCAGCAAACAGCCTAAAACTAAAGTAAAAAGCTCAGCTCCACCCACACTCTGACATCATTGATAAACACCCATTTCTTAAAGGTACATTTCTTAAGCACCCATTTCTTAAAGGTACTCTGACATGACATACATAAATGGGAGATACATTGTGGCTGGAGCAAGTGATCAAACCCATTATACAACGGATTTCATCTAGAGAAACATCAAATAATGGCACAACGTGACAGAGTGTGGTACGACATGATTTGATTTATAAATTTGTTGGCTTTATTTCAGTGTGGCCAAGCAAGAGCCTTGATGATCTGTAAGAGAGACATGTGGAATTGTTTTTTTACATAAATTCATTCATGGGATGTGGGCATTGCTGACAAAGAAAGTATTTGTTGTCTAACCTGAACTACCTTTGTGGTGGTAAGCTGCCTTCTTTTGAACTGCTGCAATCTATATGGTGTCGGTGCATCCATACTGCTGTTACATGGGGAATTCCAAGGTTTTGAGCCAGTGACAATAGAAGAACAGCAATGTGTTCCAAGTCATAGAATCGCTACAGTGCACAAGGCCATTTGGCCCATCGGGTCTGCACTGACCCTGTGAAAGAGACCCTTTCCAGGCCCACCTGCCTGATTCCCATAACCCCACCTAACCTGCACACTGTTAGACACCAAGGGGCAATTTGTTTTTTTTTATTCATTTACGGAATGTGGGCGTCGCTGGTTAGGCCAGCCTTTATTGCCCATCCCCAGTTGCACTTCAGAAGGTGGTGGTGAATCACTGCAGTTCTTGGGGTGTAGGTACACCCACTGTGCTGTTAGGGAGGGAGTTCCAGGATTTTGTCCCAGCGATAGTCAAGGAATGGCGATACATTTCCAAGTCAGGGTGGTGAGTGACTTGGAGGGGAACCTCCAGGTGGTGGGGTTCCCAGGTAGCTGTTGCTCGTCCTTCTAGATGGTAGTGGTTGTGGGTTTGGAAGGTGCTGTCTAAGGAACCTTGGTGAGTTACTGCAGTGCATCTTGTAGATGGTACACAGTTGTCACTGTTCGTCGGCGGTGGAGTGTTTGAATGTTTGCGTAAGGAGGAGCAATCGAGCAGCACAGTGGCTAGCATTGCAGCCTACGGCGCTGAGGACCCCGGTTTCGAATCCCGGCCCTGGGTCACTTTCCATGTGGAGTTTGCACATTCTCCCCATGTCTGCGTGGGTTTCACCCCCACAACCCAAAAATGTGCAGGTTAGGTGGATTGGCCAGGTTAAATTGCCCCTTAATTGGAAAAAAATAATAATTGGGTACTCTTCAATTTATTTTAAAAAAGGAGGAGCAATCAAGGAGAGGCTGCTTTGTCCTGGATGGTGTCAAGCTTCTCGAGTGTTGTTGGTGCTGCACTCATCCAGGCAAGTGGAGAGTATTCCATTACACTCCTAACTTGTGCCTTGTAAATGGTGGACAGGCTTTGGGGGGGTCAGGAGGTAAGGGCTAGGAATCCTACTCGCCATAGGATTCCTAGCCTTCGACCTGCTCTGATAGCCACAGGATTAATGTGGCTAGTCCAGTTCAGTTTCTGATCAATGGTAACTCTCAGGATGTTGACTGTGGGGGATTCAACGATGGTAATGCCACTGAATGTCATGGGGCATTGGCTAGATCCTCTCTTGTTGGAGATGGTCATTGTCTGGCACTTGAGGCATGAATGAAACTTGCCACTCGTCAGCCCCAGCCTGGATAGGATCCAGGTCTTGCTGTATTTTGACATGGACTGCTTCATTATCTGAGGAGTTGCTAATGGTGCTGAACATTGTCTAGTCATCCGCAAACATCCCCATTTCTGACCTTATGATGGAAGGCAGGTCATTGATGAAGCAGCTGAAGATAGTTCAGGCTTAGGACACTACCCTGAGGAGCTCCTGCAGTGATGTCCTGGAGCAGAGATGATTGACCTCCAACCATCACAACCATCTTCCTGTCCCAGGTATGACTCCAAACAGCGGGTAGTTTTCCCCCCGATTCCCATTGACAATGTAGCATTGCCAATCCACCTCTCTGCATATCTTTGGTCTGTGGGGGGAAACCGGAGCACCCTGAGGAAACCCACGGAGTTAAAGGGAGAAAGTGCAGATCGCCACCCAAGGCCGGAATTGAACCCGGGTCCATGGCACGGTGAGGCAGCAGTTCTAACCACTGTGTCACCATCCTGCCCACTAAGTCAGATGCATGACATGGAGGGGAACTTGTTGACTTCCGGGTGCGGCGATGACCAGCTGAGTCGCACGTTTCGGCAGCTCCCTGTGAAACGGACTTTTGGGCTCTTGATAGGAGCCCCAACGGCAATTTTAACGGCTGAAAACACCGTGCGGTAAACCAGAAGGGTGTTCCCCCTGGACACGGATGGAAAAAGGAGAGGAAAGTGGCCGGATTGCAGCGGATCCTTTGGAACAACGGCAAGGAAGGCAAGCAGAAACCAAGATGGCGTCGGAAGGTGGCAGTTTCATATGGGGCCCTGAACAACAAGAGTTTTTGAAACGCTGCGTGGAGGAGATAAAAAAGGAAATGAAGAAAGAGTTGTTGGCCCCGATATTACAGGCGATTGAAGGGCTGAAAGAGGAACAAAAGACCCAGGAGCAGGAGCTTCGGGTCGTGAAGGCGAAAGCAGCAGAGAATGAAAACGACATACAGGGCCTGGTGGTGAAGTCGGAGATACAGGAGGCACACCAGAAACGATCTGTGGAGAGGTTGGAGGCACTGGAAAATAACGCAAGGAGGAACAACTTGAGGATTCTTGGCCTTCCTGAAGGTGTGGAGGGGGCGGACGTCGGGGCATATGTGAGCACGATGCTGCACTTGTTAATGGGAGTGGAGGCCCCGACGGGTCCGTTGGAGGTGGAGGGAGCATACCGAGTTATGGTGCGAGGACCGAGAGCAGGAGAAGCTCCCAGAGCCATAGTGGTGAGATTTTTCCGTTTTAAGGATAGAGAAATGGTCCTTAGATGGGCGAAGAAAACTCGGTGTAGTAAATGGGAGAACGCGGTGATCCGCGTCTATCAAGATTGGAGTGCGGAGGTGGCGAGAAGGAGGGCGAGCTTTAATCGGGCCAAAGCGGTACTTCACAAAAAAAAGATAATGTTTGGAATGCTGCAACCGGCAAGACTGTGGGTCACATATCAAGGGAGGCACCACTACTTTGAGACGGCGGATGAAGCGTGGACTTTTATTGTAGAAGAACAATTGGAATGATTGGACTACGAAAATGAACGTTTGGACAAAGTGGTGGGACGAGTGGGGGGGGGGGGGGGGCGAAGAGGGATTGTATGATTAATCCTGCGGTATGGTAACTTTTCTTTCTCCCACAGGTGGTGATGGGGGGAGGTGGGGAGGGAGAGGAGATGGGGCGTTGGCCATGGGAGGCGGGGCCGAGGGAGAGGCGCGGGCTTGGTTCCCGCGCTATGATAATTGTGGCGGGAATAGAGAAGCAGGAAGGAGGGGGCGCCGCACGGGGCGAGCCGTGATCACGGGGGGAAGCCGAGGTCAGCCAGAGTTTGCTGACTTCTGGGAGCAACATGGGGGGAGTAATTACGCTAGCGGGGGGTCTAGCGTTGGGGGGGGGGGGGGGGGTGGGGGGAGGGGGGAATTACTGGGTTGCTGCTGCTGGGGAAAGGGGGGAGTGGGTGCGGGAAAGGATGGGCGGGGGGGGCACCGTCTGGGAGAAATACAGCCGCGTGGGAACTGGGCGAGAAGCTGGAAAAAGATGATGGCTAACCGGCAAGGGGGGGGGGTGGGAAGCCCCCCAACTCGGCTGATCACGTGGAACGTGAGGGGGCTTAACGGGCCGATAAAGAGGGCACGAGTACTCGCACACCTTAAGAAACTTAAAGCAGATGTGGTCATGTTACAGGAAACGCACCTGAAACTGATAGATCAGGTTAGGTTGCGCAAAGGATGGGTAGGGCAGGTGTTCCATTCGGGGCTGGATGCGAAAAACAGGGGGGTGGCTATATTAGTGGGGAAGCGGGTAATGTTCGAGGCAAAGACTATAGTGGCGGATAACGGGGGCAGATACGTGATGGTGAGTGGCAAATTACAGGGAGAGATGGTGGTGTTGGTAAACGTGTATGCCCCGAATTGGGACGATGCCAATTTTATGAGGCGAATGCTAGGACGCATCCCAGACCTAGAGACCGGAAAGCTGATAATGGGGGGAGACTTTAACACGGTGTTGGAACCAAGGCTGGATAGGTCGAAGTCCAGGACTGGTAGGAGGCCGGCAGCAGCCAAGGTGCTTAAGGATTTTATGGAGCAGATGGGAGGGGTGGACCCGTGGAGATTTAGTAGACCTAGGAGTAAGGAGTTCTCGTTTTTCTCCTATGTCCATAAAGTCTATTCACGCATAGACTTTTTTGTGTTGGATAGGGCATTGATCCCGAGGGTGAGGGGAACGGAATATACGGCTATAGCCATTTCGGATCATGCCCCACACTGGGTAGACTTGGAGATAGGGGAGGAAACAAGAGGGCGTCCACCCTGGAGAATGGATATGGGACTAATGGCGGATGAGGGGGTGTGCTTAAGGGTAAGGGGATGCATTGAAAAGTACTTGGAACTCAATGACAATGGGGAGGTTCAGGTGGGAGTGGTCTGGGAGGCGTTGAAGGCGGTGGTTAGGGGGGAGCTGATATCAATAAGGACACATAAAGGGAAGCAGGAGAGTAAGGAACGGGAGCGGTTGTTGCAAGAACTTTTGAGGGTGGACAGACAGTATGCGGAAGCACCGGAGGAGGGACTGTATAGGGAAAGGCAAAGGCTGCATGTGGAATTTGACTTGCTGACCACAGGCACTGCAGAGGCACAATGGAGGAAGGCGCAGGGTGTACAGTATGAATATGGAGAGAAGGCGAGCAGATTGCTGGCACACCAATTGAGGAAAAGGGGAGCAGCGAGGGAAATAGGGGGGGTGAGAGACGAAGATGGAGAGACGGAGCGGGGAGCGGAGAGAGTGAATGAAGTGTTTCAGACATTTTATAAAAAATTGTATGAAGCTCAACCCCCGGATGGGAGGGAGAGAATGATGGAGTTTTTGGATTGGCTGGAAATTCCCAAGGTGGAAGAGCAGGAAAGGATGGGATTGGGAGCACAGATCACGGTAGAAGAAGTGGTGAAAGGAATTAGGAACATGCAGACGGGAAAGGCCCCGGGACCGGACGGATTCCCAGTTGAATTGTACAGAAAATATTTGGACTTGCTCGCCCCGCTACTGACGAGGACCTTCAACGAGGCAAAGGAAAGGGGACAACTGCCCCCGACTATGTCAGAAGCAACGATAACAAAGAACAAAGAACAAAGAAATGTACAGCACAGGAACAGGCCCTTCGGCCCTCCAAGCCCGTGCCGACCATACTGCCCGACTAAACTACAATCTTCTACACTTCCTGGGTCCGTATCCTTCTATTCCCATCCTATTCATATATTTGTCAAGATGCCCCTTAAATGTCCCTATCGTCCCTGCCTCCACTACCTCCTCCGGTAGTGAGTTCCAGGCACCCACTACCCTCTGCGTAAAAAACTTGCCTCGTACATCTACTCTAAACTTTGCCCCTCTCACCTTAAACCTATGCCCCCTAGTAATTTACCCCTCTACCCTGGGGAAAAGCCTCTGACTATCCACTCTGTCTATGCCCCTCATAATTTTGTATACCTCTATCAGGTCGCCCCTCAACCTCCTTCGTTCCAGTGAGAACAAACCGAGTTTATTCAATCGCTCCTCATAGCTTATGCCCTCCATACCAGGCAACATTCTGGTAAATCTCTTCTGCACCCTCTCTAAAGCCTCCACATCCTTCTGGTAGTGTGGCGACCAGAATTGAACACTATACTCCAAGTGTGGCCTAACTAAGGTTCTATACAGCTGCAACATGACTTGCCAATTCTTATACTCAATGCCCCGGCCAATGAAGGCAAGCATGCCGTATGCCTTCTTGACTACCTTCTCCACCTGTGTAGCCCCTTTCAGTGATCTGTGGACCTGTACTCCTAGATCTCTTTGACTTTCAATACTCTTGAGGGTTCTACCATTCACTGTATATTCCCTACCTGCATTAGCCCTTCCAAAATGCATTACCTCACATTTGTCCAGGTTAAACTCCATCTGCCATCTCTCCGCCCAAGTCTCCAGACAATCTAAATCCTGCTGTATCCTCAGACAGTCCTCATCGCTATCCGCAATTCCACCAACCTTTGTGTCGTCTGCAAACTTACTAATCAGACCAGTTACATTTTCCTCCAAATCATTTATATATACTACAAAGAGCAAAGGTCCCAGCACTGATCCCTGTGGAACACCACTGGTCACAGCCCTCCAATTAGAAAAGCATCCCTCCATTGCTACCCTCTGCCTTCTATGGCCTAGCCAGTTCTGTATCCACCTTGCCAGTTCACCCCTGATCCCGTGTGACTTCACCTTTTGTACTAGTCTACCATGAGGGACCTTGTCAAAGGCCTTACTGAAGTCCATATAGACAACATCTACTGCCCTACCTGCATCAATCATCTTAGTGACCTCCTCGAAAAACTCTATCAAGTTAGTGAGACACGACCTTCCCTTCACAAAACCGTGCTGCCTCTCACTAATACGTCCATTTGCTTCCAAATGGGAGTAGATCCTGTCTCGAAGAATTCTCTCCAGTAATTTCCCTACCACTGAAGTAAGGCTCACCGGCCTGTAGTTCCCGGGATTATCCCTGCCACCCTTCTTAAACAGAGGAACAACATTGGCTATTCTCCAGTCCTCCGGGACATCCCCTGAAGACAGCGAGGATCCAAAGATTTCTGTCAAGGCCTCAGCAATTTCCTCTCCAGCCTCCTTCAGTATTCTGGGGTAGATCCCATCCGGCCCTGGGGACTTATCTACCTTAATATTTTTTAAGACACCCAACACCTCGTCTTTTTGGATCACAATGTGACCCAGGCTATCTACACCCCCTTCTCCAGACTCAACATCTACCAATTCCTTCTCTTTGGTGAATACTGATGCAAAGTATTCATTTAGTACCTCGCCCATTTCCTCTGGCTCCACACATAGATTCCCTTGCCTATCCTTCAGTGGGCCAACCCTTTCCCTGGCTACCCTCTTACTTTTTATGTAAGTGTAAAAAGCCTTGGGATTTTCCTTAACCCTATTTGCCAATGCCTTTTCATGACCCCTTCTAGCCCTCCTGACTCCTTGCTTAAGTTCCTTCCTACTTTCCTTATATGCCACACAGGCTTCGTCTGTTCCCAGCCTTTTAGCCCTGACAAATGCCTCCTTTTTCTTTTTGACGAGGCCTACAATATCACTCGTCATCCAAGGTTCCCGAAAATTGCCGTATTTATCTTTCTTCCTCACAGGAACATGCCTGTCCTGTATTCCTTTCAACTGACACTTGAAAGCCTCCCACATGTCAGATGTTGATTTGCCCTCAAACATCCGCCCCCAATCTATGTTCTTCAGTTCCCGCCTAATATTGTTATAATTAGCTTTCCCCCAATTTAGCACATTCATCCTCGGACCACTCTTATCCTTGTCCACCAGTACTTTAAAACTTACTGAATTGTGGTCACTGTTACCGAAATGCTCCCCTACTGAAACATCTACCACCTGGCCGGGCTCATTCCCCAATACCAGGTCCAGTACCGCCCCTTCCCTAGTTGGACTGTTTACATATTGTTTTAAGAAGCCCTCCTGGATGCTCCTTACAAACTCTGCCCCGTCTAAGCCCCTGGCACTAAGTGAGTCCCAGTCAATATTGGGGAAGTTGAAGTCTCCCATCACCACAACCCTGTTGTTTTTACTCTTTTCCAAAATCTGTCTACCTATCTGCTCCTCTATCTCCCGCTGGCTGTTGGGAGGCCTGTAGTATACCCCCAACATTGTGACTGCACCCTTCTTATTCCTGATCTCTACCCATATAGCCTCACTGCCCTCTGAGGTGTCCTCTCGCTGTATAGCTGTGATACTCTCCTGAACAAGTAGCGCAACTCCGCCTCCCCTTTTACATCCCCCTCTATCCCGCCTGAAACATCTAAATCCTGGAACGTTTAGCTGCCAATCCTGCCCTTCCCTCAACCAGGTCTCTGTAATGGCAACAACATCATAGTTCCAAGTAGTAATCCAAGCTCTAAGTTCATCTGCCTTACCCGTAATGCTCCTTGCATTAAAACATATGCACTTCAGGCCACCAGACCCGCTGTGTTCAGCAACTTCTCCCCGTCTGCGCTGCCTCAGAGCCACACTGTCCCTATTCCCTAGTTCTCCCTCAATGCTCTCACCTTCTGACCTATTGCTCCCGTGCCCACCCCCCTGCCATACTAGTTTAAACCCTCCCGTGTGACACTAGCAAACCTCGCGGCCAGGATATTTATGCCTCTCCGGTTTAGATGCAACCCGTCCATCTTATACAGGTCACACCTGCCCCGGAAGAGCTCCCAGTGGTCCAGATAACAGAAACCCTCCCTCCTACACCAGCTGTTTAGCCACGTGTTTGTCTGCTCTATCTTCCTATTTCTAGCCTCACTGGCACGTGGCACAGGGAGTAATCCCGAGATTACAACCCTCGAGGTCCTGTCTTTTAACTTTCTGCCTAGCTCCCTGAACTCCTGCTGCAGGACCTCATGCCCCTTCCTGCCTATGTCGTTAGTACCAATATGTACAACGACCTCTGCCTGTTTGCCCTCCCCCTTCAGGATTCCCTCTACCCGTTCGGAGACATCCTGGACCCTGGCACCAGGGAGGCAACATACCATCCTGGAGTCTCTTTCACGTCCACAGAAGCGCCTATCTGTGCCCCTGACTATAGAGTCCCCTATAACTATTACTCTTCTGCGCTTTGACCCTCCCTTCTGAACATCAGAGCCAGCCGTGGTGCCACTGCTCTGGCTGCTGCTGTTTTCCCCTGATAGGCTATCCCCCCCGACAGTATCCAAAGGGGTATATCTGTTCGAGAGGGGGACAACCACAGGGGATTCCTGCACTGACTGCCTGCCCTTTCTGGTGGTCACCCATTTCTCTGCCTGCACCTTGGGTGTGACCACACTTACATAACTGCGATCTATGACGCTTTCCGCCACCTGCATGCTCCTAAGTGCATCCAATTGCTGCTCCAACCGAACCATGCGGTCTGTGAGGAGCTGCAGTTGGGTGCACTTTCTGCAGATGAAGCCATCCGGGACACTGGAAGCCTCCCGGACCTGCCACATCTCACAGTCAGAGCACAGCACCCCTCTAACTGACATTGCGTCAATTAATTAAAATTAAAATTTGTCTTTTTTTTTTTTTTTAATACTTTTTTTAAATTTCAAAGTTACTGTCAACTATCTGTTTCCTAGCACTAGATTTCTAATAGAAATGCGATAGCTAACTATAATATTCTCCGATCTCTGGCTTAGATATCCTCTAAATTATAATTAAGTTATTATGTTTAATTAGATCCCAAATACTCAAAAAAATTTAGGTTAGAATCCCAACCAGCCACTCAGGTCACAGCTTTTCTGTGATGTCACTTCAGTTTCCCCCCGACACACACAATTTGAAAAACAGGTATAAAAGTAAAAATCACTTGCTTACCTTCTGAGATGTTCTCAGGTTCCCTCGCTGACAGAGACTGCTCCTCCACCTCCAATCCTTGACCTGCACAATGCTAATAATATATAATATAATATGGCACTTACCTTACACCAATGGGTCTTATTATTAGGTTAGAGGAGGAGGGCGGGTGGGAGACACTACACGTGTAGTGTCTCGGGTTTCCTCTCCACCAGAATTTATGGGGGGGGGGCACTTGCCAGAGGTCGAACTTCCGGTTCCCGCCGAAATCCAAAGGGCTGCTCCTGTAAAGGTAAGTGCTTTTAAACTAACTACTCACCTCCCAGAAGGCCCCTGCGCACCGCTGCCGCCGAAATCCAAAGGGCTGCTCCTGCAAAGGTAAGTGCTTTTAAATTCACTACTCACCTCCAAGAAGGCCCCTGCGCACCGCTGCCGCCGAAATCCAAAGGGCTGCTCCTGTAAAGGTAAGTGCTTTTAAACTAACTACTCACCTCCCAGAAGGCCCCTGCGCACCGCTGCCGCCGAAATCCAAAGGGCTGCTCCTGCAAAGGTAAGTGCTTTTAAATTCACTACTCACCTCCAAGAAGGCCCCTGCGCACCGCTGCCGCCGAAATCCAAAGGGCTGCTCCTGTAAAGGTAAGTGCTTTTAAACTAACTACTCACCTCCCAGAAGGCCCCTGCGCACCGCTGCCGCCGAAATCCAAAGGGCTGCTCCTGCAAAGGTAAGTGCTTTTAAATTCACTACTCACCTCCAAGAAGGCCCCTGCGCACCGCTGCCGCCGAAATCCAAAGGGCTGCTCCTGTAAAGGTAAGTGCTTTTAAACTAACTACTCACCTCCCAGAAGGCCCCTGCGCACCGCTGCCGCCGAAATCCAAAGGGCTGCTCCTGCAAAGGTAAGTGCTTTTAAATTCACTACTCACCTCCAAGAAGGCCCCTGCGCACCGCTGCCGCCGAAATCCAAAGGGGATATCGCTTCTTTTAAAGAAGGAAAAGGATCCGCTACAATGCGGGTCCTACAGACCAATCTCCCTCCTCAATGTAGATGCCAAGGTCTTGGCCAAGGTAATGGCAATGAGAATAGAGGAATGTGTCCCGGGGGTGGTTCATGAGGACCAAACTGGGTTTGTGAAGGGGAGACAGCTGAACGCGAACATACGGAGGTTGTTAGGGGTAATGATGATGGCCCCACCAGAGGGTGAAACGGAGATAGTAGTGGCGATGGATGCCGAGAAAGCATTTGATAGAGTGGAGTGGGATTATCTGTGGGAGGTGTTGAGGAGATTTGGGTTCGGAGAGGGGTATGTTAGATGGGTGCAGCTGTTGTATAGGGCCCCAGTGGCGAGTGTGGTCACGAATGGACGGGGATCGGCATATTTTCGGCTCCATAGAGGGACATGGCAGGGATGTCCTCTGTCCCCATTACTGTTTGCACTGGCGATTGAGCCCCTGGCGATAGCGCTGAGAGGTTCCAAGGGATGGAGGGGAATACTTAGGGGAGGAGAAGAACACCGGGTATCTTTATAAGCGGATGATCTGCTACTATATGTGGCGGATCCAGCGGAGGGGATGCCAGAAATAATGCGGATACTTGAGGAGTTTGGGGATTTTTCAGGGTATAAATTGAACATGGGGAAGAGTGAGCTGTTTGTGGTGCATCCAGGGGAGCAGAGTAGAGAAATAGAAGACCTACCGTTGAGGAAGGTAACAAGAGACTTTCGTTACCTGGGGATCCAGATAGCTAAGAATTGGGGCACATTGCACAGGCTAAATTTGACGCGGTTGGTGGAACAGATGGAGGAAGATTTCAAGAGATGGGATATGGTAGCATTGTCAATGGCAGGGAGGGTGCAGGCAGTTAAGATGGTGGTCCTCCCGAGATTCCTTTTTGTGTTTCAGTGTCTCCCGGTGGTGATCACGAAGGCTTTTTTCAAAAGGATAGAAAAGAGTATCATGGGTTTTGTTTGGGCCGGGAAGACTCCGAGAGTGAGGAAGGGATTCTTACAGCGTAGTAGGGATAGGGGGGGGCTGGCACTACCGAGCCTAAGTGAGTATTATTGGGCCGCTAATATTTCAATGGTGAGTAAGTGGATGGGAGAGGAGGAAGGAGCGGCGTGGAAGAGATTAGAGAGGGCGTCCTGTAGGGGGACCAGCCTGCAGGCTATGGTGACAGCCCCATTGCCGTTCTCACCAAGGAACTATACCACGAGTCCGGTGGTGGTAGCTACACTGAAGATTTGGGGACAGTGGAGACGACATAGGGGAAAGACCGGAGCACTTGGGGGGTCCCCGATAAGAAACAACCATAGGTTTGCCCCGGGGGGAATGGATGGGGGATATGGAATGTGGCAAAGAGCAGGTATAACGCAATTGAAAGATCTATTTGTGGATGGGAAGTTTGCGAGTCTGGGAGCGCTGACCGAGAAATATGGGTTGCCCCAAGGGAATGCATTCAGGTACATGCAATTGAGGGCTTTTGCGAGGCAGCAGGTGAGGGAATTCCCGCAGCTCCCGACACAAGAGGTGCAGGACAGAGTCATCTCAAAGAAATGGGTGGGGGACGGTAAGGTGTCGGATATATATAGGGAAATGAGAGACGAAGGGGAGACTATGATGGACGAACTAAAAGGGAAATGGGAAGAAGAGCTAGGGGAGGAGATTGAGGAGGGGATGTGGGCAGATGCCCTAAACAGGGTAAACTCGTCGTCCTCGTGCGCCAGGCTAAGCCTGATTCAGTTTAAGGTATTACACAGGGCACATATGACTGGAACACGGCTCAGTAAATTTTTTGGGGTGGAGGATAGGTGTGCGAGGTGCTCGAGAAGCCCAGCGAATCATACCCATATGTTTTGGTCATGCCCGGCACTACAGGGGTTTTGGATGGGGGTGACAAAGGTGCTTTCGAAAGTAGTAGGAGTCCGGGTCGAACCAAGCTGGGGGTTGGCTATATTTGGGGTTGCACAAGAGCCGGGAGTGCAGGAGGCGAAAGAGGCCGATGTTTTGGCCTTTGCGTCCCTAGTAGCCCGGCGCAGAATATTGCTAATGTGGAAAGAAGCCAAGCCCCCGGGGGTGGAGACCTGTATAAATGATATGGCGGGGTTCATAAAGTTAGAGCGGATTAAGTTCGTCCTAAGGGGGTCGGCTCAAGGGTTTACTAGGCGGTGGCAACCGTTCGTCGAATATCTTGCGGAAAGATAGATAGGGGAGAACAAAGAAGGCAGCAGCAGCGGCCCAGGACTTTGGGGGGGGGGGGGGGGGGAGGGGGGGGAGGGGGGGGGGGATGGGGGGGGGGGGGGGAGGGTGTGGCCTGAGACAAGGCAGTTGCCAATTAGGGCTAGTTTTTATTTTTTGTTATTTAATATTTATTTATTTGTTGTTGTTTTTGTTTAAATTTAAAAAAGGTCATTATTATCTGTATTGTTACAATGATGTGTAAAGGATGCACAATGTACTGTGTTGGTTGACCAAAAATTTTCAATAAAATATTATTTAAAAAAAAAATGGAGGGGAACTTGTTGAATAAAGAATTAGAGTTGCGCTTACTTATATTGTAGCTTGAGGAGTTGATCATTTAACACCCAGTCTAAAAAGAGGTGTATTTCTCTTTCTCCTCACCTAGCTGTTGTCCAGCTGGTGGCAAAGGTTGTGCCCCCATTATGGTGAAGTTGTGCAGCATCCAGGAAACCAATGCAAATCTTGACATGTCCTCTCCTCAGTACCACAGAGCTCCTCCATTGGGACCAGACAACATAAGCATTGTTAACTACCCTAGTGGTTTGTTCAATAATAATAATAATCTTTTAGTATCACAAGTAGGCTTACATTAACACTGCAACGGAGTTACTGTGAAAATCCCCAAGTCGCTACACTCCTGCACCTGTTCGGGTATACTGCGGGAGAATTCAGAATGTCCAATTCACCTAACAAGCACATCTCGGGACTTGTGGGAGGAAACCGGAGCACCCGGAGGAAACCCACGCAGACATGGGGAGAAAGTGCAGACTCCGCACAGACAGTGACCCAAGCTGGGAATCAAACCCGGGTCCCTGGCGCTGTGAAGCAACAGCGCCTCACCAGTGGTTAGTTCTATTACATTTCCTGTGGCAACATGACTTTTATTTTTGAGTGCATGCTGCCCATTTATACATGCACTGGACTCATGAGCCAAGTGCTCATTCTACCTGCTTCTCTCCGGCATAATCGGAGAATGAAATGTTTCCAACTCTCTTAGAAGAGAGTTTTGGTGACTTCCTTTATACAACAGTGGACAGCAAACTGGAGATGTTGAACTATCTCCTGCTCCTGCCTGGAAGAACAGAGGTTAATTTCCCCTTGCCACCCACTGGCAATGCTCTATTTGCCTTGCTCCAAGATTGCAGTTGTGGCTGCAGCATGTGGCACATTTAGTAAGGCAATGACGTCTGATACAATGTGCCTCACTGAAGTTCAGGTCGAAAATTGCTCTCTGAACATCCTGAGCAGATATGGTCACCTGGTCAGAATCCTCCTTCTACTTCCAGCATTTTTGCTCTGTGAAACCTCTGCTCATTCTCCGCATCATGTGTGGTCCAAGGAATATGTATACAACTGAACTAATGTCTGACAGCAAGTGGTTTGTGCTAAATCCTCAAAGTCAGAATAAACCTTTTCAGCACAAGCCTTACCATTCCTTGTGGATAGACTTTCAGGAGCTCTAGGAATCAGCATTCACCGTCTATAATTGCAACAACTAATCACCAATCAACCTGAAAGTAGTTGACAATCACTTTAAATAGCGCTGGTACACTGTCCTACTTGCTGCTGAACATATTCAACCATGTGAGGTTAAGAAAGAGCATTAGCTGGAGAGTTGGCTCCAAAATGACACTGCTGATATTAAATCAGTGTGACACAATCTGTCCACCCTGCATTTTTCCGGTGGATGCTGCCTGCACACACCAACATCCTCACCAAAATGGCATCCAGCACTGCTCACACGAGAAGTATGCGCAACCACCACGGGAGCCATTTTGGAGCCAAAACATCATTAGTGGCACTGAAATCTGGTCTGCAAGAGTCAAATTAAATTGTCCATTTTAAATTACAGGTTCAAATATAAGCAGTGAAGCAGGGAAATGCAACTTAAATTTAATAAGCTCTTTGCAAAAGCCCACTTTTTTGATAATAGTTCACCCTTTGCTTCTCCATCCTTTGCCACCTTTTAATTGGGGACCCAATTTTCATGTCTCCTTCAACTGCTTGATAATACATTAGGATTAATAAAGGGTTTGATGGTACTGATTGCAAAATCACATTTTCCTGCCACTTATGAACACAGTTTATACAGCTGCAGCCATCTACTGGCAAAATGAAATAACTGCAGCTTTATTTTTTTCGCTGTAACCTTACATGGGCTCCTTCTTGCTTATATATCCTGCAGGAAAGATTTCACTTAAGAACAAGAATTCCTGACTTCTGGGTGCGGCGATGACCAGCTAAGTCGCACGTTTCGGCACCTCCCGTTGAAACTGACTTTTGGGCTCTTATTAAGAGCCCCAACGGCAATTTTTAACGGCCAAAATCACTGAGAGCACTATCACGGAGATAGTGGTTGCGATGGACGCTGAGAAAGCATTTGACAGGGTGGAGTGGGACTACTTATGGGAAGTGTTGAGGAGATTTGGTTTTGGAGAGGGGTTTATTGGATGGGTACAGCTGCTATATAGGGCCCCGGTGGCAAGTGTGATCACGAACAGGCAGAGGTCCGACTACTTCCGTCTTTATAGAGAGACAAGACAGGGGTGTCCCCTGTCCCCGTTACTGTTTGCATTGGCAATTGAGCCGCTGGCCATAGCACTGAGGGGCTCTAGGAAGTGGAGGGGAATACTCAGGGGAGGAGAAGAACACCGGGTATCATTATATGCAGATGATCTATTGCTGTATGTTGCGGACCCAGTGGAGGGGATGCCTGAGACAATGCGGACACTCAGGGAGTTTGGGGAATTTTCGGGGTACAAACTGAATATGGGGAAGAGTGAGTTGTTCGTGGTGCATCTGGGAGAGCAGAGCAGGGGAATAGATGATTTACCGCTGAGGAGGGTAATAAGAGATTTCCGGTACTTAGGGATCCAGATAGCCAGGAGCTGGGGAACCCTACATAGGCTTAATTTAACACGATTGGTGGAACAGATGGAGAAGGATTTTAAGAGATGGGACATGGTGTCCCTGTCACTGGTGGGTAGGGTGCAGGCGGTCAAAATGGTAGTCCTCCCGAGATTTCTTTTTGTGTTCCAGTGCCTCCCGGTGATGGTTACGAGGGCTTTTTTCAAAAAAATTGAGAAGAGTGTTATGAGCTTTGTGGGCTGGGAAGACCCCGAGAGTGAGGAGGGGTTTTTTGCAGCGTAGCAGGGATAGGGGGGGACTGGCACTGCCGAGCTTAAGTGATTATTATTGGGCTGCCAATATCTCAATGGTGTGTAAGTGGATGGGAGAAGGGGAGGGAGCGGCGTGGAAGAGACTGGAAATGGCGTCCTGTAAAGGAACCAGCCTACAAGCATTGGCGACAGTGCCGTTGCCGTTCTCCCCGAAGAAATACACCACAAGTCCAGTGGTGGTGGCAACGCTGAAAATTTGGAGACAGCGGAGACGGCATAAGGGAATGGCGGGTGCCTCGGTGCGGTCCCCGATAAGGAATAATCATAGGTTTGTCCCGGGGAGAATAGATGGGGGATTTAGAACATGGCAGAGAGCAGGGATTGTGCAACTGAGGGATCTGTTCCTAGACGGGACGTTTGCAAGTCTGGGAGCGCTGACGGAAAAATACGGGTTGCCCCAGGGGAATGCATTTCGGTATATGCAATTGAGGGCTTTTGCGAGGCAACAGGTGAGGGAATTTCCGCAGCTCCCGACGCAGGAGATTCAGGATAGGGTGATTTCGGGGACATGGGTGGGGGATGGTAGGGTGTCAGATATATACAGGGAAATGAGAGACGAGGGGGAGATCATGGTGGATGAGCTGAAGGGAAAATGGGAAGAAGAGTTGGGGGAAAAGATCGAAGAGGGGCTGTGGGCAGATGCCCTACGCAGGGTAAACTCTTCGTCCTCGTGTGCCAGGCTTAGCCTGATACAATTCAAGGTCTTGCACAGGGCGCACATGACCGGAGCAAGGCTCAGTAAATTTTTCGGGGTAGAGGATAGGTGCGGGAGATGCGCGAGAAGCCCAGCGAACCACACCCACATGTTTTGGGCATGCTCGGCACTGCAAGGGTTCTGGGTGGGGGTGGCAAATGTGCTTTCGAAGGTGGTGGGGGTCCGGGTCGAGCCAAGCTGGGGGTTGGCTATATTCGGGGTTGCAGAAGAGCCGGGAGTGCAGGAGGCGAGAGAGGCTGATGTTTTGGCTTTTGCGTCCCTAGTAGCCCGGCGAAGGATATTGTTAATGTGGAAGGAAGCTAAACCCCCGGGTGTGGAGGCCTGGATAAACGACATGGCAGGGTTTATAAAACTGGAACGGATAAAGTTCGCACAAAGAGGTTCGGCTCAAGGGTTCACCAGGCGGTGGCAACCGTTCATTGACTATCTCGCAGAACGATAAAGGAACTGGGAAAGTAGCAGCAGCAACCCAGGGGGGAGGGCTCGGGTGTGTTCTCAGGGGTGCTTTTGTAAGGATATTTTTACTTGGATATGTATATTGGCTTGTTTGACTTTATTATTTGGGAGAGTTAATATTTTGTTATGGCAGTTGCCATTTAGTTTATATATTATTTATTTATTTGTTAAAAAACGGTCACTATTATTGTCTTGTTTTATTGTTGTAAAAAGGGAAAAAAATTTGTACTGTTTTGTTTGGCCGAAAAAAATTTGAATAAAATATATTTTTTTAAAATGAACAAGAATTCCTGCCTTGTGTAAAGTGGGCATAATCAACAAGTAATGGCAACGGTTCGGTAGGAGAATGCCAGCATTAACGCGGTTGCAGGGGAAGGATGCCAGGTTGAACTCCAGAGTGGGAAAATAGGGAACACAGTGCTAGAATTAGAGGGCGAGAGAAAAGATGAGCATTTAAGTAAATTCAGATGGGGTAGATTGTGCCTGACTGAAATGGGGAGAGTTCGGCATGGGTGCAGCTCCTGAGAAGATAGCATTTATGATTGAGAAAAAATTAAAAATCCAATTATAAAGTATAAATCACTTATTTTAAAATTTCAAATTTTCCAGATTCCCTAAAATGAACTACCAATTTGTTCTGATAGCATTTAGCCCTTCAGGCTACACGTGCTCTTTTCCCCTCCAAAATGAGTGAAAGAATAATGTGTATACCTGAAGCTCAACTTAGAAAAAGACAGTTGAACCATTACTTTAAAAGGGTTAAAATTGTAACATTAGAGTCATCAGCTTTTTTTTTTTTTAAGGCTTTTCTGACGACGTTTTTGAAACTATTGGTCAGCTTCTGCTGGGTTCCTAGACTGACATATGATACTGGAGCAGTAATTCATTGCAGTATTAATGTAAGCCTACTTGTGACAATAATAAAGATTATTAGTATTATGCATAAACTGTCACACTCTAAAATGGCTGTGTGGAACTAATCCTCTTTTCCTATTAAGACTCAGAAGAATATTTACAACAGTCAAATCATTCAATTTTAACATATCTGGAATCACTATTTGGGGACTTTTCTTTCAAATTATGTAACCATTCACCTAATAACACAAAAAGCACCATTGTAAAATACAGATCATCAACCCGAAATGTTAGCTCTGTTTCTCCCTGCAGATGCTACCAGACCCAAGTGTTTTCAGCATTTTCTATTATTGTAGATGAAATACATAAAAGCTAGGAATGTAAAGGTTTATGACAATTAACTGCTTTCACATAGCGCTTAAATTTTCATTTTCTGTTGCAATACCAATGCTGAGAATAAACCAGTGATGAATTCTGTCCATTACACTCAAGATAATTACAGCGCAGAGTTGCAAACAGCCTGTTTCTGGAGATAAATTCGTTTGCCATTGCTAGTCTTCGAGATTGAAATTTGCCATGGCAACCATGAACAGTTTCTTTTGAGAAAGCAAAAAAATGTGACAAAAGGTCATTTCCTTGGCAGCAAATAGTATTTCTTTCCCTTCCCCTCCCCCTAGGAAAACAAGGCATTTTGCCTTTCATCAAATAGGGGAGCTAATTCTTACCTATTATCTCTTCACACAGTAACAAAAACATTTTAGAGCAACATAAAAAGGTTCCTCTAATTTCCCAAGATAACAAAGTAGCCTACCTGTAAATTTAATGTTTGTGAAGCAGTTGGCTGCAAAGTTGTTCCAGCAAGTTGCACCTGGAATTGAAACAGTAAGAAAATAAAATCAATAGTTATAAGATGCAGTTAGAATTAATGTTTTCTGTGGACATGATTATTTGTTTTCTGTGGACATGATTATGAAGCAAGGATTTCAAATTGCCACATATGCCTGGCGGAGTAAAAGATTTGTTTTCTTTTAGGTGATAAATGTTCTAATCTTAAATATTATCTGTGATGTGTTAGTGAATTTAAGAAAAAGTACGTTTTATTTCTCATTTAACAGAAATTACTTTTCACCATTTCTTCCAAGCCTAATTGAGTAGTCCACAGTAAAGGCCTCAGCTTCATCCCCTTACACCCATCAACTCAATCAGCTCTGAGGTTTGTTATGATCCTATTAGAGAAGATCAACGTGTAAAGAGAAATCCAAACACCTCAAGTTTAACTGGTAGATCACAAGATTTATATTGAACTAGGAGTACACATAAGTACGATTTAATAGGAATCTTAGCTGCAGAAAGACATGGATTCGGATCGGAATATTGACGAGTACAGGATATTTAGGAAGGACAGGAAGCGAGTTAAAGATGGGAGGGTTGGTTCAGAAAGCTAATGATGGTATAAGCACAATACGGAAGGATGACCCAAGTTCAGGAAACTAGGGTGTGCTAACGGTTTTGGTAGAGATTAGAAATGGTAACGGCAAAAACTCACTTATCGTGTACAGGCCCTCGAACAGTAACCATGTGGTAGGGTGGAGCATAAAGGAAGAAATAATGGGAGCTTGTCAGAAAGACACAGCTATAACCATGGGGGATTTTAAGCTACATATAGACTGGCAAAGTCAGATGGGCAAAGGAGCCTAGATAAAGAATTCATTGAATGTTTTCAGGATAGTTTGTAAGAACAGCATGTTCTGGAGCCAATCAGAGAACAGGCTATAGTAGACCTGGTATTGTACAAAGAGATGGGAGTAATTAATGATCTCATAGTGAAGGCATTCCTAGGTGGCAGCGTCCATAATATGACTGAATTTTACATTCAGTTTGAGGGAGAGAGGAGTGGTTCTGAGACTATGTATTCAAACTTAAATAAAGGAAATTTTGAGGGCTTGAAAGCTGAGCTGGCTGATGTGTATTGGGAAATTAGGTTAAGGGACAAGTCAATAGAGATGCAGTGGCAAACATTTAAAGGGCATATTTCAGAATACCCAGAATGGATACATTCCAACAAGTAAGAAGTTGCTCAAGGGACAGACCCACCATCCATGATTAACTAGAAAGGTTAACGGTAGTATCAAACTTGGAAGAAAAGATCTTATAATTGTGCAAAGACAGGTGGTAGGTCAGAAGATTGGACAGAATACAAGGAACAACAATGAATGACAGATGAATAAAGAGGGAAAAATTAAGAGTACGAGAGAAAGCTAGCGAGAAATATAAAACAGGTAAGAGTTTTTTCATAAATATTTTGAAAAGTTAACAAAAGTGGGTGTTGGTCCTATACAGGATTTATATTGAACTAGGAGTACACATAAGTATCTGGATAATTGACAAGCCGGTGGCAGATTAATTGAACAGGTACTTTGCATCGGTCTTCATTCCAGATGATACATATAACATCCCAGAACCAGGAAATAAAAGGGAGGGACTCAGCAAAATTACAGTCACCAGAGAAATGATACTGCGAGAATTGTTGGAGCTGCAGGCGAATAAGCCCAGGTCCTGATGGACTTCATCCTAGGGTCATAGAATCATTCAATCCCTACAGTGCAGATGGAGGTCATTTGGCCTACCGTATTTGCACCGAACCTTAGAAAGATCACCCTACCTAGGCCCAATCCCCCGCCCTATTCCTGCAACTCCATCTCAAGGGGCAATTTAGCATGGGCAATTCACCTAACTAGCACATCTTTGGACTGTGGAAGAAAACCAAGCACCCCAAGAAAACCCACGTAGACACGGGGAGAATGTACAAACAGTAAAAGCTTCTAGTGAGATACATTGAGTTTAATTTTCCAAACGCCCTAGATTTGGGAGATGGTCCCATTACATTGGAAGATAGCAAATGTAACTCCATAATTCAAAAAGGGAGTGCGACAGAAAGCTGGAAACTACACACCAGTTAGCTTAACATCTGTTATTAAAGAGGTCATAGCCATTGATAAGCTCGCGGTAATCAGACAGAATCAACATGGTTTTATGAAAGGGAAATCATGTTTAACCAATTTAGTGGAGTTCTTAACATGCACTGTGGATAAAGGGATGTACTGTACTTAGATTGCCAGAAGGCATTTGATAAAGTACCGCATCAAAGGCTGTTGCAGAAAATAAAAGCTCATGGTACAGGGGGTATCATATTGGCAGGGATAGTAGATTGGTTGGGTAACGAGAAGCATAGCGTAGACATAAATGGGTCTTTTTTAGGTTGGCAAGTTGTGACGAATCATGTCCCACAGGGATCAATGCTGGGACTTCAACTGTTGACGATTTATATAAATGACTTTGATGAAGGGACTGAAGGAAATTTGCTGGTGGCACAAAGATGGCTGGGAAAGTAAGATCTGAAGAGGACATAAGGAGACTACAAAAAGAGATAGATAGTTTAAGTGAGTGGGCAAAGATCTGGCAAATGGAATATAATGTGGGAAAATGTGAAATTGTTCATTTTGGCAGGAAGAATAAAAACAGCATATCATCTAAATGGTGAGAAATTGCAGAGTTCCGTGGTGCATAGGGATTTGAGTGTCCGAGTGCATGAATCACAAGTGGTTAGTATGCAGTCACAGGAAGTAAATAGGAAAGCTGATAGAATGTTATCATTTATTGTGTGGGGAACTGAATACAAACGTAGACAGGTTATGCTTTAGTTGTACAGGGCACTAGTGAGACCACATGTGTAGTATTGTGTACAGTATTGGTCACCTTATTTAAGGAAGGATGTAAATATGCTGGAAGCAGATCAGAGAAAGTTTACCAGACGACTACCTGGAATGGGTGGGTTGTCTTATCAGGAAAGGCGAGACAGGCTAGGTTTATATCCACTATACAAGTATAAGAGGCTACTTGATTGAAACATACAAGATCCTGAGGGGTCTTAACAGGGTGGATGTGGAGAGGATGCTTCTTCCTGTATGAGAATCTAAAAATAGGGGTCACTAAATAAGGGGTTACTCATTTAAAATGGAGATGAGGTGAAAAAATTCTTCTTAGCAGGTCTTTGAACGCTCTTTCTGAAAAAGGTGGTAGAAGCTGAGTCTTTGAATATTTTTAAGGCAAAGGTGGATAGATTCTTGGCAAGCAAGGGGTTGATTGATTATTGGGGGTAGGTGAGATGCAAATTTGAGATTATAATCCGATCCATCATGATCTTGTTAAATAGTAGAGCAGGCTCGAGGGGCTGTTCTGCTCCTTTTCGTATTTCATATTATTTCACACAAAAACAAACATAATTGTGTATATAATTAAGCAAAACAATCACAATTAACTAAACTCAAGAGTTCATAACATACGTAGTTAGAAATTCGTTCTTACTGCCCCTCCCTCTCCCAGCTTTCCTTCCCACAACCCTCTGGAATTCCCCCAGTGTTCCTATAATTCTCTGAGGTAAGATTTTACAGGGGTCCTTCCATTATTTTTTTTGGCTATGTGACCCTCCAACGTTTCTTTAAGACCTCTGACTGGATGCCTCAGCCCTTTAGCCTGGTTGCCGGCAGAATACCGACTCCCTTTTCACAGCCTTCCAAGTTAACTCTGTTGACTTTGCCACAGGGATCTGTGAGGACAACTGAAGATTGCTTCCTTAGCTGCGAGCCAGGCAAATCTTACAGCTGGTTTTCACCTTACAAAATCCAAAATGAGCTCAAGCCGCCATCCATATTCTATGCGGTTAACAATTAATTAGTATTTTCTCTGCTCAAGTGCAGGCCTGACTGACATTCATCTTCTTTGGCTCTCCCAACTCAATAAGCTGAAGTTTACACCAAATCTAAAGTGCAACTCCCTGCTTTCTAAGCAAATATCTGATAATTTAAAACAAAATAACAGTCTACCTGCACAACCCATCTCCACGACAAGGTGGCATGCATTGGGATGTCCTCAAAGAGAAATATAAATTAATTATTTTACCCTGAACATGACACACTAATTCTGAAACCCATATAGATAATAGTTATCCCTAATAGTTTTAGGATTTCCAGGATGGCTGGCCCTGTTAAATAACTCTCTTGTTTACAATTGGCTGGGAACTGCATAAATACTCAAATCTTTTCCTGACGTAAGGTTGACCTACTGGCTCCATTACAAGCTTAAAGATGGGTCACCAATTGTTAAATATCTTCATGATACTAGCTCGTAAGATAATCAATGGTTATCTTTTAATTGAGATTAAACCACGCTTGTTTGAATTGCATTCACGTGAGGTACATTCCAATTTCTTAACCCGATGTTTCCATTTATCTTACACTTTATATTCTAAAACATATGAATAATAGAATCAGATATCCACATTATGTTGGAAAGATAATAAGCTCTTTTTCCATCACCTTCCCCCCCCGCCCATACTCACTTCTTTGGCCAAAGGTAACCCACATCCACTACTCTGGTTCAGGATGTCTCATGTCTTCAGAATTCTTTTTTCATCTAGACTTTTGACTTCTTATCCTTTCCATAGGAACTGCCAATTTGCTGTTCTCATTTCTCCACTCCCCTTACTCTAACTTGTTTTGAACTTGAGCTTCCCTTTTCTCAGCTCCAATCTGATCAAACCTGTCACTAAACCTGCTATAGTGAACAAATGTCTGCCTTGCAAAGTCTGAAGGCCAGCCCTCAGACATCTCCTGCTACCTTTCCCTGGACTATGATGCCACTACTGCATATCAAACCATCATTTCCCATACCATTACTGACCTAATATACCCTGGTGAGACCACATCGGGAGTACATTTTGGTCTCCTTATTTGAAAAATGATACAACTATGTTAGAAGCAGTTCAGAAGTTCCACTTGGCTCATTCCTTTATCTTTACGAAGGTTGAACAGGTTGGGCCTATGCCCACTGGAGTTTAGAATAGTGAATGAAATGAAATGAAAATCGCTTATTGTCACAAGTAGGCTTCAAATGAAGTTAGTGAAAAGCCCCTAGTCGCCACATTCCGGCGCCTGTTCGGGGAGGGTGGTGCGGGAATTGAACCGTGCTGCTGGCCTGCTTTGGTCTGCTTTCAAAGCCAGCGATTCAGCCCTGTGCTAAACAGCCCCTAGTAAGAGTGATCTTATTGAAATGTACGATTTTGAGGGGATTTAACAGGGTTTAACATCGGTAGATGTTTCTTCTTGTGGGAGAGACAAGGAGACACCGTTTAAAAATAAGAGGGCTCCCTTTTAAGATAGAGATGAGGAGAAATGTTTTCTCTCAGAGGGTTAATCTACCGTCATTACTCTTACTAGAAAGCAATGGAGGCTGGGTCATTGAATTTATTCAAGGCGGAGTTAGATTTATACATGGAGGAGGGTGGAACACAGGGTGTCTCTATATGCTGATGATTTGCTGTTTTATGTTACAGACCCGGTACCACTATGGATGAAATAATGGAGCTACTGAGGAGCCTTGGTTCTGTTCAGGATACAAGTTGAATCTGGAAGAGAGTACTTTCCAGTTAATCCGCTGGGGAGGGGAGCGAACATGGGGGTTGCTGCCTTTTCGCCTGGTCAGCTCTAGCTTTGTTTATCTGGGTATTCGGGTAGCCCATGATTGGGCCCGGCTCCATAAACTGAAGCTGTGAGACAGCAGTGTTATCACTGTGCCACCGTGCCACCCATATGGTTGGATCCATATCGGGGATGGCCCCTATTTGCGCCAATCATCTATTCGCGCCATCAAGACTAGACACTATGGGCGGAATTCTCCAAATCACTCTGGACTTTCCGGATTCTCCGTTTTGAAGGGGGCTAGCAGGGCCTCGGAGTGCTCCTCGCACGCAGCTCCGGCTGTCGATACGGGGCCCTGCATTTACTGGCCACAGCAGGCTGGCCCCGACAATATAGGCGTCCCACAGATCGCGTGCGCCCGCTGATGGGTGGCACCCGATCGCACGCCGGGCCGTCCTAGAGGCCCCCCCACCCCCGGTGACGGATCCTTCCCGCCTCTCACCAGGGCCACCGCGGACTGAGTCCGCAGCCAGCACTCCGACCTCCCGCCGTGTGGAACCATGAGTGAACCACGCTGGCGGGAACTCGGCCAGTTGACAGCAGAGAATCACCACGGGGGCCTCTTTCAATGGCCCCCGGCTGGCGCCGCATCGAACACGCGCGTGACTCCTCTCCTCTCCTCTGCCGGCACGATTGCGGCGCTGTGGCTTGGAGAATCCCAGTTTTCTTTTTGGGGGGGGGGGGGGGGGGGGGGGGGGAGAAGAGGGAGCGCTCGAGAGATTTGGGGATTTGTTTGTGGAAGGACAGTTTGCCAGCTTGGAGAAATTGTCAACAATATTCGGGCTTTTAGGGACCTCGTTCAGGCACCTCCAGATAAGGAATTTTATACAAGGGACCTTCCCAACATTTTCTGTAACACCACAATCGGCCCTGATGTAGAGGATCTTTTCGCTGGCGGGGTCAGAGGAGGGCAACACGTCCAGTATCAATGGACGGATTCGGTCACGTGGATGAGGTGGTGTCAAAGTGGGAGAGGAAGTTGGAACCTATGGTAGATGATGAGGTGTGGAGTGAGGCCCTTAATAGGGTGCACTCCACGCCTTCATGTGCGCGGTTTGGTCTGATCGGCAGCACGGTAGCATTGTGGATAGCACAATTGCTTCACAGCTCCAGGGTCCCAGGTTCGATTCTGGCTTGGGTCACTGTCTATGCGGAGTCTGCACATCCTCCCAGTGTGTGCGTGGGTTTCCTCTGGGTGCTCCGGTTTCCTCCCACAGTCCAAAGATGTGCAGGTTAGGTGGATTGGCCATGATAAATTGCCCGTAGTGTCCAAAATTGCCCTTAGTGTTGGGTGGGGCTACTGGGTTATGGTGGAGGTGTTGACCTTGGGTAGGGTGCTCTTTCCAAGAGCCGGTGCAGACTCGATGGGCTGAATGGCCTCCTTCTGCACTGTAAATTCTATGATAATCTATGAAACTTAAGGTGGTGCATAGAGCATACCTGACCAAAGCTAAGATGGGTGACTTCTTTCCGGAGCTGGAGAACAGGTGCGAACGGTGTTCGGGGGGGGGGGGGGGGGCCAACCACACACATGTTCTGGTCTTGTCCCAAACTGATAAGCATTTGGGTCTTCTTCTTTGGCACCATGTCAGCGATTCTGAATATTGATCGGGAGCCTTTTCCTCTGGTGACCATTGTTGGGATGTCCGACTCGTCGGGGCTGCAAGCAGGGGTGAAGACATATGTCCTCACCTTCATCTTGCTGAGGAGAGTTTTGCTGGGGTGGGGGTCTTCTACTCTGCCCAACCCTGCAGTATGGTGGGTGACTTAACAGAATTCTTGTGTCTGGAGACAGTCAAGTACACAGCTAAGGGGTTGGTTGAGGGGTTCTACCGAGATGCGGAGATGGCAGCCATTCGTTGCCTTCTTTAAGGAATTAGTCACTGTTGCAGGTTTAGGTTTAGGTGCCGGGAGGGGGGGGTTCTCTCTCGCTCTCCTTTTTGTGGATGGGTTTTTGTTGTGTTGGTTTTGTGCATCATTTGCTATGGATAATATGGGTTAGGTTATAAGATTTATTGTACATGGAAAATCTTTAATTTTTTTTAAAGAGTTATGTAGATTTTTGATAGACAAGGGAGTCAAGAGTTATGGAGACAGTCAGGAAAGTGTGGCAAGAGTTATGGAGACAGTCAGGAAAGATGAGCTATGATCAGGCTCGAAGGCCAAGTGACCTACCAATGCTTCTAATTCCTATGCTCCAAGAGAATGTCACCCTGTTGCCTTCAACCTCATTCCCAAGATCTACAAATAGGACTGCCATGATAGACCCATCATTTCATTCCCTTGATAAGGAATGCTCTTGCCCCACATAACATATTTATTCCAATTGCAACTATTTTTTCTCCCCTTGTTCAGTCTCTTCCACTACCACTTCTACATTTTCCTTGTCCTAATCTGCTTTTCACATGAGTGGTCGTTTTCTGAATCTTCATCCCTCATCAAGATGGCTTGTAAGCCCTCTGCTTCTTCTTAAGCAGATGCTTAAATGGTTCCCATCCACCAGTACATTCTTATTTAATTAGCACCACTAAATACATTTTTTGGTTATTATCTGGGAGCTTGCCGAGTGAAAATTGGCTGACGTGTTCCTACATTATAACAGTGACAACACTTTAAAACTACTCTATTCCTCTGCCTTGTTTACCTTATTCTTAAATTGAACAATGTTTTCTTTGAAACAAGGGGAGCTTATGCAAGTTTTCAGGATCCCATATAAATGATGATGTTAGTTTCCTCTAAAGGGTTTTTTTGTAAAAGGTCTCCCAAAGCATATGCAGAAGTGTTATAAACAAGATTTGATAAATATGGAAATATTAGAGCATATAATCATGAGCTTAGGAAAGAGATAGGTTTTAAGGAGTGTCCTTAAAAGGAGAAAAGCAAGGTGGAGAGTTCAGGGAGGGAATTCTAGAGTTAGGGTGAAGGCCGCTGAAGGCACGACTGCCAATGATAGGTCAATTAAAATGAGGGATCTGCAAAAGATTAGAATTGCAGCAGCATTATTGTCTCAGGTTGTATTTTCATGTGCCAACTAGTGCAAGAACAAAAATTTACAGACATAACCTACACTTCTAATACTGGTAAATATAATAGTACTTTTAAACACAATGACCATGTGCAATTATTTAAACTGCCACCACCACCCATAGGCAAAAATGAGATGCAGTATTGTTTACAACATTCTTTTCACAAGGACAGCACAAAAAGACTAAAAGGGGATTAAAATAAGTGACTGAATGGGGAAACACAATAAATAACATAGGAACTCCTGTAACCGGATTACACTACACAGTCATAAAAGCCACAAAATCTTAAAACATCTCGCACAAAACTTGGGTTGTATGCAGATCAGAGAAATGTGGAAGCAATGGCTAATAATTACTGTCAAGTACTTCTAGTACAGCATACCTCTGGTGTACATTAAGAAAAAAAACTCAGTTCAATGGGTTCTTTGTAGAATTTTATATCCATTCATTAGAGAGAAAGAAAACAAAATCTAAATGGTACTTCTAAAGTGTTTCTTTGACCTAGAATGGAATAAATTATTTCTTAAAAGGGGAATGCCATCATTTTTTTCTCTAAATCCAGTGACAGCACAATGTTTGGGTTGCTATCCTAAAATCTATGCTTAAGATATCCATGATCAGTACCTGGACAGTTAAGATATTACAGTAGAAATCATTCAGTGCACTCAATTCCTGGCAAAGAATCAAATTTAACCGCAGCCAAAATACAAGTGCTAAGAGGCCATGAAGCAAGTTTTGTGAATAAAGCTCCTTTCCCGATGTATCAGTTAGCCTGATTCCTCCTATAGGAAAATTTTAGCTCTTTTCTGTACACAATAATAATAGGCGTGCCATATTTGTCTGTTCAGAGCCACCCAGTGATATGCCCGATTGTTCAAGCAACCACTGAGCAGGTTGGGGATGAACAGGAGATTGGCATTCAATAACAAAATCCTGTTATTAACATTTACGAGGGGTGTGACGAATGGTCTTTATTTATCTAGATGAGTGCAGCTCCAACAATGCTCAAGAAACTCTGCACCTGAAACGTGAACTACGGCTGCAGTATGTACACGATGCACTGCAGCAGTTTGATAAAGCTTCAAGACAGCACCTTCTAGATCAATGACCTGTAATACCTGGAACAACAAGGATGCAAGCACATGGACAACAACTGCCAGTTCTTCGAAGAGTCATACTCCATGCTGACTTGGAAATAAATCGCTGTTCCTTCATAGTCAGGTCAAGGTCCTGGAACTCACTCCTTAATGGTACTCAGGAACATTTTGAACTTAAGAGCAGGAGTAGGACATTGGCCCTTCGAGCCTACTCCACCATTTGAAAGGATTGGCTGATCTGATTGCAGTCTCAATTACACTTCCCGGTCTCTCCCCCCTCCCCCGCCCCCCCCTGCCCGCCGCCGCCCCCCCCCCCCCCAAATAACCCTTGATACCACACCAAACACACATACCTCCTCCCCCCAATCCATCAAAAACCTAACTGTGCCTTGAAAACATTCAATGACCCAGCCTCCACTGCTTTCTGGAAAAGAGTAATAACCAGACTAATGACCCTCAGAGAAAAGAACATTCTCCTCATCTCTGTCTTAAATGGGAACTGTGTTCCCTTGTTCTAATTTCTTCCACAACAGGAAACATCTTCCCAATATCCACCCCATCAAGTCCCCTCAAAATCATATATGTTGCAATAAGATCACCTCTCATTCTTCTAAACTGCAATGAGTGTAGGCTCAACGTGTTCAACCTTTCTTTAAAAGATAAGCCCTTCATCACAGGAATGAGCTGAGTGAATCTTCTCTGAACTGTTTCTAATGCAAATGTATCAATCATATCTACACCAAACAACTGCACCAGTTTCAAAAAGCTTCTCATGACCAATTGGGATGAGCAATAAGTGCTGGCCTTGCCAGCGATGCCCACATCCTGTAAACAAACAGAAAAGTCAAATTTAATGCAGAGAAGTATAAAGTTATATTTTGGAAGAATGTTGAGAAGCAAAATACAATAATATTTTAAAAATTTAAAGGGCCTGAATGAACAAGACCTGGGAATTTACAACAGAAACCTTTTAAGGCAGCAGGACAAGCAGAGGAGGTTGTTATAAACTACATAAGGTCCTTGATTTTTAAAACAGAAGCCTAGAAAACAAAATCACAGAAAATAGTGCAGAAGAGGCACTTCGCCCCATTGAGTCTGCACCGACACATGAAAAACCCCTGACCTACCTAGCTAATCCCATCTACTAGCACTTGGCCAATAGCCCTGAATGTTACAACGTGCCAAGTGCTCATCCAGGTACTTTTTTTTCTTTAAAGGATTTGAGGCAATCCGCCTCTACCACCCTCCCAGGCAGTGCATTCCTGACTGTCACCACCGTCTGGGTAAAAAGGTTTCTCCTCACATTCCCCCTAAAGCTCCTGCCCCTCACCTTGAACCTTGTGACTGGCCCTTCAAATAAGGGGAAACAGCTGCTCCCTATCCACCCTGCCCATGTTCCTCATAATTTTGTACACCTCAATCAGGTCGCCCCTCAGCAACAGAACATAGAACATAGAAAATACAGCACAGAACAGGCCCTTCGGCCCACGATGTTGTGCCGAACCGTTGTCCTAGATTAATCATAGATTATCATTTAATTTACGGTGCAGAAGGAGGCCATTCGGCCCCCTGAGTCTGCACCAGCTCTTGGAAAGAGCACCCTACCCAAACTCAACACCTCCACCCAACACCAAGGGCAATTTTGGACACTAAGGGCAATTTATCATGGCCAATCCACCTACCCTGCACATCTTTGGACTGTGGGAGGAAACCGGAGCACCCGGAGGAAACCGACGCAGACACGGGAGGACGTGCAGACTCCGCACAGACAGTGACCCAAGCAGGAATCGAACCTGGGACCCTGGAGCTGTGAAGCAATTGTGCTATCCACAATGCTACCGTGCTGCCCTTAAGAACAAATAAATCTACACTATCATTTTACAGTAATCCATGTACCTATCCAATAGCTGCTTGAACGTCCCTAATGTTTCCGACTCAACTACTTCCACAGGCAGTGCATTCCATGCCCCCACTACTCTCTGGGTAAAGAACCTACCTCTGATATCCCTCCTATATCTTCCACCTTTCACCTTAAATTTATGTCCCCTTGTAATGGTATGTTCCACCCGGGGAAAAAGTCTCTGACTGTCTACTCTATCTATTCCCCTGATCATCTTATAAACCTCTATCAAGTCGCCCCTCATCCTTCTCCGTTCTAATGAGAAAAGGCCTCGCACCCTCAACCTTCCCTCTTAAGACCTACTCTCCATTCCAGGTAACATCCTGGTAAATCTTCTTTGCACCTTTTCCAAAGCTTCCACATCCTTCCTAAAATGAGGTGACCAGAACTGTACACAGTACTCCAAATGTGGCCTTACCAAAGTTTTGTACAGCTGCATCATCACCTCACGGCTCTGAAATTCAATCCCTCTGTTAATGAACGCGAGCACACCATAGGCCTTCTTCACAGCTCTATCCACTGGAGTGGCAACTTTCAAAGATGTATGAACATAGACCCCAAGATCTCTCTGCTCCTCCACATTGCCAAGAACTCTACCGTTAACCCTGTATTCCGCATTCATATTTGTCCTTCCAAAACGGACAACCTCACACTTTTCAGGGTTAAACTCCATCTGCCACTTCTCAGCCCAGCTCTGCATCCTATCTATGTCTCTTTGCAGCCGACAACAGCCCTCCTCACTATCCACAACTCCACCAATCTTCGTATCATCTGCAAATTTACTGACCCACCCTTCAACTCCCTCATCCAAGTCATTAATGAAAATCACAAACAGCAGAGGACCCAGAACTGATCCCTGCGGTACGCCACTGGTAACTGGGATCCAGGCTGAATATTTGCCATCCACCACCACTCTGACTTCTATCGGTTAGCCAGTTCGTTATCCAACTGGCCAAATTGCCCACTATCCCATGCCTCCTTACTTTCTGCAGAAGCCTACCATGGGGAACCTTATCAAATGCCTTACTAAAATCCATGTACACTACATCCACTGCTTTACCTTCATCCACATGCTTGGTCACCTCCTCAAAGAATTCAATAAGGTTTGTAAGGCAAGACCTACCCCTCACAAATCCGTGCTGACTATCCCTAATCAAGCAGTGTCTTTCCAGATGCTCAGAAATCCTATCCTTCAGTACCCTTTCCATTACTTTGCCTACCACCGAAGTAAGACTAACTGGCCTGTAATTCCCAGGGTTATCCCTAGTCCCTTTTTTGAACAGGGGCACGACATTCGCCACTCTCCAATCCCCTGGTACCACCCCTGTTGACAGTGAGGACGAAAAGATCATTGCCAACGGCTCTGCAATTTCATCTCTTGCTTCCCATAGAATCCTTGGATATATCCCGTCAGGCCCGGGGGACTTGTCTATCCTCAAGTTTTTCAAAATGCCCAACACATCTTCCTTCCTAACAAGTATTTCCTCGAGCTTACCAGTCTGTTTCACACTGTCCTCTCCAACAATATCACCCCTCTCATTTGTAAATACAGAAGAAAAGTACTCGTTCAAGACCTCTCCTATCTCTTCAGACTCAATACACAATCTCCCGCTACTGTCCTTGATCGGACCTACCCTCGCTCTAGTCATTCTCATATTTCTCACATATGTGTAAAAGGCCTTGGGGTTTTCCTTGATCCTACCCGCCAACGATTGTTCATGCCCTCTCTTAGCTCTCCTAATCCCTTTCTTCAGTTCCCTCCTGGCTATCTTGTATCCCTCCAATGCCCTGTCTGAACCTTGTTTCCTCAGCCTTACATAAGTCTCCTTTTTCCTCTTAACAAGACATTCAACCTCTCTTGTCAACCATGGTTCCCTCACTCGACCATCTCTTCCCTGCCTGACAGGGACATACATATCAAGGACACGTAGTACCTGTTCCTTGAACAAGTTCCACATTTCACTTGTGTCCTTCCCTGACAGCCTATGTTCCCAACTTATGCACTTCAATTCTTGTCTGACAACATCGTATTTAGCCTTCCCCCAATTGTAAACCTTGCCCTGTTGCACGCACCTATCCCTCTCCATTACTAAAGTGAAAGTCACAGAATTGTGGTCACTATCTCCAAAATGCTCCCCCACTAACAAATCTATCACTTGCCCTGGTTCATTACCAAGTATTAAATCCAATATTGCCCCTCCTCTGGTCGGACAATCTACATACTGTGTTAGAAAAGCTTCCTGGACACACTGCACAAACACCACCCCATCCAAACTATTTGATCTAAAGAGTTTCCACTCAATATTTGGGAAGTTAAAGTCACCCATGACTACTACCCTGTGACTTCTGCACCTTTCCTAAATCTGTTTCCCAATCTGTTCCTCCACATCTCTGCTACTATTGGGAGGCCTATAGAAAACTCCTAACAAGGTGACTGCTCCTTTCCTATTTCTGACTTCAACCCATACTAGCTCATTAGGGTGATACTCCTCGAACTGCCTTTCTGCAGCTGTTATACTATCTCTAATTAACAATGCCACCCCCCTACCTCTTTTACAACCCTCCCTAATCTTATTGAAACATCTATAACCAGGGACCTCCAACAACCATTTCTGCCCCTCTTCTATCCAAGTTTCCGTGATGGCCACCACATCGTAGTCCCAAGTACCGATCCATGCCTTAAGTTCACCCACCTTATTCCTGATGCTTCTTGCGTTGAAGTATACACACTTCAACCCATCTCCGTGCCTGCAAGTACTCTCCTTTGTCAGTGTTCCCTTCCCCACTGCCTCATTACACGCTTTGGCGTCCTGAATATCGGCTACCTTAGTTGCTGGACTACAAATCCGGTTCCCATTCCCCTGCCAAATTAGTTTAAACCCTCCCGAAGAGTACTAGAAAACCTCCCTCCCAGGATATTGGTGCCGCTCTGGTTCAGATGCAACCTGTCCTGCTTGTACAGGTCCCACCTTCCCCAGAATGCGCTCCAATTATCCAAATACCTGAAGCCCTCCCTCCTACACCATTCCTGCAGCCACGTGTTCAACTGCACTCTCTCCCTATTCCTAGCCTCGCTATCACGTGGCACCGGCAACAAACCAGAGATGCCAACTCTGTCTGTCCTGGCTTTTAACTTCCAGCCTAACTCCCTAAACTTGTTTATTACCTCCACACCCCTTTTCCTACCTATGTCGTTGGTACCAATGTGCACCACGACTTCTGGCTGCTCACCCTCCCCCTTAAGGATCCTGAAGACACGAGCCGAGACATCCCTGACCCTGGCACCCGGGAGGCAACATACCTTCCGGGAGTCTCGCTCGCGACCACAGAATCTCCTATCTATTCCCCTAACCATTGAATCTCCTACAACTATTGCTTTTCTATTCTCCCCCCTTCCCTTCTGAGCCCCAGAACCAGACTCAGTGCCAGAGACCTGGCCGGTAGGGCCTTCCCCCGGTAGGTCATCCCCCCCAACAGCATCCAAAACGGTATACTTGTTTTGAAGGGGAACGGCCACGAGGGATCCCTGCACTGTCTGCCTGTTTGTTTTTTTCCCCCTGACTATAACCCAGCTATTCTTGTCCTGTACCTTGGGTGTGGTTACCTCCCTGTAACTCTTCTCAATCACCCCCTCTGCCTCCCGGATGATCCGAAGTTCATCCATCTTCAGCTCCAGTTCCCTAACACGGTCTTTGAGGAGATGAAGTTGGGTGCACTTCCCGCAGGTATAGTCAGCGGGGACACCGGTGGTATCCCTCACCACCCACATCCTACAGGAGGAGCATGCAACTGGCCTAGCCTCCATCCCCTCTTACCTGACAGAATATAGCTGCCCTGTGGACTAACTAGATCTCCGCCCTCCGACTCTGCTCCCAGTCAGCTACACTTTCTGTAAACTCCTGGCTCTCTTCTCACTCTTTGCGGAAATGTCGAAAACAAAATTAAAGGAGCACCTTACTCCCTCCTCACCTAACTCCCTCGGTCACCAAACTCTTACTATAGCACTCAAAATGCACCAAATTCAGCACTCCCTCGGTCACCAAACTCTTACTATAGCACTCAAAATGCACCAAATTCAGCACTCCCTCGGTCACCAAACTCTTACTATAGCACTCAAAATGCACCAAATTCAGCACTCAATGCAAACAAAGTCTGCACTGTAGGGGATCACTTTTATACTGTGAATCTAGCCTCTGAAAACTGGCCTAATCCAATTAACTAATTAACAAGCTCCAGCTGCAAGTGCCTACAAGTAGAAGCTTGTTTAAAGCTGATTGAAAATTCACCTTCTTCTAAACCAAACAGCAACTTTTAAGTTAATTAACTAAATCAAAGAAAGACTAAACTTTAGATAAAAATGAAGCCTTATACTCCCTCGGTCACCAAACTCTTACTATAGCACTCAATGCACCAAATTCAGCACTCAGTGCAAAAAAAAAACAACAAAAAATGCTAAATCTTTGTAAATCACTCGTTAAGCTTCGGTTGGAGTATTGATGATCAATTCTGTGCACCAGGCTGGAGGGAAGACTGGTGTGAGAAATGAAGAGGTTCAGTTATTTGGAGATATTATATTGGGTTGATCTCTTTAGAGCAGAGCAGGCTCAAGTATATTAAATGGAGGTGTTCAAAATCATGAAGTGCTTGATAACAGCAAATAAAGAGAAATTGTTTCCATTGTCGGCAGCATCAGTGAGTGACTAGGACATAGATTTAAGATGGGATGAGCCAAATTTTTTGTTTTAAACGCAAGTTGCCAAGATCTAGCTGAAAGGGTGGTGGAAACAGATTCATTGGTAACTAACAAGAAGAAATGGGATAAATATCCAAGTAGGAGAAAATTACAGGGCTATGATGAATGATGTAGGGAAATGAGACTAACTGGATAGTTCTCGCAAAGAAACCATGCATATAAGAACATAAGAACTAGGAACAGGAGTAGGCTATCTGGCCCCTCGAGCCTGCTCCGCCATTTAATGAGATCATGGCTGATCTTTGTGGACTCACCACCATATCCCCGAATCCCTTTATTCTTTAGAAAGGTATCTATCTTTTTCTTAAAAACGTTTAAAGAAGGAGCCTCAACTGCTTCACTGGGCAAGGAATTCCAGAGATTCACAACCCTTTGGGTGAAGGGGTTCCTCCTAAACTCGGTCCTAAATCTACTTCCCCTTATTTTGAGGCTATGCCCCCTAGTTCTGCTTTCCCCGACCAGTGGAAACAACCTGCCCGCATCTATCCTATCTCTTCCCTTCATAATTTTATATGTTTCAATAAGATCCCCCCGCATCCTTCTAAACTCCAATGAGTACAGTCCCAGTCTACTCAACCTCTCGTCATAATCTAATCCCCTCAACTCTGGGATCAACCTAGTGAATCTCCTCTGCACTCCCTCCAGTGCCAATATGTCCTTTCTCAGGTAAGGAGACCAAAACGGAACACAATACTCCAGATGTGGCCTCACCAACACCTTATACAATTGCAGCATAACCTCCCTAGTCTTGAATTCCATCCCTCTAGCAATGAAAGACAAAACTCAATTAGCCTTCTTAATCACCTGTTGCACCTGCACGCCAACTTTTTGCGACTCGTGCACCAGCACACCCAGGTCCCTCTGCACAGCAGCACATTTTAACATCTTACCGTTTAAATAATAATCCATTCTGCTGTTATTCCTCCCAAAATGGATAGCCTCACACTTGGCAACATTGAATTCCATCTGCCAGACCCTAGCCCAATCACCTAACCTATCCAAATCCTTCTGCAGACTTCCGGTATCCTCTGCAATTTTTGCTTTACCACTCATCTTAGTGTCCTCTGCAAACTTTGACACATTGCACTTGGTCCCCAACTCCAAATCATCTATGTAAATTGTGAACAACTGCGGGCCCAACACTGATCCTTGAGGGGCCCCACTAGTTACAGGTTGCCAACCAGAGAAACACCCATTTATCCCCACTCTCTGCTTTCTGTTAGTTAACCAATCCTCTACCCATGCTACCACTTTACCCTCAATGCCATGCATCTTTAGTTTATGCAGCAACCTTTTGTGTGGCACCTTGTCAAAAGCTTTCTGGAAATCCAGATATACCACATCCATTGGCTCCCCGTTATCTACTGCACTGGTAACGTCCTCAAAGAATTCTACCAAATTAGTCAGACACGACCTACCCTTTATGAACCAATGCTGCGTCTGCCCAATGGGACAATTTCCCTCCAGGTGCCCCGTTATTTCCTCCTTAATGATAGATTCCAGCATTTTCCCTACAACCAAATTTAAGCTTACCGGCCTATAATTACCCGCTTTCTGATGACCTCCTTTTTTAAACAGTGGTGTCACGTTTGCTACTTTCCAATCCTCTGGGACCACCCCAGAGTCTAGTGAATTTTTGATAAATTATCACTAGTGCGTTTACAATTTCCCTAGCTATCTCTTTTAACACTCTGGGATGCATCCCATCAGGGCCAGGAGACTTGTCTACCTTTAGCCCCATTAGCTTGCCCAATACTGCCTCCTTAGTGATTACAATCATCTCAAGGTCCTCACCTATCATATCTTTATTTCCATCAGTCACTGGCATGTTATTTGTGTCTTCCACTGTGAAGACTGACCCAAAAAACCTGTTCAGCTCCTCAGCCATTTCCCCGTCTCCAATTATTAAATCTCCCTTCTCATCTTCCAAAGGACCAATATTTACCTTAGCCACTCTTTTTTGTCTTATATATTTGTAGAAGCTTTTACTATCTGCTTTTATGTTCTGAGCCAGTTTACTTTCATAGTCTACCTTACTCTTCTTTATAGCTTTTTTAGTAGCTTTCTGGTGTCCCCTAAAGACTTCCCAGTCCTCTAGTCTCCCACTAATTTTTGCCACTTTGTATGTTTTTTCCTTCAATTTGATACTCTCCCTCACCTCCTTAGATATCCACGGTCGATTTTTCCCCTTTCTACCGTCTTTCTTTTTTGTCGGTATGAACCTTTTCTGAACACTGTGAAAGATCGCTCGGAAGGTTCTCCACTGTTCATCAACTGCTTCACCATGAAGTCTTTGCTCCCAGTCTACCTTAGCTAGTTCTTCTCTCATCCCATTGTAATATCTGTTGGGCCGAATGGCCTCCTTCTGTGCTTTAAGGTTTTATGATAATATACAATGACACTCAGTTATCAGAGTTATATTTAATGTTTAGACAGGCAAAAGAACAACTTTAACATAAGAAAATGTCTCAAGATGCTTCACAGCAACATACCAATTCACATAAAGACATATTCAGGTACTAAAGCTAGGTCAAAGTGATAAGTTTTAAGGAGTGCCTTAAAGGAAGAGACAGAGGTAGAGAGGTGGAGAAGGTTTTGGGAAAGAATTCCACAGCTATGGTGGGGCTTGGCAGCTCGAGGTACAGACATCAACGGTGGAGCAATTAAAATCAGGGATGGTCTACCTCATGTTTATTTGCTCATTCAAGTTTATTATGTCCTCCGCAGTATTGACCGTCATCCCTTCAACTTTGCATCATCTGCAAATTTAAAAATTATATTTTTGATTCCAAAGTCTAAATAGTTAATGTAAATTGTGAACAGCAGTAGTCCCAGCAGTGATCAGCATGGAGCAACACTTTCCCGCTTCTGCCACTCAAAATAACTACCCTTTATTCCCACTCTTTGTTTTAGGTCTTGGAAGTCTGCTAGCAATCCATTCTGCCACTTGGCTCCACATTCATTAGTCTATTCTGAGGCACCATATCAAAGGTTTTCTGAAAATCCAGATAAATGAATACCCTCTCTGTCATCACCTCAAAAATTAAATGAGTTAAACAATATTTTCCCTTTTGCAATGAATGCTCACTACTCATATTTCTCATTTCTAGATGTTCTTTGATTATCCCAAATCGCACGGTTTCCATTGTTGTTTGTACCTCCAACATTAAGAAACATTGATTTATAATTACTGGACACAGGAACAATACTGAAATCTTACTGTATTCAGCATATTTCCTTATGGATTTAATACTCGCTGCGGGAGAAAATGTGCTTTGCAACAGAAAATCCATTAGGGACTTGGGAATTCCATTTGTGATCATAGGAGTAAGCATTGCCAAGATAAATTTAGATCATAAAGGAATAAGAGCAGGAATAGGCCACACGATCCACTCAAGCTTGCTCCATCATTTGTGGCTGAATTTCAAAATCAGAACCACTGCTTCGCCTTTTCCCCAAATACCTGGATTTCCTTAATGCCCAAAATTATATTGGTCTGACTTTAATTTAATAATTGTCTTGAGTATCCACAGTCCTCTGGGATGAAGAGTTTTAAAATACTCACAATGGAATAAACATGAGTCATCAAAAGGCAACAAAGCGAGCGCGCATGAATCTCAGGACATAGAATATCCCATAATGGTCAATAACCATGTCCTTCAACGTTTATATAGAAACGTAGAAAATAGGAAGAGAGGGCCATTCATTATCATGGCTGATCATCTAACTCAATAGCTTTATCCAGTCTTCCCCCCCCCCCCCAAAATCCTTTGACCCCCTTTGCCCAGTGCTATATCTAACTGCTTCTTGAAAACATACAATGTTTTGGCCTCAACTACTTTCTGTAGTAGAGAATTCCGCAGGCTCAACATGCTCAGGGTGAAGAAATTTCTCCTCATATCTGTCCTAAATGGTCTTCCCCATATCAGACTGTAACCCCTGGTTCTGGCTCCCCCACCATCGTGAATATACTTCCTGCATCTACCTACTGGTGACGGCACTGTGATGGGTAGAAATTGCTAACAACCAACAGTAAATCCTGGAATAGTTAAGAATATAGCACTGAAGCAGTCTTTAAGAAAGTTCTTCGCTGGTGACTTGGGATAGGAGGCTTATTTGACAAGTACTTGCTTTTTCCCTCCAGGAAAGAACAATGACCCTTTGGGGCTCGATGTATATTGAGCTAATCTAATCAAAAAATTGTTAACGTTTTTGGGGTGGTCTTAAAGGAAAGATAGGTGCAGAGAGGTTAATAGAAGGGCCCTTACAGAGTTAGGAGATAATTCTCTGAAAACACAGATGCCAACAATGGGTTACAGAGTAAGGTATGCACAGGATTTCAAATTTGGACGACTGAAGAGATAGGGAGGGTTGAGGTCATGGAGGGATTTGAACATTAGTTTGAGGATTTTAAAATTGAAATGTTGGTAGACCAGGAGCCAGAGTAGCTCAGCAGGAACAGGGAGTATGGGTTGGGATCAGACAGCAGCGGTCTTGATGAGCTCAAGTTGTGAAGGGTGACAAATGGGTGACCAGCCAGAACAGCACTGGCACAGTTGAGTTGGGAAGTATCAGTAGTAGATAAGCTGAAGCAAAGATGTTATGGAGGTGGAAGTAGGCAGTCTCCGTGATGATGGGGATATGGGTTTGGAAGCTTAGCTCAAGTCAAATAGGATGACAGGTTGCGAATAGAATGAATCAACCTGAGAAAGTGACCAGGGAGGGCGACGGAATTGTTGGCAGCATCATGGAACTGCTGAATAAGGTATTCCCTTTCCAGTTGTATAATCTTGAATAATCCTATGGCATTTAGTATCATTATTTAATGCATTTTATCATTGGTACTAACCATACTCCATGCTCTTCCATTTAAATCTAGGGAATTTGCCTATCTGTAGACTCCGTACCAATTTAAACAAGATTTCTATGAATTGTTGGTGAAAATAATTAAACATATTTTATGCAAAATATTTAATGTATTGTTTCCTGAAGGAGACAAGTCAGGAATTTGGAAAGTTAACGAGGAGCAGTGAATTTGAGATTAAAATAAAATAACAGAAAAGTAACAACACTAACAGGTACTTAGGAGGAATAATGAGATAGGATTTTCCAGTAACAGGAGTCTAGAGACATTGAGGTGCGAATGGCCATATTAAAACATTGTTTACTAGAGATCAGTGGGGCTATATAAATGCCGGCAAGGAATTTGAGGGAGGTAGATAGCAGAATCCACTGAGGGGAATATCAAAGAGATTGAACAATATAATTGCTCACACCCTCAATGGGAAAGCAGGTTTGTTCTCCATCCAACAGCCAGAGGCCAGTTCCATCTGCAATCCGAGCACGGAGGCCTGTTCCAGCTAACAATTAGAGATCAAGCAGATTTCAGATATTCTCCTTTAAAAGACTTTGCTAAACCAGGAAGAGAAATTTTCCAGGCGTGGTCACCTATGCGGTAACTATTAATTGGATTTGACCTATAGTTACTAAAATTGGATGTTGTTTGGGAAAAGGGGCGTCTCATGTGAGTCATGGGAACATGGATATATTATGGGAACAACAGGTAACTTCAGATAAAATGGCGTGTTTAGTTATTCATATACTCAAGTGTATGTTAGACTTCAGTCATGTATTTTTTCTTGTATTTTATTTTAATAAATATTCTTTATGAATCATTTACACAATGACTGGACTGGTTCTTCAATGGGTTGTACATGATTCCTCACATTACTCCAAACAAAAATACACAACTAAGAACCAGTGTTTCAAGTTATCCTTCGGGGTTTTGAGACACTCGCACAGGTAACATCAACGGGGTTCTTAACAGACAACACCAGCAGTTCTCCACCTGGCAATAAAATGGCATTTTGTGGTCACAGCAAAAATCACAAAATGAGAAAAAAACAAAGAGTACATGTTTGGTTGCCTTTTAGGAAACATGCCAAATAATAATAATGTATTTTCTGTTGGAGAATGGCAAAAGGTAGCCCATTTATTTAGGTATCTAACATTTGGAGACTTGAAAACTGTCCATTTGCTAGACTAGAGTCAGAAGAGGATTTGGAGAGGGGGGGATATCTAACCAAGATGCCAACTACTATAGAGCATAATTAAAAGGCACTTCCAATATTTAATATTCAATTACCAGGACAAAAGATCAATACAATGGAACATTTTCCATTTGCAACTATTATAGTCATGATATGGAGATGCTAGCATTGGACTGGGGTGAGCACAATAAGTCTTACAACATCAGGTTAAAGTCCAACAGGTTTGTTTCGAATCACTAGCTTTCGGAGCACTGCTCCTTCCTCAGGTGAATGAAGAGGTGGGTTCCAGAAACATATATATAGGGCAAAGTCAAAGATGCAAGACGATACTTTGAATGCAAGTCTTTGCAGGTAGTTAAGTCTTTACACGTCCAGACGGAGCAACTCGTTGTAAAGGCTTCAGAGCAGTGCTCCGAAAGCTAGTGATTCGAAACAAACCTGTTGGACTTTAACCTGGTGTTGTAAGACTTCTTACTGAACTATTATAGTGATCAATCACCAGTTCAAGTCATCCACAAAGACTCTTGATTTGATACAAAATAGATACCACCATTTTTATCTGAATAGTACCAGAGAAAACATTCAGAACTCGGCATTGGTAGTCATCCACTGTGATATTTGCATCTTGTACAGCTAGAATAGATACAGCCTAGAAAGATGAATTTAAAGGCACAGAATCTAAACACTTGGCAACAAACGTCATGAAATCTTTCTGACTTGCACAAAAGTAGAGGCTGCTAGCCTCTGTACGAACCTTCATTCAAGGTTAATGATAGTTCAGTTATATTAAAAGAATCTAACAAACAGTATGAGAGGATTACCAAATAGGAATGGGTTACACAATCAGGAAATTAATCTCATGACCAGTTTGAAACTTAAACATAGTATACACAAGAAAGCTTTCAGCAAAATCATGCTTAGGTTTGTTATGTAAAATTACATTAACACATTTATAAACAGGAGTATTCCCTCCCCATGCTCCTGCCTGGAAATAATTCCTACAATTCAATCTTCACTACTAATTTTTGGGTTTAAAGGTGCATTGGCATGAGCAATACCCTGGATGCATTATTTGTTCTGAAATGCCTTTTAGCTGCCACTATATTTTAGGGAGTTCAGTAGCAAGAACATTCAAAGCGTAATATTCTGTTAAGAATTTTTAAAGTATAAATTTCCAGCAGTAAAAAAAATAGTAAATTTAGATGCCTCGCAAGCCTGAACAAGCAATAGTGCACATGGCCGCAATAATAACCTCAATAAATATTATAGGTGTGAAAACTCACATATAAGCATCTGTTCGTCACATCTGACATGTAGTTAACCTGAAGTGACAAGAAAATGACAGTACAGTATATATGTGTACATAAAAAAACATTTTGCTAAGATGACATGGTGGAAGGAGCTGACAAAAAAAAAAGAGATAGCTATAAATAAATGGGCCCTTGAAAATTGGAAATAAAACTAAATAAGCAATAGGGAAGTGACAAACAAACAAACGCAGTGCAAGTTACAAGGAATGTTTTCATCAATGCAAGCCGTGTAGCATGCACAGTTTGCAGCAAAATAAAAATCGCTCCTTTACATATATAAATTATTCTCTGCTAAGACTGCAATTTCTGCAATCACTAGAATAATGGGGATTTTTTGATGTGAAAATAGCAAAAGGCTTTATTTTCCTCAAGTACACTATGAATGTTTGTGTATCTAATATAGAGTCTGATCAACAAACGACCATAAAATGTTACAAACATGAACATCTTAAAACTGCTCCTCAAAGAAAACAAGACTTCCAATTTTTCAGGTCATAACACAGAACTTTCTACCAAGCTAAAACAAGCTTTTATTTGAATCAGAAGTACAATTTATAAGCCAACTATTAAAAGGAGCATATATAAAGGTAGTAGAATGTACTACTGAAGTGGTCCATTCTGGATAAACTGTGTAATTTGCATCCAAAACATGAATGGTGTTGTAAGGAGGCACTTATGCACAATGTAATTTAATATGATAATAAAAAAAGATACACCTACACAAGACAAATCACCTTTCCATGTAAAATAGCAAAGGTTCATGCCACTTCACTTTGCATCAAATATATTCCAATATTGCTCGCCTATTTCTTCATCAGGCAACTATAACAAATTATGTACATACAGCAGAGCCCAAGAGACACAGATTAATCATTCGGCACCATTTGATTCCTGTCACACATTCGATAATGCCCTGTTATCCTCAAGTAACTCATTTTGTAAGTGGGCAGAAGTTCAAATACTAACTTGGAATAAAGCTGGTCGACTATATCCTAGATTTCTGGGACTTTTTCTGAACAAAAAAATATAGTGTTATCCTAACTAAGACAACACACAATGATCACCTGATCTCTTTGACAAAATACCTTGGCCTGGAGTTTCCACCAGGGATAAAATTTGTCAAAGTGAATCGAGAATATTTCAGACACCACCAAGGCGAAGTAATGCTCAGGTTTCCGTGTTAACTCAGGAGCATCAATTGTATCCAAAATCTACTTTGCATCTGTGTAATCACCCAACCTAATTAAATATAATTCATTTGTGACTGCAAGCGGGGCAAGGAGGCCTCAAGAGGCCATGCTGGAATTGCCAGGAAATGAGCCATTGTTCAAATTTTTAAAAATAATTCATGATCTTTGCAGCAGCAAGGAAAACCTTTGGTTCAATTGACTGTCTGGCCAAGTGAATAACATTGGATTCATGTGATCATGGGTAGCTGTGCACCTGGGAATCTGCACGCAATGGGTTGAAACCCACTGTGGCAGAAATTCAACTCTCTTACCTGAAAATGTGGTCAGTTTTATATTCTGGCTCAGATCAAGAGAATGTTGAATTAGTGTAAAGGATCGCAGATACTTGGACGTAAAATAGCAAATCACTTATTCTGAAATCTTTTACGTTATATGAATTGATTCAATCCTGGTTACGTGTTTATCTGGGTGGAATTCCAAGCCCACTTGCTCTGCGGTCTCACTGCAATCCAGTTTTCATAAATAAAAGAAGGAAATAGGAATTGCAACATGGATGATTTTTTTCCAGTTGTAGAATGTTATACCTGGTGCAGCTGTCCCAGTAAGGCCTGAGCCTGTGCTGTTGTGAGTGGGCCTCCTGTTGGGATGGGCTGCCGCTGGAAATCCAGTCCATTTGTTTGGCCACCTGGAGGAGGAAGACCAAAACACAAGCACAAAGAGTGTAAAAATGTGAACAGAAAGCAGCTGAACAAGTGGTTTCCAAGCCAATGTAACTGCTAACTATTATCCAACACAGGTGTCATATTTTCTTTATAGTTAGGGATAAAAATACAATGCTGTTCCCGCTAAATCTATTGTGCTAACCACAATTACATGGTACAGTCATTAACATCCCATCATCCAATTACTCTTTGCACTTTCTTGAAAATAGTGCTAACTATAGTTTGACTCATAACCAACTTGAGCTATAATCAGACTGCACAACTTTATAAAGTGCCTTAAAATGTTGCTACTAACAAGACAAAAATGTACTGTATTGAAAGGTTAACGACCCAAAAGATCAACTTTTATTTTTCTTCAAAGGTGCTGCCTGACCTGCTGAGTATTTCCAGCATTTTCTGTTTATATTTCAAATTTCCAGCATCTGTATTATTTAGCTTTTGGAAGACAGAAATGTGAATGGTCATGAGCAAAGCAAGCACAAACTGTTAAAACAGTTACCTCATATCTTGGTGATCCATTAAGCAAAAATGTTTTTTAATGCATTTTTTTCTGTGCTACTGTCCTTCAGAGTGATTCAGTAGTTTATGCTACGCTGTTCGCTTTCTTTTTAAAAAAATTTCACATTTTACACACCAATCCCAGATCAAGCGGGTAGGCAAGCGTTTAGACATCTATCAAGAAACATTTTAACGTGACAGAATATAAACCGGGATGTTGCTAGGACAAAGCCATATCCCATCACTCCAGAACATGGTACACTGGAGCACAGATGTACCATTTCACTACCTTGTAATTTGTGCACCTGTGCAGCAATCCTCCAACTGTAAAGTCAAGGTGCAAATGCACATCAGTACCAGGGCATTCAAGATTTTTTTGAAATGATTTACAACAGAAGCACACATTTCTCAGTCAGCTGAATTATTCATTTTTTATTTTCCTCCATATCTCCTCAACTTCTTGATGAGGGATAAAATAGTATTTTTAACCACATGGTTTCATCTGCCTTATTTTCTCTTTTACCCACTCAACTGGTCTACAAAAACATGTAAATCTGAATAGATTTTACTCTATAACTTAATTTCTGTCAACAAATTCACCAGCAGAATCTTCTGCTGGCCTGATCAGTGAAAAAAAGTTCTTTACCTGGGGATGAATGAAATTGTACCAAAGTTAATCATGATGCCATCAGTAAATGTCTAATATTTTCACTATGAGCTGAGACAGCACACAGACAGTTAGGGAGATAAAAGCACTCAGAATATTCATGTGAGGGGGGCTGGACAAAAGCAAATGGAAGAGTGCACACAGCAGAGCACATGAAAAATGGAACAAGGCAGATGGCATGAAAGAGAACAATAGCATGGGAATGCATACACAGTGAAAAGGCACATGAAAAGATAAGTGAATACAGTGGAACAGGGAGCAAGTACTGTATACAAGAACCAAAGAGCACAAGCTACCAAACAAACATGAGAAATGGAGAATGAGAAAGTGCTCTATAAACTAAGTATTAGAAAGAAGCGAGTGAAAGGTGAGAAGAACGAAAGGAAAATAATAAAAATACACAAGCATAAGAGCAAGAGAATGCCAAAAGCTTGTGCATGAGAAACTGAGAGTCAAGGGAAAGAGCACTGAAGAAATTTTTTTTTTTTTTAATTTGCATTTATATAGAACTTGTCATGATGCCATAACATCCAAAAGCATTTACTTTTTAAAGTGTAATCGCTGTCATAATGTAGGAAGAGCTGACACATATGAAAGAGTAGATGCATGAATGAATGTAGGAAACAGGAGTGGAAAATGAAAGGGCAAAAGAGAAAGGCCAAGAAAAAAAATAGGGAAGGAGTGAATAAACATAAAAAAGCAGAACAAATACAAGACAAACAATTCAAGGTAAAAGAATTATGAGACAGCATACTTGAAAGACAACTTGATAGGAGAAAATAGAGGAAAGGAGGCACACATGGAGAGTGGACTAGAGAGTAGGGATGAGATTGAAGCCACCCCATCGGCGCAACCCCAGCTAACCTTTTTAGGCACTAAGGACAATTTTACCATGGCCAATCCACCTAACCTGCACATCTTTGGACTGTGGGAGGAAACCTGAGCACTCGGAAGAAACCCACGCAGACACGGGGAGAACATGCAGACTCCGCAGACAGTGAACCAAGCCGGGAATCGAACTTGGGACCCTGGAGCGGTGAGGCAACTGTGCTAACCACGGTGCTACCGCTTTAAGATCTGATGAATTGAACAAAGTCCATGATATGTATAGGATAACAAATAAATCAGTGAGTTTACTTTTGAAAAACACTTTGCAATCTCTACAAACGTCCCAAAAATGTCCATCTCTCTGCAGAATTAATATATTTTAAAATCAAAATCATTACATTTTTGCTTCAACATCCAGGAATTTCAAGTCATTACTCTTCACCTTCGGTTTGCAGAAAACATCAATAAAATAATTTGAAAACACGAGCCCTCAAATGACCATAAACAAACTTCTGCTTCTCAACCAATTATATAAGGAACAGGAGTGGGCCATTCAGTCACTGTCCCGCCCATTCAATGAGATCATGGCCAATCTGTGGCCTAACTCCAAATACCTGCATTTGCTCATGTGCCTTCATATCTTTGCTTAACAAATATTTAGCAATCTCAGATTTTAAATTAACAACTGTTCTAGCTTCAGCTGCTGTTTGTGGAAAAGAGTTCCAAACCTCTATATCACCCTGGCCGGGATTCTCCCCTACCCGGCGGGACGGGGGAATCCGGCGTAATGGAGTGGCGGAAAACACTCCGGCGTCGCGCCCCCCCAAAGGTGCGGAATTCTCCGCACCTTTAGGGGCCAAGCCCTCACCTTGAGGGGCTAGGCCCGCGCCGGAGTGATTTCCACCCCGCCGGCTGGCGGGAAAGGCCTTTGGGCGCCACGCCAGCTGGCGCCGAAAGGACTTCGCCGGGTGACACATGCGCGGGAGCATCAGCGGACGTTCACGACATCCCCGCGCATGTGCAGTGGAGGGGGTCTCTTCCGCCTCCGCCATTATGGAGACCATGGCGAAGGCGGAAGAAAAAGAGTGCCCCCACGGCAGAGGCCCGCCCGCCGATCGGTGGGCCCCGATCGCGGGCCAGGCCACCATGTGGGCACCCCCCCCGGGGCCAGATCGCCCCGCGCCCCCCCCCCCCCCCGGAGCCCGCCCAGTCTGCTCCCACCGGTACGGTAGGTGGTTCAATCCACGCCGGCTGGCCCAGGACTTTGGCCCATCGCGGACCGGAGAATCGCCGCGGGGAGCCCGCTGACCAGCGCAGCGCAATTCCCGCCCCCGCTGATTCTCTGGTGGCGGAGAATTCGGGACACGGCGGGGGCGGGTTTCACGCCAGCCCCTGGCGATTCTCCGACCCGGTGGGGGTCGGAGAATTGCGCCCCCTTTGTGTGAAGAAGTGCTTCCTAATATCTCTCCTGAACGATCGGTTTGTAATTTTTAGACTATGCCCCCTAGTTTTAGAACTCCAATCGGTGAAGATAGTTTATCTTTATCTACCAATTACACTTCAATATTGTCTAAAAGGGAGAATTTTACATTTACCACGTGCCTGAAAGATTGAACTGCTTTTTTGTCATAATAAGACACTGATGATTAATAATTGAAGAGGAATCCCAAAATCACACTGCTGCTCGCTACTGTGAATGCACCACTTTTCTCAGCTGCTTGCTTCAATTCGCAATAGAAATTACTTCCTCTGTTACTCTGCATGACAGCTGATCTTGAAAACTCATCCACATACCTCAGTAATTCAATGATGGAACAGTTGTAGGACCAAACAAGGTGGGCAAAAATGCAATCCCAGTTCCAATCATGATCAGTCACCTCCACAATTTCAGGAGCCTCTGCTTTGCTGATGGCAATGGAGTCGGCAACTTTAAAATCAATACAGTCTGCAGACTGAATTGGTTGCCTGTGCCAATGAGCCAAATACATGTTAAATGCACTACAATAATATATAACACTGTACACCAAAATGTTTGAGTTGTCACTAAACCTAAACTAATAATTCAGAGAACATTAAATTCAAATCACATCGTGTGGCAGTTTGTGGATTTGAATTAAGAGCAGATATTAGTAGAAGGGACCATGAAGTGGCCCAATTGCTGTAAAAACCCAACTGGTCTATTAATTCTCCTTTTGGGAAGCTAATCGGTCATCCTTAACTTTATCCAGCCAAGATGCAACTCCAATTCCACATTGATGTCATTGACTTTTATCTGCCCTCGGAACTGACCTAGCAGGACATATGGTTATGTCAAGTTGTTACAAAGAGGAACATATAAAGGAGGCACTAAATAGAACGCATCCCTCCACCGCGGTGTGTCATGGAGAGAAGGTGCAGACTCCGTACAGTCACCCATGCAGGAGTCGAACCTGGGACCTTGGCGCTGTGAAGCAACATTATTATAATGGCATTGCTCTCTCTTAAGGTTGTCTTTTCCTGCAGGCTGATGCTCTGCAACTTCAAAAATTAAAATCTTTTTAATAATCTAATAATCTTTTTTATTATTGTCACAAGTAGGTTTACATTAACACTGCAATGAAGGTACTGTGAAAATCCCCTAGTCGCCACACTCCAGCGCCTGTTCAGGTACACAGCGGGAGAATTCAGAATGTCCAATTCACTTAACATGAACATCTTTCGAGACTTGTGGAAGGAAACCGGAGCTCCCGGAGGAAACCCATGCAGACACGGGGATAACATCCGAACAGTCAGTGACCCTTGCGGGAATCGAACCTGGGACCCTGGCGCTGTGAAGCAACAGTGCCAATCACTGTGCTACCGTGCCGCCCATCTCCTATTGTGGTTTCAGACCAATTCACATCCAACAACCTGCTCTGAAAACTCTGCTCACGTTTTGACAGCTGTGACAAATTCCACCACCAGCAGCAAAGGTAATTCACAACATACTAAGACAATCAACAACATGCTAAGTTAAACAATGCACAACATTCTAAACTAAAATCAAATTTGCCCCATCTCCCAATGTTAATGTATCCTTTTAAAAATTCCAGAATTGCATCTTCACCAAAAGCTAATCAGTTCTTCCTTGGGCCATTTGCCGTGTACCACGTTTTGCTGCAATCTGTCCATTAGTTTTTGAGATGTATTTTGGGGATAGTCATATCGCAGCGATGATGAGCTGTGGTGGAGGGAGTGGATCTGATGGCTGGACATTGCCAAACTTCTTATGCTAATGTCTAGGCAAGTGAAGAACATCCCGTCATATTACTGTAGATGGTGGAGAGACTTTCGGGAGTCAGGTGAATATCTGCTCCAGAATACCAAGATATTATATTCGTCGATCTCGGTTACTGTGATTGGCACTGTTGCTTCACAGCGCCAGGGTCCCAGGTTCGATTCCCACAAGGGTCACTGTCTGTTCGGAGTCTGCATGGGAGCTCCGGTTTCCTCCCACAAGTCCCGAAAGAAGTGCATGTTAGGCGAATTGGACATTCTGAATTTTCCCGCTGTGTGCCGCACTGGCACTGGAGTGCGGTGACTAGGGGATTTGCACAGTAACTTCATTGCACTGTTAATGTAAACCTAGATAGATTATTAGATTATTAAATTTGAGCAGAGTTTTCAGAGCAGGTTGTTGGATGTGGATTGGTCTGAAACCACAGACAGACAGTAAAAAAAAGGCTGAAGCATTACTTCTGCCCACCTTCAGTGGTGGAGGTAATAAAACAGCGCAGACCGCATGGCGGCAGCTTTTAATTTGAATGTAACAAAGCTACACTATGCTGAATTGACCTGCAAACTCCTCCTCACTAACATCTCAGGACTGATGCTAAAGTTGGGAGAGCTGTCCACCAGACTAATTAAGCAACAGTCTGACATTGTCATACTAATAGAATCAAAACTGCCAGCCAATGGCCATCACCATCCCTGTGTATATCCTATGACACCAGTAAGCCCCAGTAAAACAGACGGCAATGAAAATCAGGGGGAAAACCCTCCAGTGACTGAGGTTATACCAAGCACAACCCAAGAGACCTGGATTACTGGAGGCCTACCATCTTATCCCCAGGTCTTTACTCCAGGAGTTCTTTAGGATGGAAACACAGGCCCAACCATCTTCAGCTGTCTCAATATTACCTTTATCATAATAGCAGGTCACAAGGTCAAATCTTCACTAATAATTGCAGTGTTCAACTCTATTCACAATTCCTCAAATAATGAGCAATCCATGCCCATATGAGAAGGATTTGGATGATATCTAGGCTTAGGCTGATATGGTACCACTAAAGCAACACAAGTGTTAGCCAATGCCAGTTCCAACAAGGGAGCTCAACCAGCTCACATGACAGAGTGCTGAGATCGCTATCCATTTTCATAATATTCTGCTTCTCTATTCCTACCGAAGTGACAAGGTTATATTTTCTCACATTATATTCTATTTGCCAAATTTTTGTTCACTCAGCTAAACTATCTCGGTCCCTTTGCAGATCTTTTGGCCGGAATCTTCTGCTTTGGAGTCTAGGTTTGGTGGCGGCGCAGAAGTGATTTCCGCTAAGATCAACCATGCACATTGTTCAGCTCATTAAATATCCATCCTCAAGGGGCAGCACAGTGATTAGCACTGCCATTTCACGGTGCCGAGGACCCGGGTTCAATCCTGGCCCTGGGTGGAGTTTGCACATTCTCCCAGTGTCTGCGTGGGTCTCACCTCCACAACCCAAAGATGTGCAGGGTAGGCAAATTGGCCACACTAATTGTTCCTTAATTGGAAGAAAAGAATTGGGTACTTCAAATTTGAAAAACAAAATTCATCCTCCAGTCGCTCACCAATTCTCACAGCGGGGGAGGCAGGAAGGCGCCGACTCTGCTCTAACTTCATGGAGTCGAAGGCCCAAACACCACATTTACAACGGCTCTCGGATAGCGCAGTTTTTTTCTTCCACCTTTCCTCAACCATCGCTCCATTCTTTCTGGGTCATCCTCCACACAACTTGCACTGCCACCACCTCGTCTCAAGCACAGGCTGCCACGGTACCTTTTAACCACTCTTTGTATCTTTTTAGCTTCCCATGCCAAAGGGCAACATTTACCTTTCGCCCCGTAAGAAAAACTGGAAATCCTCCCGCACACAAAAAGCCATGATAGAGATCAGCATAAGATTCATCACTATAAACAAAATCAGTTTCAGCTGTCTATTATCACCCAAAGATGGGAATTTCAAAACACAATTTTCCAATTTTAATTTTGCCAATGTTATGCTTGTTCGAACAATTTTCTCAACTTTGGGATTGATCATTTTAGTGCTTTATTCTAAAACATCAAAACTGGCATTGGGTCTGGTTTGTCTATCTAGCCAATTCAGCTATCCAATTAAACTTCAGAGTTCCTCTTTTTCCATTTCAGAAGACGCCATATCCTTTTGCGAGGCCCTACCACGAGTAACTGTTATGAGATTAAAATTCTCCAAGTAAGGCTGCTGATGTCGAGTGACATGCGAACCACTCTGCCCCATTTCTAACCCAATGCATTTGAATGCACCAGAGGCCTGATTTCAAATCTTTAAACTCCGTTCTAAACCCATTAATAAGTTTTCAAATTTGCTACTATCACCCCACAAAACATCATCTACATGCACCATGAAGGTGCCTGAAATATTCCCTCCATGGTGCCAATAAAACACTGCAGGGTCTGCTTTCAACTCAAAACAGCCCAATCTTTACAAACCAACCTCACTGAGAAACACCAAATTCTGGAAGCGTCATTCAATCAGTATACAAATTTACTTAGCTTCCAGAGTATCCAGTCGGTGTTTGGCGCCTCTTTCGGTGCCAAAGAAAATTTTCTCTTTGAAACTGATGTCCTTGTAAGAAAGCAACTTTAATATCTCTCGACGAAACTACAGAGTCGTGAACACAGCCCAGTCCAAACCACAAACCCACCTCCTATCCATTGACTCTGTCTACAGCTCCCGTTGCCTTGGGAAAGTGGGCAGCATAGTCAAAGACCCCTCCCACCCAGCTTATTCACTCTTCCAACTTCTGCCATTGGGCAGGGGATACAAAAGTCTGAGAACACGCACCAACAGATTCAAAAACAGCTTAGTCCCTGCTGTTACCAGACTCCTGAATGACCCTCTTATGGACTGATCTGATCTCTACACACATCTCCTCTACTGAGCAGTACTGCACTCCGGTATGCTTCATCCAATGCCTGTGTCTATGTATTTACATTGTGTATTTATGTATGACCTATTTTTTTTTTCATGTATGGAATGATGTCTGGGCTTTATGCAGAACAATTCTTTTCACTGTACTTCGGTACATATGACAATAAACAAATCCAATCCAATAATCTTCAAAATAAGCTTTCCTGCTGTAGGTGAATCTACCCTTACATCTTGGTCATCCAAGTTTTCTTCATAACTTTGTACTACCAGCCTGGCTTTGGCCTTACAAGTTCTATCAGGAAGTATCTTTTCTGTGTATTTTTTTTTTTTTTAATTCATTTACGGGATGTCAGCGCCGCTGGTCGGGCCAGCATTTATTGCCCATCCCTAGTTGCCCTTCAGAAGGTGGTGGAGAGTTGCCTTCTTGAACCTCTGCAGTCCTGGAGGTGTAGGTACAACCATTGTGCAGTCAGGGAGAGAGTTCCAGGATTTTGCCCCAGCGACAGTGAAGGAATGGCGATATATTTCCAAGTCAGGGTTGTGAGTGACTTGGAGGGGAACCTCCAAGTGGTGGGTTTCCCAGGTATCTGCTGCTCTTGTCCTTCTATATGGTAGTGGGTTTGGAAGGTGCTGTCTAAGGAACCGTGGTATGTTACTGCAGTGCATCTTGTAGATGGTACATACGGCTGCCACTGTTCGTCAGTGGTGGTGGAGGCTTTGAATATTTGTGGAAGGATGGGCAATCAAGCTTGATGGTGTTGAGCTTCTTGATTATTGTTGACGATGCACTCATCCGCTCAAGTGGAGAGAGTGTCCTGTTACACTCCTGACTTGTGCCTTGTAGATGATCGACATGCTTTTTGGGGGGGGGTTAGGAGGCAAGTTACTCGCTGTAGGATTCCTAACCTTTGACCTGCCCTGGTAGCCAGAGTATTAACATGGTTAGTCCAGTTCAGTTTCTGATCAATTGTAACCCCAGCATATCCATCTATGAGATAAAACTTGTCCCCTATCTGGGGCTTCTATGTCGACCCCAAATTCTTTCAAACTTTGCAGTTCTTCGGAGTTTTGCATCTTTTATTAATTCACCATCGAATTGGTTGGAAGCCACTAAGACCTCTCGATCGTATGGCCTTCTGCTCCTTTTAGCATTCCTAGACTGTGCCATATTTCTTGACCTTGCTATGCATGTTCACTGCCAGGCCAACTGTCCGAACTGATGCTATGTTTCTTTGCTCTCCATGTTTGTAGTTGATGGTAGGAATCCATGGGTCTAACCTCTCTCTTTATCTTGCACATTAACCAGTTTTTATAATTTCCGTTGGCCGTACCTGCTTGATCAACAATAGTTGCATCCTTCCACTGACTGGGTCCTTCTGGCATGTGTGCCACTTCAGCACCAACCTTTGGCAGTTGTCCTTTGGTATAATAAAGGCATTTTGCTAGACATCCATGCTATTAAAATGATTCCTTCCGGCGATTTTACAAGGAATCACTACTCTTTTCAGCAATTTAAGGGCATCATCCTCAAAATCTGAAACTTGTGCAATTTCCAAATTCCTCAACTTTGTTCCAATCTTTGTCACTCAGAGTCCAGATAACATCTCAACCAGTCTATTCCACATACTGTACATCCGCTGTCTAATACAGCACAACTGAAGGACTCTATGACCAGCACATTCATCACTGGACTGAAACTTCTTGTTACTAAGACAATGCCTTCTCTTTTTGCCAAAATCTCCCTCTTCAGAGTCTTCTGTCTTGTGTTTGGTTACAAACATTCTATTAAATCTCGGAGAAGAGTTTAATGCATAATGGAATTTTGAATCACACCTAAAACACCGACTGACCATGCCTGGGGCATTTCTGGGGTTCATTTTCTGTTGAAATTTTCCAATTTGTTGCTCCTGCCATAACTGTTAAAGGTGTTTCTATCCTCATTACTTTTAGTTGTAAATCTTCTTTCATATTGACACTTGCAGCCTATTTTTAGACCACCTCGCCACCCCATTAACATGGAGTCTTCCATAGTTTTTCTTATTCCCAATCGGCCCATTTGTGTCATGAAAGCTGCCGGGAAGGAATGTTTGCCCAGGGACATCTTTAGAGCCTCTGATGCTTGTTCTAGCAGGGTGCGCCTTTCTGCAGATTTAACTCCCCCATCAAAACCAGAAGCCTATCCATATTGGTGGATTCATATCTGTGTGAAGTGTGCACGTTCTCGCCGTGTCTGCATGGGTTTCCTCCGGGTGCTCCAGTTTCCTCCCACAGTTCAAAGATATGCAGGTTAGGAGGGGTTACAGGGATAGGGTGGGGTGTGGGCCTAGGTAGGGTGCTTTTTCAGAGGGTTGGTGTAGACCCGATGGACTGAATGGCCTCCTTCTGCACTGTAGAAATTCTGTGGTTGTAACATTAGCACAGTCCAGTAACCTGAAACACCAGCACAAATTGAGGAATTTCTAGATGGAATTTTTCAGCCTTGTTGTAGTCTGCTAAATTCCAGAATGTACTTTTCAATGGAAGTATTCTCCGACTTTCTAAATTTGTCAAAATCTGACCAAGCCTCATAAGCATGTAAGAAGTCAACCTTTTTTTAATCCATGAAAGTTTTTTTTATATATATGTTTTTTATTGGGTTATTGACAAAGTATATTTGCCGTTATGTACACAGGATATGATATATACAAGAGAAGGGCACACACACATAATCACAAAGGGAAAGCAAAGTAACAACACGAGAGAAATACAAAATCAATTATTTACACACATAAGTAGGCATCTGTTTGTGTGTGTGTGTGTGTGGGGATGGGGGGGCAGGGGGTAGATATACATTTGGGTGCCGGAGAGACAATTATGGAGGGCAATACTTGAATGGGTCTGGTTCTGGTGTAGGTGTTGTCCCTTGCTTCTCCCGGACGGATTTCGCTGCCGTTGTCGTCTCGTGCTCACTTCCGCTTCAGCCGCTCTCCAGTCTTCCGCCTGTATTCTCCTTTTTCTCTGATCCTGTGGATGCCAAGTTTGTTAACATTTCCCCCCCCCCCCGCCCCCCCCAGGCTCTCCTCTATTGTTCCCTGTCTCTTCTCTCTTCCCCCTTCCCCCCCCCCCCTTATCTCTCCCGCTTATGCTTTGGCTACTTTCCCCTGGTTCTTGGCTACCTGGCTATTCTTCTGCTTGTTTGTTGGCCACAAACAGGTCCCGGAATAATTGGTGAATGGCTCCCATCTGACCCTCAGATGGCAAATTTGATTTTCTCCATTTGGAGGGATTCCGAGAAGTCGGACAGCCAGTCAGCAGCTTTGGGTGGTGCTGCTGACTGCCAGCCAAACAGGATTCTACAGCGGGCGATCAGGGAGGCAAAGGCAAGGGCATCTGCCCTCCTCCCCAGGAATAGATCTGGCTGGTCTGAAACCCCGAAGACCACCACTTTCGGGCATGGCTCCACCCTCACCCCCACCACTTTGGACATTGCCTCGAAGAAGGCTGTCCAGTACTCCACAAGTCTGGTGCAAGACCAGAACATGTGGATGTGGTTGGCCGGGCCTCCTTGGCATCGTTCACATCTATCCTCAACCTCTGGGAAGAACCTACTCATACGAGTTCTTGTTAAGTGAGCTCTATGTGAATGAAATGAAAATTAAAATCGCTTATTGTCACAAGTAGGCTTCAAATGAAGTTACTGTGAAAAGCCCCTAGTCGCCACATTCCGGCGCCTGTTCGGGGAGGCTGTTACAGGAATTGAACCGTACTGCTGGCCTGCCTAGGTCTGCTTTCAAAGCCAGCGATTTAGTCCTGTGCTAAACAGCCCCTGTACCACTTTTAGTTGCGTCAGGCTGAGCCTTGAGCAAGTGGAGGTGGAGTTGACCCTATGCAGTGCTTCGCTCCAGAGTCCCCACCCTATTTCGATCCCCAGGTCCTCCTCCCATTTCATTCTTGTTGCGTCCAGTACGGTGGCGGCCCCTTCTACCAGTCTGTCATACATGTCGCTACAGTGTCCTTTATCGAGTATGCTTGCGTCCAGTAACTCTTCCAGTAATGTCTGTCGTGGCAGTTGTGGGTATGTCCTTGTTTCCTTTCGTAGGAAGTCTTTGAGTTGCAGGTACCTCAGCTCGTTCCCCCTGGCTAGCTGGAATTTCTCTGTCAGTTCGTCCATTGTTGCGATCCTGCCATCCGTATATAGGTCCCTGACTGTCAGTGTCCCTCCGTCCTGTCCCCACCAGCTGGTGTGAACCTATGGTTGTTGCAGATGGGACCTTTGTCCGACATTGTGGTCAGGCCGAATTGCTGCCGTAGTTGGTTCCAGGACTGAAGGGTGGCTATCACCACCGGGCTGCTGGAGTGTTTTTTGGGTGGGGATGGGAGTGCCGCCGTGGCGAGGGCCCGAAGAGAGGTCCCCCTGCAGGAGGCCTCCTCCGCGCACACCCATTCAGCTTCTGGATCCTTGATCCATTGCCTTATTCACTCGGCCGTTGCCGCCCAGTGATAGAATTGTAGGTTTGGGAGGGCGAGCCCCCTCCCTGGATTTTGTTTTTTGTAAGACCTTCTTTGGGATCCTAGCATTCTTGCCCCCCCCCGCGATACGAATGTCATGATTAGTTTGTCCAGTGTTTTGAAAAAGGCCGAGGGGATGTAGATCAGGATGGATCTGAATAGGAAGAGGTACCTGGGCAGCACGTTCATTTTGATCGTCTGGACTCTCCCCGCGAAGGAGAGTGGGAGGGTGTTCCATCTTTGCAGGTCCTTTTTAAACTTCCTCTGTCAGACTGGTGAGGTTCCATTCGTGGATTCCTTTCCAGTCATGGGCTATTTGGATCCCCAGGTAGCGGAATTTGTGTCGGGCTTGTTTAAGTGGCAGTCCCATTAGTGCTGCCCCGCCTACTTGTGGGTGCACCGGGAAGATCTCGCTTTTGCTCATGTTGAATTTGTAGCCCGAGAAAGCGCCAAACTCTTTCAGGAGTACGATGACTCCATCCATGCTGCTTTGTGGGTCCGAAATGTATAGGAGCAGGTCACTGCATAGAGTGAGACTCTGTGCTCTCTGCCGCCCCTTTGGATCCTTTATCCATGAAAGTTGGGGCTGGTCTAGCACACTGGGCTAAATCGCTGGCTTTTAAAGCAGACCAAGGGAGGCCAGCGGCACGGTTCAATTCCCGTACCAGCCTCCCCGAACAGGCGCCGGAATGTGGCGACTAGGGGCGTTTCACAGTAACTTCATTGAAGCCTACTTGTGACAATAAGCGATTTTCATTTCATTTTTTTCACTAATAATGTATCCAAACCTTCAACGGAGTTTAAATGCTCCAGCTCCAATTCAGAAAATACCTTGGGCTGGATTCTCCCAAAATGAGACTAGGTCCCCACGCCAGCGTAAAAATGATGGAGTCTCACTCCCAAAATTCCTTGAAAAAGTTGACCAAATTCAATGCGATGCAGGGGGCTAGCAGGGACCCGGAGTAAATCTCACAGCTTTCGCTGCGGATAGGGGCCCCCACCCTTTTGGTTTGGAATGCGCGCACAGTGGCGGCCTCGCCAAGCTCCATGGCGGACTCGGACCCCGAAGCCAGACAGTAAAATGAGATGACCCACCCCCCGAGCATCTAACTGTGCGGATCTAATCCCCGGCCGCCTTAAAAGACACGCCGATTTTTGGTGCCGGAGAATCGCCGAACAGATGGCCCGGACCGATTAGGATGTGAAAGTGGATTCTCCGCCCCTGCACCGGGCGCAATTTCAGCGCAGGGCTGCGGAGAATCCAGCCCCTTGCATCTTATTATGCTTTGTACGGTAACAAAAGCACCATGGCCATTCCTTATCTTTTCTTGGACAAGGACGTAACCCACGTCCACATGGTAACTTCATTCTTCCATTGTTATAGGGTTGACATTCATAACAGTGGGTAGTCACACCCCGATATTTTACACTTGGATTCGGCCATTTGTTTCCCAAGTTAGTCTAAATTCGTGAAGTTTGGAATTCAGATTACATTTTTTTGTCCGAAGAAATTGTAGGGTGTAATCGGTCTTGTTTTTTTTACTCACAACCACTATGCATCCTCTGCCACCATTGTTAGGTTTCAACGGTAATACTGCAATAAGCACTGGAAAGCAAGTCTTGACTTCTTTGATTACAAATTTGCTGTGCCCGATCACTTCTCCATCAACACCAGTGTCACCTGGAACCCCTTTATATATATATATATATATATATATATATATAGGTGTGTGTGTGTGTGCAGTCTATCAAACAATAAACGTGCGTATATTAAACAATTAAAACTTCAATTTTAACTTGAGCACTGGGGAGCAAACTCTTTCCTAACATTACGTTTTTTGCACCCTTTTACCTTTTGATTTCCTAATTTTCTTGGGATGTTTTAGATCTTTTTTCTTACAGTCAACACAAACTTGTTCAATGCTTCTGCCATTTCCTTGTTTCCCATTGTTAATTCCCTAATCTCAACCCTGATAGACCATCACACACTTTAGTTACTCTTTTCCTTTTTATATGATTGTAGAAACTCTTACTGCCTGTTTTAATATTTCTAGCTAGCTTTCTCTCATACCCTAATTTCTACCTGCTGGTTAGTGTTTTAGCCATTCTTTACTAGTTTCTTAAAATTTGTCCAATCTTCTTACCTACCACTAATATTCACAGTATTGTACATGTTTTCTTTCAATTTAATACTATCTTTAATTTCCTTACAGTTAAGACACAGGTGGTTCATCTGTTTCATGGGAGTCTTTCTATCTCAATAAAATATATGGCGTTTTAAATTGTGTGCTATGTTTTGGTATTAATTTGGAACTCCACATTTAGAGAGTCAATGATACAAACTTCAATTTAAAGCCAAAAGTAGTGAATTTTACATGACAGGAAGCATGCAATATATTCCAAGAGCTCTGTTAAAATCATTCAATACTGAAACAATTACAAGAACAGAGTTCCAACCTGTGCTCCCTTCACTGCCATCCAAGGAAGGCTTGATAGACTCTGACGGATTGCTCATTCTCGATTCTGTGTAAAACAGAAAAGAGGGAGGAAAAAATAAAAACAATTTTGATCAGTTATTCGTAGCATACTTTTTTCTCTCCCTAGTTACCTATATAATTCAGGAAGAAGTCATTTAATTGGAATAATATATTATACTATTGATTGAATGCTAACATATAAACCATTCTACTTGAACACTAAATGTATGAGCCTTTGCCTTGCAACTTATTATTGAAGAAATAGCAAATGAAGGGGCGGGGCCATGTTAAATTGTCCAAAGGTTAGGTGGGATTGCGGGAACAGGGCAGGGGAGTGGGCCTGAGTAGGATGCTCTTTCAAAGGGTCGATGCAGACTTGATGGGCTCAATGGCCTCCTTCTGCAATGTAGGTATTCTATTACAATGCATTCGGCTTAACAAAATTTACGGTAGAAAACGTGAGAACTCTAAGTTTAGCAAAATTACAACACCCATCTAACAACTTTACATTACTTAAAACTGCTCAGATAGCCCAAAGACAGAATCACAACAGGTCTCTGATCCTACCATTGGATAAAAAAGCCAGTTTCAGTAATGTTAGCACTGGAGGTATTGCACAAGCATCACTCTTTTTTGGCTGAACAAATAGCATGTAAACAGTATTTCGAGTAAGGCAAGCTCTTTTCACAAGTGATTCTATTCTATCATTCTTCCCATAATGTAAATACAGTTTCTAAAAGCAGAACCAAGTCTATTTGTATTAATCTTGTGTAAAATTTCAATTGTTCATCATGGACAAAATAAACATTTTAGCAAGAGAAATCAAAGAAAAAGTCTCTTCCTTGAGCTCGCTTCTTGTATCACATTAAAGTTCATTCTAGACTTCTTTTATAAAAAAAAGACGCAATTACACTCATCCTCTTTCAATCAGATCGCAAGTAAACCTTGAACAAGAATTTCACACATCAAAAATTCAACTGCTTTCATTTTCTTTTTAACAAGCTGTCCAGAGATTAGCTTAAGGACTTATACAATTATTAAAATATATACAACATAATCAAATTACACTTCGTCCACTCCAAGCAGTTGCTTGGCCAAGGACATAGCATTTGGGATGTGGCATTCTAACAAAGGTAAAATGTTTCATTGCAAAAGAGCAAATCAATTTCTTAAAATGTTTCTAAGTTTTTCTGGTTTACAGGAAAAACCAAACCATTCTCATATGCTCGATCATCAATTCCAAATATATATAGCTGCATGAAGAAACCATCTAAGAACCAGCAAGAGATTTATTTTTGTTTGAGAAAATCAGAATGCTACGTTTCTAGTTAAATGCAAAAAATCTTGAAAAACAAGGATTACTAAGTCACTCAACCCTCACCAGTATGATTCTACTCCACTTCTTATTTCCCAGAAAACATACGGAGACAGAGAAGATACAGAAGCTTCTTCCAAAAGGAGAAAAGCTTGTGCAAAATTATGGTTCTGCTCTATGGACCCAAGTGCATGGGTTCAACTGTGGTAGTTCAAGATGTTAAGTTAAATGTACAATTTTTCCAACCACGAACATGCAGATTTGATGAAGGGCGCTAGTCTCTTCAGATAATTCAAGAGGTCTAAACTAAAACGGTTCTTTTACTGTATAGCTAATTGATTGACAAAGTATCCTCATCAAATAGAAGAAAACACTGATGTACTCTGGAATTTAGGCACTTAAATCGTAATACAATTAAGCAGAGTTATGTGCCCCATATCAACCAAGCCTGTATGTTGTCCAGTTTCTGCCTTGTGTGGGCAAAGACTGATTCATAATCTGAAGAGCAGTTAAGCCGAGTTTTGTGCCCCTCATCAACAAAGCCTTAATGTTGTCCAGTTTCTGCTGTATGTGGGCAAATACTGCTTCATAATGTGAAGAGCTTTGCATGAAACTGAACATTTGATTGCCCAATGAACATCCCACTTTTGACTTTATAATGAAGGGAAGCCACTGATGAAGTAGCTGAAGATGGTTGGGCCTCGGACACCTCTCTGAAGAACCCCTGCAGCAATGTCCTGGGGCTGAGTGATTGGCCTCCATCAACCAAAACTATCTTCCTTTGTGTTTGGTATGACTCCAACCAGTAGAGATCTCCCCTAAACCAGCCCCGACCCCTCAGATTCTCCAATTTATTAGGCCCTTTGTTGTTATATCACGGGCATTTACTTCAACTTCACCATACAAGAGCATTACACTTTTAAGGCCAAACTGCATTGCTTTAAGAATCAAAAACATAATAGGGGTCCATGAAGCCTCCATCAGTTCTCTTCTCAACATTTCAGATAGCATTTATAAACAGCAGCTATGACCAAACAAAGAACATGTTTGTATTGTGGAATGAGTTTGAATTATAGACAGAGATCTATAAAGATCACTTCTTCCAATCTCTGCCCCACATATAAAGGAATAATAATTATAAATAAATATAACAACGGGCTGCTCCTTTCAAATAATTGGGATTCAACAATTTATAAGTGCAAATTATATTCAGTAAATGCATGCACCTACCTTCCAGCTAAGCCATATCACAATTTACTGCTAACTCAACCCAGTCAGTTGAAAATATTCAAATTTACTGCTACAAATGGAAAATGAAGTGCTTGACCTATTGTACTGAGAGTGACTTCATACACAGATGGTGGACAAGGGCCAAAAATGAAGAGCAAGATTGATTTAAAAATAGCCACATGTGGCAAATTGGAATCCAGATGTGGTTAATAGCATCTCAATAGCATTACCATGAGTTATCAAGAAAAGAGAATACGACACCTTGGGCATGTGATCTTAATTCCCATTTGCATTGTGTTTGCATGAGCATGTCTACCATTTTACCATCAACTACATAAAATGGTTAGAAGAAAGGCGGTGTGTGCAAATGTTCTTGATTGTTGACATTTTATTTCCTCGAGTACGGAATGATATTATGGAAAGTACATTTACCTGTATTGTGAGAGCATAGTGAGGCTTTTGTTACTAATGAGTAAATGTGGCTAAAACAGAACTTTAGAAGCAACATCTGCTGCTTGTCTGCATTATCGATCGGTCAACACTGCTGTAAGGCTGCAAAATGAGACTGCTCCACAATCTGGAAATAAATGTTTCGGTCTTAATTTAAAATACTTGTACATACTTAGAAATCACTTAGTTTAATTGGTATTAATTGGTATTTGGGTACGGAACCACAGAGAATGTGCTGGACAGTTTTACTTTGCAGATGAGCAGCATATAGCATCTTAAGATTGCTTTATTTTTGTAAAAGAAACATGGGAAATAGAAGCAGGAGTAGGCCATTCGGTCCCTCAAGTTTGCTCCATCATTCGACTAGACCATGGCTGATCTTCTACCTCAATGTCATTTTCCCCAAACTATTCACATAATGTCTAGAAATCGGTCAATTTCGGTCTTGAATATACTCAATGACTGAGCCTCCATAGCGCTCTGGGATACAAAATTCCAAAGATTCACCACCCATTGAGTGAAGCAATTCCTCCCCATCAGTCCTAAATTGTCTATCCCTAATTCTGAACGGGCTATTTCAGATCTGGTATTATGCAATGTGAAAGGGCTAATTAATAATCATGTCGCAAAGTAGCTTCTAGGAAAAGTGATCATAATACAATATTGCATTAAGATTGTAAGTGATACAGTTCAATCCAAAACCTAGGCACTTAAATTTAAACAAAGAAAACCGTATGAGGTGGCAAGTTGATTGTGGTAGATTGGAAACCTACATTAACTTGCTCATACCTTGGTATTTCCTATTAAATTTAAGAGCCTAGATTTTGGGTTGACCTACATCACTTTCAAATTCAATGTAAAATTCTTTCACATAACGGTCACTCCTCAGAAAAACTCTCTTACATTGAGATTAATAATCCCTTTCTCATTGCATAATACCAGATTTAAAACAGCCCATTTCCGAGTTGGTTCCTCAACATTCTGTTCTGCTGACCAACCCTATGCCCTCCATTATTACTACTGTTTGATGGCCTATAAACAACTCCCACCAGTGCTTGCTATCCATTTTTGTATCTTAGCTCCACCCAAACTGATTCTATATCTTGATCGTCTGATCAAAGATCCACTCCACTATCTCAACCACTATTAACAACACTATCCCTCCTCCTTTTCACTATCCTTTCTATATGCCACATACCCTTGCTTATTCAATTCCCAGCCTTGGTCATCCTTGCCAAATCTCCGCAATAGCTATTATATCATATCAATTCACTTCTATTTGTCGTAACAATTTATCAATCTTGCTGTGAACGCTGCATGCATTCGAGAAGGTATAAGCTGATGGAACCAGATTTGGGTCCTGCTGTGCAGGCCATCTGGAATATTGGCGTCTCACTTGTAATACAAAACAAGCAGGTCCTCCATGGCATTGATTGGTGTTACAGTAGGATGATATACACATTTAAGGAGGGGTGTATCTTAAACTGCAGTCAATCATTACCTACCTACCTTGACAGAATATGATGCATCAGTCCCATGAATTGCAGACGGTCAGCAGGGTAGAGATCAGTTATACTCTTACTTTCCTTTTAAATCTATCTGTATTTCACAAAGAATCTGTATTATTGTTTCACCAATCCTGGTGTATGATTGGTACATTTATGTTAAAGAAAAGAACGTAACGTGATGGCTTTTTGTGCTCTTTGGAGATTTTTGATTTGAAAGTACACTATGCATGATGGCAGTAGCGGACTTGTTTTGATGATTTGGCTGCAAAACATACAAGCCTCAACCCTTCACACACATAAGAAAAGTGAAACAACTATCAAGACCATTGTGTGTACTGTTATGGGCCAGGGTTTAGAGAACCCCAAAGTGTATCATGGAGTTCACCTGACCCACAACTTATAATAGATTGTGGTATGGGGTGCACACGCCCACTCTACAGGTGTGGTACAACAGAAATGGAAAAGTATTTTTTAAAAGCAAAACAAAGTTCATTCTATGAACTCAAGTTAACCTTTTTAAAACATACAGTGAACATCTTAGCAACCATCAATTCAAATACAACCCTCAAAGAATACAACACTAAGTAATTCACTACTGAGAACATTTATAATTCTGAATTCACCAAATTATCAAGAGATAGTCTTTTGATGGCAGAGAGAACAGCAGTGCTCCTGCTTGGTCTGGCTTCAGCTCCAACACTGAACACTGAAAACGAAACTAAAACACACCCTGCAGCAAACAGCCTAAAACAAAAGTAAAAAGCTGACTGACAGCCCAGCTCCACCCAATCTCTGACATCACTGCAGTACTAAACATCGATTTCTTAAAGGTACTCTCACTAAAGATATTTATATACACACCCATTTATAAACACCCATTTCTTAAAGGTACTCTCACATGACAGTACTGTATAAGGATTCTGTAGCTTTGTACGGATTCTGCAAACTGCATCTTCATTCTGGGATTGTACCTCGCTCCAGCCAGTGGGCATCGGGTCCTGGTAAGATTGCTCAAATCTGGGAGAGCTTAATTAGTAAAATCTAACTGCTGCAAAAATTAAGTTGGAACAGAACTCCACAGATAGGAGAATTCATTACTGCTGCAGCCAAATACTGCAGACTAGGCTGGGAGGAGGAATCTATCCAGTAACAGTTCCTAACTGCCAGACGAAGTCTGTAAAAAAGTATTTTTCACTGTTTGGTTCCACTTTGGAAGTCTTGCAGCCATTTTCCAGCTTGAAGTTTGTTTTGTGGGTGTGGTTTATTCTTAAATCGCAAAAAGCAGAGTTCAACAACGCTACCATTGTAGTCAAGTATAACCTATAACTAGCTAAGACAGTGGCTCCTAAAGACATGGAATTCTAAGCCATATTCACTCAAAAAGCACTGGAGGAAACTTAGTAGCTCTAGTTGTCATTAAAAATCTTGCAAAGCTGAAAGATGACCACAAAACTTCTAACACTTGATTGGAAAGCAATGTATCATCTATCTGAATTTACTCTGTTTCGACAATGCATTGATGTGTTTTCTGGACTTCAATATTTTGGAACCAGATAAACAAGCCTTAAGAATTAAAATTGTTAGAGGCAATGAAGGCTTCTATAGACTGAACACATCAGGTCTGTCTGAAGACATCTTTGCATCTTTGACCAACCCAAAAGTTATAACATGGAAACACTACAACAAAGCAAACACAAGTGCCAAGCCATACTAATGGGTAGACAGAGTACGCATGCTATGCGTAATTAATCCACCATTGGCACGATAGCCAATACAGGCAAGCACAGCAAGAAATGCACATGGTGCAGTTCCATACATACATCAAGAGACTGACCAGCTTTTAAAGCTGTATGCAAGGCATGTGGCACCAGTTCACTGACACAGAAAATGAGCTTACATTCAGCACAGTGAACACAAAAGAATCCTTTAGCACAGTGGTACCAAGGGAAGTCTTTGCCACCTTCCACATTATTTGTCCACAAATACAGGGTCAGCATAACCTGTATGCAAAACTGGATACGGAGCAGGTGCAAACACCTTTCCACTTTGCACACCGAAATCGCAAGCGATGGTTCGACTGACCAACTCTGTAATCACCACGTACAATGACTTAGATATTCCAATCCTGGGATTCAAACATTCAAGTGTGGCTACAAAAACTCACCCTGGTCACCCAGATGTTTTATATTGTGGGCACCATGGGTCCAGTGATTGCAGACCTAGCATGCTAGGATCGAATTCCAGTTACCATCTGCATCATCCACAACTCTTTGACGAAGGCTACAAAGACATCCCAATCACCTCAGCTGCCGAACTAAAATCCCTGTACCCGGACAGATTCAACAGGACTGGAAGTTGAGAATGATGCAAGTTGAGAGCGATGCAGTGTTAAATGCATAAGTGTAGCATTCACATCCAGTTCGACTTTCACCTTGTTCTGGATAAGATGGAGAGAGATAGCTAGTATGAACATAGAACATAGAACAATACAGCGCAGTACAGGCCCTTCGGCCCACGATGTTGCACCGAAACAAAAGCCATCTAACCTACACTATGCCATTATCATCCATATGTTTATCCAATAAACTTTTAAATGCCCTCAATGTTGGCGAGTTCACTACTGTAGCAGGTAGGGCATTCCACGGCCTCACTACTCTTTGCGTAAAGAACCTACCTCTGACCTCTGTCCTATATCTATTACCCCTCAGTTTAAAGTTATGTCCCCTCGTGCCAGCCATATCCATCCGCGGGAGAAGGCTCTCACTGTCCACCCTATCCAACCCCCTGATCATTTTGTATGCCTCTATTAAGTCTCCTCTTAACCTTCTTCTCTCCAACGAAAACAACCTCAAGTCCATCAGCCTTTCCTCATAGGATTTTCCCTCCATACCAGGCAACATCCTGGTAAATCTCCTCTGCACCCGCTCCAAAGCCTCCACGTCCTTCCTATAATGCGGTGACCAGAACTGTACGCAATACTCCAAATGCGGCCGTACCAGAGTTCTGTACAGCTGCAACATGACCTCCCGACTCCGGAACTCAATCCCTCTACCAATAAAGGCCAACACTCCATAGGCCTTCTTCACAACCCTATCAACCTGGGTGGCAACTTTCAGGGATCTATGTACATGGACACCTAGATCCCTCTGCTCATCCACACTTTCAAGAACTTTACCATTAGCCAAATATTCCGCATTCCTGTTATTCCTTCCAAAGTGAATCACCTCACACTTCTCTACATTAAACTCCATTTGCCACCTCTCAGCCCAGCTCTGCAGCTTATCTATATCCCTCTGTAACCTGCTACATCCTTCCACACTATCGACAACACCACCGACTTTAGTATCGTCTGCAAATTTACTCACCCACCCTTCTGCGCCTTCCTCTAGGTCATTGATAAAAATGACAAACAGCAACGGCCCCAGAACAGATCCTTGTGGTACTCCACTTGTGACTGTACTCCATTCTGAACATTTCCCATCAACCACCACCCTCTGTCTTCTTTCAGCTAGCCAATTTCTGATCCACATCTCTAAATCACCCTCAATCCCCAGCCTCCGTATTTTTTGCAATAGCCTACCGTGGGGAACCTTATCAAACGCTTTGCTGAAATCCATATACACCACATCAACTGCTCTACCCTCGTCTACCTGTTCAGTCACCTTCTCAAAGAACTCGATAAGGTTTGTGAGGCATGACCTACCCTTCACAAAGCCATGCTGACTACCCTGATCATATTATTCCTATCTAGATGATTATAAATCTTGTCTCTTATAATCCCCTCCAAGACTTTACCCACTACAGACGTGAGGCTCACCGGTCTATAGTTGCCGGGGTTGTCTCTGCTCCCCTTTTTGAACAAAGGGACCACATTTGCTGTCCTCCAGTCCTCTGGCACTATTCCTGTAGCCAATGATGACATAAAAATCAAAGCCAAAGGTCCAGCAATCTCTTCCCTGGCCTCCCATAGAATCCTAGGATAAATCCCATCAGGTCCCGGGGACTTATCTATTTTCAGCCTGTCCAGGATTGCCAACACCTCTTCCCTACGTACCTCAATGCCATCTATTCTATGAAAGTAAAGCACCACCCAGATCGTTGTGGCTCCATCACGAGCACTATGATGAAAGACAATTCTTTTCGCAACTGTTTATAGACACACGGTGTCTGAATGCGGCTCCAGAACAGTTCCCTCAAAAAATTCCCACACTCTAGGAGCAGAACCCCAAGTTTGCGAACCACAAATTATTCTCTAAACTGAACATTAATAATGGATATTGCTCGGTGCTTCTTGTGAAGATATCCCAGGAGCCATCAACATTCTATATTCCTTTTGGGAGATACAATTTTCAAAGTTTGCCATTCAGGTTTTCCATAATCCAGGAAGATCCCAGGATGCGTCTGAATAGCAAACATCTTTGCTATTGGTGATACAATATAGAATCACAAACAAACTTTCACCTTCTGATGGAAGCTGCATGCAGAGGAGATCTCGTCTTTAATAGTCTGAAGTGCAAAATCAACACAACCACAGAAACATTTCTGGATCCATCTATTCTGGCCCTCATATGCTGGAAGCTAGACAGCCAGCCACTTGCCCACACTGCAAGACAAAGTTAATCTGCAAGTTGCCTCTTTGTTCAACTTCCTTTCATCATATATACCTAACTTAGCCCAGAAAGCCTCATTTCTTTGTGAACTTATGAAGAATGCAGTAACTCTTGTTTGGCTGAGAGAACCATCAACACATTTATAGGGACCTTGAAAAGTCATTAATTTAAGGATTGGATTGGATTTGTTTATTGTCACGTGTACCGAGGTACAGTGAAAAGTATTTTTCTGCGAGCAGCTCAACAGATCATTAAGTACATGAGAAGAAAAGGGAATAAAAGAAAATACATAATAGGGCAACACAACATATACAATGAAACTACAAAAGCACTGGCATTGGGTGAAGCATACAGGGTGTAGTGTTAATGAAATCAGTCCATAAGAGGGTCATTTAGGAGTCTGGTGACAGTGGGGAAGAAGCTGTTTTTGAGTCTGTTCGTGCCCCACAAACTCTTCAGTTTTATGAACCAGCTATGAGACTACAGTCAACAAGGTTAATGCAAGAGGTTAATCCCAAGAAGGCCTTGGAACATGACATCTTCAGAAGAAGCCCATTGCTTTTGCCTCCCCCTCCAAGAGTTTGTCCACTGATAACAGGCTAATTATTCAAATCCAGCAGTTCCACATCTACTTATTTGGAAAAGGTTTATTGTGGAAACTGACCAAACATCATCTGAAATGATCTGGCGAAAACCCCACATTGTGCACTAAGATTACAGCACCTGCTGGTCAAAATACAAGACTACGATAGTGACGTACACTACAAGCTGGGCAATTCCATGATTCCATCTGACACGTGCCTGTGTTGCATCTTAAAGAGTGATACCACTCAGTATCATATCTAAGGAACCTACTTGTAGGCAGACAAGTGCAGACAAACTTCCCCAGTCATCAATCATTGATACTCATGATCCACTACTTGAAAAAGAGGGGAAGATGAAAGATGTCCATGACTGATATGCAGGTAACAAATTACCCAATGTGAACATCCGACAGTTCAAGTATAACACCCAGCTCATGGTGCTTGGAATCCAGCAGAAATCGTCAGCTGGTGCGCAGAACCAAAATCGTGCCAAGCACAAACACAAAATGGTATGTCAGTGTGAAGGAACAGATGCCATATCAAAAAGCAGGACAATGCCACAACCAGGATCACAGAATAATCCACTGCGATTGGAACACAGTTTAAGACGCAACACAAAGCATCTCGAACCAGCATTCTGAAAACATAGCATAGATCCAGCAAAGGTCATCATGACTAATTCTGGACTGACAAGCAACCTGCTGATATGTTTCAGAGTCTTGTAAATGTATTGTTCTGTGTTAAATAAAGTACATTCAGACACTATGTTATTTTGCTTTGCTTTCAGTTAAGTATATTCTTTAAGAGTAAACCTTTAGTTTAAATAAAAAGTGAATGTTGTGATGTGAAGACATACATACACCTTTAAGACAACGTATCTTAACTGCTGTCAGTCATTATCTACCTCAACAGGATATGATATATTAGTCCCATGACTTGTAGGCAGTCGGCAAGCAGTAAGGGAGGAGGTCAGATGTACAGATCCTGTATACTTTATCCGAAACTCTCGGGGTCGACTGTATTTCAGATTCCATACATAAACTTGCATTACCCATAGCCTAAGCTAGCTATAATCTAAAGCAGGATTTCCCAAACATTGAGCTGCCGAGCCCTTGGTGATCCCCCAAACCATCGGAGAACCCCAAGCATTTCTATATTGACGCCCCTTTTTTTGCTGTGAAATGGGTGCAAACATAGAAATCAAATGCAAACAAGTCTTTCCTAGCTATAATCTATGCACAAATATTAGGAATTAGGAAGAGGTACACAAGTCACAAATACATTTGCCAGCTACATGGCTCCCTCACATGAACATTGGCCAAGCCACCCTCCCATGACCCTTTAACAGTAACTGCTTAGCAACAGTACCCACTTTAGTGGATAATGTGGAATAATTACAAAGTTCACTCATTAAAAAATACTTGTCCTACATTTTGTAATTTTTTTTAATGGGAGGGATGATACTGGAAAGCTTTTGTCTATCGGACACGTACACATCCCCCTCCCCCCTCTCTCTCACACACACAAATCGCCCTCTCTCTCACACACACACACCGCCAAACCCAACCTTTCTCACACACACACCCCCAACTTCTTTCACACTCCCAAACCTTTCACACACATACCGACCCCACCTCTTTCTCATCCCCCCCCCCCAACCTCTTTCGCACACACCCCCCCCAACCTTTCAAACATCCCCCCAACCTCTTTCACGCACACACATCCCCAACCTCTTTCACACACATCCCCAACCGCTTTCTCACACACCCACAACCTCTTTCACACACACACCCACAACCTCTTTCACACACACACCCGCAACCGCTTTCACACACACACCCGCAACCGCTTTCACACACCCACAACCTCTTTCACGCACAAACACCCACAACCTCTTTCACACACACACCCAACCTCTTTCACACACACCCCCCAACCTCTCACACACACATCCACCTCTTTCACACACCCACAACCTCTTTCACCCCCCCCCCAAATCTCTTTCACACACCCCCAACCTCTTTCACACACCCCCAACCTTTCTCACACACCCCAACCTCTTTCACACACACACATCCCCCAACCTCTTTCACACACCCCAACCTCTTTCACACACACACACCGGCCAACCTCTTTCACATACACACACATCCTCCCAAACTCTTTCACACACCCCAACCAACGTCTTTCACACACACACACCGCCCAAACTCTTTCACACACACACCGCCCAACCTCTTTCACACACACGCCCAACCTCTTTCAACACACACACCTCCAACCTCTTTCACACACACCTCCAAACTCTTTCACACACCCCAACCTCTTTCACACACCCCAACCTCTTTCACACACACATCCTCACCAACCTCTTTCACACACACATCTTCCCCAACCTCTTTCACACACATCCTCCCCCAACCTCTTTCACACACCCCAACCTCTTTCACACACCCCAACCTCTTTCACACACACACAGACCCCCAACCTCTTTCTCACACACACACAAGACACCCAACCTCTTTCCCACACGCACACACCCCCAACCTCTTTCCCACCCCCCCAACCTCTTTCCACACACACACCGCCCAACCTCTTTCATACACACCACCAAACCTCTTTCACACACACACACCACCCAACCTTTCTCACACACACACCCCCAACTTCTTTCACACTCCCAAACCTTTCACACACATACCGACCCCACCTCTTTCTCATCCCCCCCCCCCAACCTCTTTCGCACACACCCCCCCCAACCTTTCAAACATCCCCCCAACCTCTTTCACGCACACACATCCCCAACCTCTTTCACACACATCCCCAACCGCTTTCTCACACACCCACAACCTCTTTCACACACACACCCACAACCTCTTTCACACACACACCCGCAACCGCTTTCACACACACACCCGCAACCGCTTTCACACACCCACAACCTCTTTCACGCACAAACACCCACAACCTCTTTCACACACACACCCAACCTCTTTCACACACACCCCCCAACCTCTCACACACACATCCACCTCTTTCACACACCCACAACCTCTTTCACCCCCCCCCCCAAATCTCTTTCACACACCCCCAACCTCTTTCACACACCCCCAACCTTTCTCACACACCCCAACCTCTTTCACACACACACATCCCCCAACCTCTTTCACACACCCCAACCTCTTTCACACACACACACCGGCCAACCTCTTTCACATACACACACATCCTCCCAAACTCTTTCACACACCCCAACCAACGTCTTTCACACACACACACCGCCCAAACTCTTTCACACACACACCGCCCAACCTCTTTCACACACACGCCCAACCTCTTTCAACACACACACCTCCAACCTCTTTCACACACACCTCCAAACTCTTTCACACACCCCAACCTCTTTCACACACCCCAACCTCTTTCACACACACATCCTCACCAACCTCTTTCACACACACATCTTCCCCAACCTCTTTCACACACATCCTCCCCCAACCTCTTTCACACACCCCAACCTCTTTCACACACCCCAACCTCTTTCACACACACACAGACCCCCAACCTCTTTCTCACACACACACAAGACACCCAACCTCTTTCCCACACGCACACACCCCCAACCTCTTTCCCACCCCCCCAACCTCTTTCCACACACACACACACACTCACCAAATGGTTCCCCCTGCCCTCCCAATCCCTGTAACCTGCTCCAGTCCTACAATCTCAGACCCATAACTCCCCCACTTCCTTTGCCTCACAGTAAACTTTCAACTATTTAAGTCCCATCTGAAATTCCCTTCATAAACTTCTCCACCTCCTGACCCTCTAAGACTTCCAACTACTTTGGCTAGTTTTTAGTAACCAGCCCTCAGATCACCTTCTGGGCTCAGTGAAGTTTTTACGTAAGAAACAATGCGCAGAAACAGGCCATTTGGCCCAAGTTGTCTATGCCTAGGATTATACTCCACTTGAGCTTCCTCCAATCTAAATCTACCATTGTAAGCATCCATTCCCTTCCCTATCATATGTTTTTCTAGTTTCCTCTTAAATGCACAGATATTATTTGCATCAATCACTCCCAATGGTCGCCAGTTCCAAATTATTTGCTCTCTTTAAGAAATTTCTTCTGAATTTCCCTTTGGATTTCTTAACTATCTTTAATTTATTTTTTTTATAAACGTTTTAGAGATGTTTATGGTTTTACAACAACAACAAAATAAACAACGTACATTAATTTATAAACATAGTGCAAAAGCTGTCTTCCTCCCTTACAGGTCCCACCTTTACTAACCCCCTACTCTAAACTAAGCTAGCCCCCAGCCCCCCCCCTCCTCCCCACACCCCCTTCTGCTGACTGTTAATTTTCCCGCAAAGAAGTCGACGAACGGCTGCCACCTCCGGGCGAACCCCAACATTGACTCTCTCAAGGTGAACTTGATTTTTCCCCAAACAGAGAAAGCTAGTCATGTCAGTTAGCCAGGTCTTCGACTTCAGGGGCTTTTGAGTTCCTCCAAGCTAATAATATCCGTCTCCGGGATACCAGAGAGGCAAAGGCCAGAACGTCAGCCACTTTCTCCTCCTGGAATCCCGGATCTTCCGACACCCCGAAAATCGCCACCTCTGGACTCGGTGTCACCCTTGTTTTTAATACCGTGGACATGACGTCCGCAAACCCCTGCCAGAATCCCCTGAGCTTTGGGCATGTCCAAAACATGTGGACACGGTTCGCTTGCCCCCCCGCACACCTTGCGCACCTATCTTCTACCCCAAAGAACCTGCTCATCCGGCCACTGTCACGTGAGCCCGCTGAACAACCTTGAACTGTATGAGGCTGAGCCTGGCGCATGTTGCGGACGCGTTGACTCTACTCAACGTCTCCGCCCAGAGACTATTCTCTATCTCCCCTCCTACCTCCTCCTCCCACTTGCGATTCAGCTCCTCAGTCTGCGTGTCCTCTGACCCCATGAGCTCCTTATAGATGTCAGAGACCTTCCCTTCTCCCACCCACACACTGGAGACTACCCTATCCTGAATCTCCCTTGGTGGTAGGAGCGGGAAGGTGAAGTCCCCGCACCTGCAGGTACCTAAATTTGTTCCCCCTCGCCAATCCCAATTTCTCCTGCAGCTCCCTCAGGCTAGGAAAGATCTCCGCTATAAACATATCCCCCATCCACTCAATCCCTGCTCTCTGCCATCTCCGAAACCCTCCATCCATCCTTCCCGGGGCAAACCGGTGATTATTACAGATTGGAGACCACACCGATGCTCCCTCCACTCCCACGTGCCTCCTCCTTTGCCCCCAGACCCTCAGGTCTGCCACCACCACAGGGCTGGTGGAGTACCGTGCCAGCGGGAACGCCCCCAAGCTGGTGCCCTTGCAGGAGGCCGTCTCCACACTCTCCCATACCGACCCTCCCCCCACCACCCACTTCCTGATCATGGCTATGTTCATCGCCCAATAGCAATTACTGAAGTTTGGCAGCGGGCAACTATCTTTTATTGACGACTCCAGTTATGCTCTTTCCTGTCATAAGAAAAATTCTCTCTGTATTCACTCTCAAAACCCTTTCACAATTTTAAAGATCTCTTATTAGTCACCAAAGCCTTATTTTTTGAGAGAGAAGAAACCCAGGCCTGTCAATGCTTTGTATTGCCATGCATTCCTGGTATCAGCCTTTCAGTGCCTCGGTGTCCTTTTTAACTGCGCACAGTACCCCAATTGTTGTCTAACCAAGGTTTGATAAAGGTTTAGCATAACCATCTGATTTTTAACTTATATCCCACTAGAAACAAAACCTAGTGTTTAGTTTGCTTTTTTAATGGCCTGTGACACAACTTTAAACCATTGGTGTATTTTACTCTGGATTCCCGTTATTCCACTATCCCACCTGTATTTGCACCTTCCAAGCAATGTGACCTCCCTATTCCTCCTACCAAAATGTGCTACTCCATATTTATCTTTGTTGAAATAAATTTGCCAATTATTTGCCCATTCTGCAAGTTTATTAATGTCCACTTGTAACTTGTTGCGGTCTTCCTCAGTATTGACTATCGCTTCTCCCAATTTTGTGTCATCTGTAAATTTGAATGTTGATCTATTTAATTCCAATGTCAAAATTTCTCATGTAAATTGTGAACAGCACTTCCAATCTGAAAAACTGCCCTTTATTCCCACTCTGTCTTGAATACAGCTATCAATCCATTCTGCCGCTTATTCAGACTCCATTCATTAGTCTATTATGGTGAACTTCATTGAAGGCCTTTTGAAAATCGAGAGAACTTGTATCTACTACATTTGTATGGTCTTGGTTCCATTCTCAAAAAAAATCAATAAGCTTTATCAAGCAAGATTTTCCTTTTTGAAATTCATGCTGACTATTCATTATTTCTCATTTCGAGATCATCTTTTATTCTCACCTTCAGCAAAAACTCCATTATGATTGCTACCACAGTTAGTCTATAATTCCTGGACATATTCTGTCTCCCTTCTTAAATACAGGAATTTCATTAGTTATCCACCAGTCCTCTAGCACTACACCTTTTTCTAATGAATTATTAGATATATCTAATAATGCCTACGCAGTCTCTTCCCTAGATTATGTTAAAAGTACATGGATGCAATCCATCTGGACCAGGAATTTCATCCTCTTTTGAGTTTATTTAGTTTATTCAATACATATCTGTTTTATCTCATTTCTCATCTCATTATTCAATGTCATGTTTACCTGATCTTTCTCCCTGGTATACACCAAAGCAGATTTGTTCTATTTATAATAAATAATTTAATACTTTTTGGTTAATTATGCTTCTCTACAATATTTGGAACTTTTTCTATGTCAAAAGGTGCTTATACAAATGCATAACTGCTTCATGGGTGAAATGAGTAATCACAGGGATCTTACTATTATATTTAGACTTATCACGTGTAGAGGTACAGTGAAAAGTATTGTTCTGCGTACAGTCCAGGCAGATTGCTCCATACAACATACTATGAATACAATAAATACAAGAGGATACATAATGAAAATGAAAATATATAAACATAGACAGCGGGTGAAGTATACGGTATATAGCGCTACAACTGATGCATAGAAAGATCAGCTCAGTCCATAAGATCAGTTCAGCCCTAAGAGAATCAGTCAGGAGTCTGGTAACAGAGGGGAAGAAGGTGTTTTTGAATCTATCAGTGCGTGTTCTCAGACATTTGTATCTTCTGCCCAACGGAAGAGGTTGGAAGAGAGAATAACCTGGTGGGAATGGTCTTTCATTATGATGCCCACTTTCCCAGCCAGCGAGAGGTGTAGGCAGAGTGAATGGATGTGAGGCGGGTTCTGTTACGATTCTCTATAGTTTCTTACGGTCTTGCCATACCAAGCTGTGATGCAGCCAGATGGGATGCTTTCTATGGTGCATCTATAGAAATTGTAAGAGTCGTTGTGGCCATGCCAAATTTCCTGAGGAAGTATAGGCGCTGCTATCTTGGTTGTAGCTTCGACGTGGATGGACTAGAACAGATTTGTTGGTGATGTTTACACCTAGGAATTTGAAGCTGTCAACCATCTCCACCTCAGCATAAGAACATAAGAACTAGAAGCAAGAGTAGGCCATCTGGCCCCTCGAGCCTGCTCCACCATTCAATGAGATAATGGCTGATCATTTGTGGACTCAGCTCCACTTTCCGGCCCGAACACCATAACCCTTAATACCTTTATTCTTCAAAAAACTATCTTAATCTTAAAAACATTTAATGAAGGAGCCTCTACTGCTTCACTGGGCAAGGAATTCCATAGATTCACAACCCTTTGGGTGAAGAAGTTCCTCCTAAACTCAGTCCTAAATCTACTTCCCCTTATTTTGAGGCTATGCCCCCTAGTTCTGCTTTCACCCGCCAGTGGAAACAACCTGCCCGCATCTATCCTATCTATTCCCTTCATAATTTTATATGTTTCTATAAGATCGCCCTCATCCTTCTAAATTCCAACGAGTACAGTCCCAGTCTACTCAACCTCTCCTCGTAATCCAACCCCTTCAGATCTGGGATTAACCTAGTGAATCTCCTCTGCACACCCTCCAGTGCCAGCACGTCCTTTCTCAAGGAAGGAGACCAAAACTGAACACAATACTCCAGGTGTGGTCTCACTAACACCTTATACAATTTCAACATAACCTCCCTAGTCTTAAACTCCATCCCTCTAGCAATGAAGGACAAAATTCAATTTGCATTCTTAATCACCTGTTGCACCTGTAAACCAACTTTTTGCGACTCATGCACTAGCACATCCAGGTCTCTCTGCACAGCAGCATGTTTTAATATTTTATCATTTAAATAATAATCCCTTTTGCTGTTATTCCTACCAAAATGGATAACCTCACATTTGTCAACATTGTATTCCATCTGCCAGACCCTAGCCCATTCACTTAGCCTATCCAAATCCCTCTGCAGACTTCCAGTATCCTCTGCACTTTTTGCTTTACCACTTATCTTAGTGTCGTCTGCAAACTTGGACACATTGCCCTTGGTCCCCCAACTCCAAATCATCTATCTAAATTGTGAAAAGTTGTGGGCCCAACACTGATCCCTGAGGGACACCACTAGCTACTGACTGCCAACCAGAGAAACACCCATTAATCCTCACTCTTTGCTTTCTATTAATTAACCAATCCTCTATCCATGCTACTACTTTCCCCTTAATGCCAGGCATCTTTATCTTATGCAGCAACCTTTTGCGTGGCACCTTGTCAAAGGCTTTCTGGAAATCCAGATATACCACATCCATTGGCTCCCCGTTATCTACCGCACTGGTAATGTCCTCAAAAAATTCCACTAAATTAGTTAGGCACAACATGCCCTTTATGAACCCATGCTGCGTCTGCCCAATGGGACAATTTCCATCCAGATGCCTCGCTATTTCTTCCTTGATGATAGATTCCAGCATCTTCCCTACTACCGAAGTTAAGCTCACTGGCCTATAATTACCCACTTTCTGCCTACCTCCTTTTTTAAACAGTGGTGTTACGTTTGCTAATTTACAATCCGCCGGGACCACCCCAGAGTCTAGTGAATTTTGGTAAATTATCACCATTGATATAGACAGGGGAGTGGACAACACTTTGCTTCCTGAAGTCGATGACCAATTGCTTTGTTTTGTTGACATTGAGGGAGAGTGTCGTCATACTAAGTTCTCTAGCTCCCTCCTGTACTTTGACTCGGTCGTTGTTTGAGATCCGACCCAGTAGTTGTGTCATCTGCAAACTTCTAGATGGAGTTGGAGCCAGATTTTGACACACAGTCATGTGTATAGGGAGTATAGTAGTCTTGCGGGAATATCGTGGAGGAGGTGTGTATCCTTTCTAATTGAGGTCTGTGGTTCAGGAAATAGAGGATCCAGTTGCAGAGAGAGGAGCAGAGTCCTATATTTTGGAGTTTGAATATAATCTTGGCTGCGATTATGGTGTTGTAGTCACGGACTAGGAATCTGGCGTAGGAGTTCTTGTTGTCGAGATGCTCCAGGACGGGTGTATGGCCAGGGAGATAGCATCTGCTGTAGACCGTTTGTGGCAGTAGGTGAATTGCAGTAGATCAAGGCAATTTGGAAGGTTGGAGTAAAAGTGTCTCATGACTAACCTCTCGAAGCACTTCATAATAATAGATGTCAGGGCCACCATTCGATTGTCATTGAGGCATGTTGCCTGGTTCTTCCTTGGCATCAGTATGATAGTGGTCTTCTTGAAGCAGGTGGGAACGTCAGAACAGAGTAGGGAGAGGTTTGAAGATGTCCGTGAACACACCCGACAGTTGGTCCGTGCAGGATCTGAGTACACGACCAGGGACTCCATCGGGACCCGTTGCTCTCCGTGGGTTCACTTTCAAGAAGGCCAATCTAACTTCTCAGACTGTGACAGGAGGAATGGGTGCGTCCAAGGCCATTGGGGAGGTGACATCGGTCCGTTGGCTTCCTGCTCAATACGAGCATAGAATGCATGGAGTTCATCAGGGAGGGGTGCTCTGTTGGTTTGGTTGATTTTGTTGATTCTACTCGGCTTTGATTTGTATCCCATTATATTGTTTAAACCTTGCCGCAACCGACTAGAGTTTGTTTTGTTATTCTAGCTTAGTCTAGTATTATCTCTTGGCATCCCTGGTGGCTTTCCGGAGGTCATACCTAGATTTCTTGTACAGATAAGGGTTACCCGTCTTGAACGCCTCAGACCTGGACTTCATTATGGAGCGGATCCCAGGTTAAACCATGGTTTCCGGTTGTGGAATACATGTGCGACCTTCTTTGGTACACAGTCCTCGACATACTTACTGATGATGTCTGGGTTGGCTGCCGAGTTCTTGAATATGGACCCATCCACTGATTCCAAGCAGTCATGTAACAGCTCTTCCATTGCTTCAGACCAACATCGCACAACCTTCTTAACCAGATCGGACCAGCATCGCACAACCTTCTTAACCAGATCCTCCCACTTACATTTCTGCTTGTATGCCGGGAGAAGGGGCATGGTCTTGTGGTTTAATTTTCCAAAATGGGGTTGGGGGATGGAGTGGTAGGCACTCTTGATGGTTGTGTAGCAGTGGTCAAGGATGTTAGTAGAATTTCCTGGGTTTTCTTTGTGCCTCTGGTCTATTCGGGTCAATGTTAAAAAGGGGAAGTTACACTTTAGTTAGTTCAATTTGCATAGTGCCTTGCATGAACTCAGGATATAAAAAGACCGTTACAGCCAATGAAGTACTTTTAAAATGTAGCTGCTGTTGTAGATAAAAATAAAGCCTTATAATGCAGATGCAGGAACCCACAGTTGAATTGATAAAAATAAAACAGTAGAGAGACCCAGGAAATGGTTTTAAATAGTGTTGGAGGAGACCTGACTATCACATCAAAAGTATGTTTGAAAAGGAATGGGTTATATGCAGTCATAAGGTAAAATCTAGTTACTTCACCTTTGTGTTGTGCAGCTTAAAATGCATTCTCCAAACACAAAAAAATACCCAAATACTTCACACCAATCTACTTTACCAAAATCCTGATTTTAAAACCCTTCCGTTGTATGGCTGCCATTTATGCTTCACTGAAATCCAAATCAACACTGGGATCCTGCCAATATTCCCATCCAGTGACAACGATTCCACAAAGTGCATATGGTACCAATAATGTCTGACCTGAACGAGTCAGTTTCCAAAATTACTTCGGAATTTTCAGAAATTATAAGTGCAACTCTCCAAAACAGCCTCTGGAAAGCCTCTCCAAACCACATAAAAAACAAAATTGACTAGTTTGCACATGGAATTTCAATATTGCCATTTCCCATCTTAATTACAGGCGTACATATATGCCAGTTTCAAGTGTTCTTCATCTTCACTACAGTATTCACAAAATTCAGCTCAGTTAACAGAATCAACATTAATGCGACCTCAAAATTTCTAAAGGTATGGGACGGGGGGGATTTTGTGATAGGATCGGTTAAATGGTCGGTTAAATGGTATATCATTCGCAGTAACATGCACAACACATATTTCAAATGACGCTTTTATTATGAAAACTGAACGCTAAGTTTCTGAATGTTATCATTTGAAATCCATAACAATTATAAGTTGACAACCTTTTTCAAAATAGCCAGTATAAACTTTACACTGATGTTGCTGGGGCAGAAATTTCCTTTGATAACGTAAACATGTAAACATGCCATACCACAAGGAGATGAGGGCATTTTTGAAAATATTTGAGCGTTACAGCAGGCAGTGATATGATAGGACACAGGAATATTTTCTGTATTTTCTGTGTATTATCACAAAATCTGTAAGTAGAACTAACTATGTTTCTTTCCTATTCAAAATTGCCAACACAAATCACAGTATTTTGCTCCAAGGGCAATCCAAGGTTTCCTCATTCGCAAAAAGGAATATAAACGGTTAAATAATATAACGAATCATAATTACAATAAACATGCACATGGCTGACAATGAATTGGTCTAATATTCCCAACAAATGGATTATTGCAAAAATTCAATGTTCACTAAAGAATTTTTCTCAGTATATTAATGAGATTTTAATCCTCAGTATGCACATATTCATCCAATTTCCATATTTTATTTAACTAAGTAAGTTAAGTACCCACCTACAATAAATTCTCTGCTCTCCAACATGACAATTTCAGTTTGTCCACAGTAGGGAGCGGTGAGACAGGTTAGGGGGGGGGGGGGGGAAAAAAGAGAGAAAAAAAAAAGTACTTCCAACCTTTGCCAAGTTTTAAACCATCTTAACGACAAAGGAAAAGAAACATCAAAAAGCTTAAGCTGTTGCTGAGTGCCCCAGTGCTTCCTGGGTTGACTGATTTCTCACTGTCAAGGTAACTGAACCGTTAAAAGTTCCCCCTTTTTTGTCATGAAATGGAAACAAAGATTGCAGCTGGCAGTTTCCATAATGAAATTTAATCAGAATACGCCTGATTAGTGCCTTATGCAAATCTCTTCTCTATTAACAAGCTGGCATTGCCTTTGATGTCTGAACAAATCTCATTTTAGAGCACATTTAAGTTTACTGCATAATTAGGACAGCCACATAAATATTTATCAGCACATTTCCATATTAATTGCTTAATGTAAAAACTCAGTTCTATGTGACAGTTGAATCAAATTTAAATAGCATGCATGAGCCAAGAGCCACACTATTTGAAATGGTCATTTTCCCTAATTAGCATAGCTTTAAAAAAAAAAATCTAGAATGTCTACTGCAATATAACTTTTCAACAAGCCCAGTATATCAGGTTAGCACCCCAATGTGTACCAAAAGAAAAAGAACAGAAAAGCCGCCTTAATTTTGCAAATATCTTTTGTAAAAATACTCCAATCAGCCCCTTCAGAGTGGTCAACTTCTTATGTTGAGAGATATTGTCTATATCTGGGCATGTTCCTCAATAAAAAAATACAGGCGCGTACCCATGGACAGGTTTTGTAATACACAAAGGGGCAGTTGTATCAATGCAGTATCAGAATGATGCAATATATACATCTTTATTAAGAGATGCGCACACAGTAAAACCAGGAAATATATCTTCAAGGCTCATTTATTTCAGGACTAATGATAATTGCTGAGATTACTCTATGAAGGTTATTTCACCAACCCAAAGAAGTCAATTATCATAGCAAAAATATTTGCTGGGAGGTCATTGATATTCTCCTCAGGCATTCATATCTCCTCTTACCCACTCCAAATGCTAGGAGAATAAGGCTGTAACCAACACACCAGCATCTGGCAGGAAGCGTGACTTCACCATATCTCAGAATTAAGACCAAAATAAAAGCAGTTATAAGTGTGGTTGGCATTGTTCCACACACAAAAACAGATTTGTCTCTACTCCCACAAGTTGCCCCAAGGTAACTGATACAAGACAATCATGAAATAATTTGGGAACAATGATCTCATGTCCACTTCTATCATTTGACTAACTTCAGTATTTACCTCGAGTTCGGCTGACTTCAGATGCTGCTTCTATATTTTTCTTAAGTATGACATTCTGGATTTGCAGCACATTCCTTCAGACTTTGCATTCTCCTTAACCAGACCAGAATAATCTCAAGTTGTCTTATACCTTGACTGAAAAGTTAAGAATAAAAGCTATCCATTTACAGGTGACAAAGAATTTGCTCCCTGAAATCCAAGGGGTGGATCACATCAAGTCTGGTAGCTCTCATGCTTCTTGTCAAAATCATTCACTACCCCATCCAACACCTTTCCAAATTTCTTGAGCATAATATAAAAACAAACAAATTTGGAAATACTCAGTAGGTGGAAGCAGTATTCGTGGACAAACAGTCAGTCATGTTGAGGTCTTCCAGATACATGCCCATCTTCTCAAAACTCAAAAAAAGGAATTCAGGCACCCAATTTTTATCCGGGCAGCACGGTGGTGCAGTGGGTAGCACTGCTGCCTCAGGCGCCGAGGTCCTAGGTACGATCCCAGCTCTGGATCACTATCAGTGTGGAGTTTGCACATTCTCCTCATGTTTGCGTGGGTTTCACACCCACACTCAAAGATGTGCAGGGTAGGTGGATTGGCCACACTAAATTGCCCCTTAATTGGAAAAAGTGAATTGGGTGCTCTAAAATATATTTTTTAATTGTTCTTACCAGTCCTAAAAGCCATACATGATATTCTTTGCAATCCCCATCAATTTCTCTGCAGTATGTGACGCAGTCGACCACAATATCCTGCTCCCTCATTTCTCCTCCACTGTGTAGTTTTCTGGTTCCCCCTCTTGCCTTGTACCAGAGCATCTACAGCAATTAAATATCTTTGAACTGTTGGTCTTCTAAGGGCCTCGCTTCCCTCCATTACATCAAATGAATGTTGACAAGTGGCAGCAAACATGGAATGGAGCCAGTTTCCATATGCACAATGAACTAATTCACTAGCACCTTCCTCTGCCTTCATTTTGTCACAGTGAGAAGTCTTACACTAGGTTAAAGTCCAACCGGTGTGTTTCGAATCACTAGCTTTCGGAGCGCAGCTCCTTCCTCAGGTGAATAAAGAGGTGGGATCCAGAAACACATATAGACAAAGTCAATGATGCAAGACGATACTTTGAATGTGAGTCTTTGCAGGTAATTAAGTCTTTACAGGTCCAGATGGAGCGACTGGAGAGAGGGATAATCACAGGTTAAAGAGGTGTGAATTAGAACATAGAACATTACAGTGCAGTACAGGCCCTTCGGCCCTCGATGTTGCGCTGACCTGTGAAACCAATCTAAAGCCCATCTACACTATTCACTTATCATCCATATGTCTATCCAATGACCATTTGAATGCCCTTAGTGTTGGCAAGTCCACTACTGTTGCAGGCAGGGCATTCCACGCCCTTACTACTCTCTGAGTAAAGAACCTACCTCTGACATCTGTCTTATATCTATCTCTCCTCAATTTAAAGCTATGTCCACTCGTGCTAGACATCACCATCCGAGGAAAAAGCCTCTCACTGTCCACCCTATCCAATCCTCTGATCATCTTGTATACCTCTTAACCTTCTTCTCTCTAACGAAAAGAGCCTCAAGTCCCTCAGCCTTTCCTCATAAGATCGTCCCTCCATACCAGACAACATTCTGGTAAATCTCCTCTGCACCCTTTCCAATGCTTCCACATCCTTCCTACAATGCGGCGACCAGAATTGCACGCAATACTCCAAATGCGGCCGCACCAGAGTTTAGTACAGCTGCAACATGACCTCATGGCGCCGAAACTCAATACCTCTACCAATAAAAGCTACCAAAAACATCCTTCCGCACTGTCCACAACTCCACCGACTTTAGTGTCATCTGCAAATTTACTCACCCATCCTTCTCCAGGTCATTTATAAAAATGACAAACAGCAGTGCTTCAAAACAGATCCTTGTGGTACACCACTAGAAACTGGGCTCCAGTCTGAACACTTCCCATCAACCACCACCCTTTGTCTTCTTCCAGTTAGCCAACTTCTGACCAAAACTGCTAAGTCTCCCTGAATCCCATGCTTCCGTATTTTCTGCAGTAGCCTACCGTGGGGAACATCATCAAACGCTTTACTGAAATCCATATACACCACATCAACTGCTTTACCCTCATCCACCTGTTTGGTCACCTTCTCAAAGAACTCAATAAGGTTTGTGAGGCACGACCTACCCTTCACAAAACCGTGTTGACTATGTCTAATCAAATTATTCCTTTCCAGATGATTATACACCCTATCTCTTATAAACCTTTCCAAGATTTTGCCCACAACAGAAGTAAGGCTCACTGGTCTATAGTTACCGGGGTTGTCTCTACTTCCCTTCTTGAACAAGGGGACAACATTTGCTATCCTCCAGTCGTCTGGCACTATTCCTGTAGACAAAGATAACTTAAAGATCAAAGCCAAAGGCTCAGCAGTCTCCTCCCTAGCTTCCCAGAAAATCCTAGGATAAATCCCATCCGGCCAAACGGACTTATCTATTTTCACACTTTCCAGAATTGTTAACACCTCCTCCTTATGAACCTCAAGCCCTTCTAGTCTAGTAGCCTGAATCTCAGTATTCTCCTCGACAACATTGTCTGTCTCCTGTGTGAATACTGACAAAAAATATTCATTTAGCACCTCTATCTCCTCGGACTCCAAGCATAACTTCCCACTACTGTCCTTGACTGGCCCTACTCTTACCCTAGTCATTCTTTTATTCCTGACATATCTATAGAAAGCTTTAGGGTTATCCTTGATCCTACCTGCCAAAGACTTCTCATGTCCCTTCCTGGCTCTTCTAAGTTCTCTCATTAGGTCCTTCCTCGCTAACTTCTTGTAACTCTCGAGCGCCCTAACTGAACCTTCATGTCTCATCTTTCCATAAGCCTCCTTCTTCCTCTTGACAAGTGTTTCGACTGCTTTAGTAAAGCACGGTTCCCTTGCTCGACCACTTCCTCCCTGCCTGACAGGTACATACTTATCAAGGACACGCAGTAGCTGTTCCTTGAACAAGCTCCACATTTCCATTGTGCCCATCCCCTGCAGTTTTCCTCTCCATCCCATGCGTCCTAAGTCTTGCCTCATCGCATCATAATTGCCTTTCCCCCAGATAGAACGCTTACCCTGCGGTATATACTTATCCCTTTCCATCACGTAAACGTAATCGAATTGTGGTCACTATCACCAAAGTGCTCACCTACCTCCAAATCTAACACCTGTCCTGGTTCATTACCCAGTACCAAATCCAATGCGGCCTCACTTCTCGTTGGCCTATCTACATACTGTGTCAGGAAACCCTCCTGCACACATTGGACAAAAACGGACCCATCTAAAGTACTCGAACTATAGCATTTCCAGTCAATATTTGGAAAGTTAAAGTCCCCCATAACAACTACCATGTTGCTTTCGCTCCTAGCCAGAATCACCTTTGCAATCCTTTCCTCTACATCTCTGGAACTTTTCGGAGGCCTATAGAAAACCCCTAACAGGGTGACCTCTCCTTTCCTGTTTCTAACCTCAGCCTCAGTGGACAAGTCCTCATCAAATGTCCTTTCTGCCACCGTAATACTGTCCTTGACTAACAATGCCATCCCTCCCCCCCTTTTACCACCTTCCCTGAGCTTACTGAAATATCTAAACCCCGGCACTTGCAACAACTTTCCTGTCCCTGCTCTATCCATGTCTCCGAAATGGCCACAACATGGAAGTCCCAGGTACCAACCCATGCTGCAAGTTCACCCACCTTATTCCGGATGCTCCTGGCATTGAAGACACACTTTAAACCACCTTCCTGCTGTCGGTACACTCCTGCAACTTTGAAACCTTACTCATGACCTCACTACTCTCAACCTCCTGTATACTGGAGCTACAATTCAGGTTCCCAAGCCCGTGCTGAACTAGTTTAAACCCTCCCGAAGAGCATTAGCAAATTTCCCCCCCAGGCTATTGGTACCCCTCTGGTCCAGGTGTAGACCATCCCGTTTGTAGAGGTCCCACCGACCCCAGAATGAGCCCCAATTATCCAGAAATCTGAAACCCTCCCTCCTGCACCATCCCTGTAGCCACGTGTTCAACTCCTCTCTTTCCCTATTCCTCGTTTCGCTATCACGTGGCATGGGTAACAACCCAGAGATAATAACTCTGTTTGTCCTAGATCTAAGTTTCCACCCTAGCTCCCTGAATTCCTGCCTTACATCCCTATCCCTTTTCCTACCTATGTTGTTGGTACCTATGTGGACCACGACTTGGGGCTGCTCCCCCTCCCCCTTAAGGATCCCGAAAACACGATCCGAGACAATTGTCTCAAACCAGGACAGTTGGTAGGATTTTGCAAGCCCAGGCCAGATGGTGGGGGGCGAATGTAATGCGACATGAATCCAAGGTCCCGGTTAAGGCCTTACTCATGGGTACGGAACTTGGCTATCAGTTTCTGCTCAGCGATTCTGCATTGTCGCACGTCCCAAGAAACCAGGCGGAATCCCCACATTGACCTGGGCACCGGAAACAACGACAAACTAAGCCCTGCCAATCCTGCAAAGTCTTCCTTACCAATATTTGGGGGCTTGTGCCAGAGATTAGAGAAGCAACCTGACAAAGTCATACTGAGCGAATCATATTTTATGGGTCCTGACCCATGGAGGATCTCCTGCGTTCGGTCACGGCGTTCCCGATCGCAGAAGTGCCCAACGGCAGCGACCAGCTTTTAAGAATGCCGGCCATGCCCGGCTTTTAAGTTGAGAATGCCGGCCACGACCTGGTTTTAAATGCGAACAATGCAGTCTTCCCACCAGAAGTGGCGGCAGAGTAGGTTACACTCCCGGCACACACCCTGATGTTCGTGCTTTTGGTGCACTATCACGAGGAGAGATTCCTCCATTTTCTAGCTACGAGCAAGCAAGCAACAGGACTGTGAAGAATAACGATGGATCCAGATCGTTTTGTTAGAAGGAAGAGAAGGCCAGAGATACAAACAGGATGTCACAACTGAATCTGCTGGAGAGGCTGATCAGATGAGTCCACGACAGGACAAAGTAGCGCTAGGGTGAGCAGATCAGGAGAGCCCACAGCAGGACTAAGCAGTGCTAGTGTGAGCTAATGCAGTGCTAGTGTGAGCTAATACAGTGATAGTATGAGTTCTACACAGAGCTCCAGGGTCTCTCCATCACAGCGCAATGAGAAACTGAATTCGGGAACAAAGCAGTATAAAGATGATTTCTGGAGGTATGGCTTTGTTAATTGTGCCACTGCAATCAGGATGCAATGCCCATGTGTGTTATATGCAGGTTATAGTGGCAAATAAAAGTTGGATGCTAACCTTGCAGCTATCTTTTAAATTCTAAACAAACTGAACCTCAAATTGCAAGGGAAGGATGATGATTGCTTTCGGCATTGTGAAATAGATGCTTTCCAAAAGTCACTAAAAGTTAGGCAAGTGAGGGTACAAAGCCAAAGCTACTACATGTTCCCCACACTGCTATGACACACTGAAGAAAACAGTGTGAGTAAGTGCGAATAGACTGGCAAGCCTTATTCAGTCACATCCGCACTGATTACCAGTTTTTGTCGTTACTTCCTACAGAAGTTTCAGATTTTGAGAGAGAAGTGGTGGATAAAAAATCCTTTTGAGTTTGAGGCCCCAGAGTCCATTGTTAATTTACAGCTGACTCCAAATGAATGGACTGAACTTCTGTGCCTCATTTGTGACAGCACATTAAAAACATGCCACAAGTCAATGTGGCTGTCAGCATTCTGGAGAAGCATCTCAGAGTATCCGATGCTGGGTGAAACTAGAATGTTGTTGCCATTGTTCTTCACTAAGTGTGCGAGGTTGTATTTTCCGTCCTCACAAAGATGAAAACAGCACAAGGCAACCGGCTTAAATCTGCAATTGATAGGTGCATTGCCCGCTCCTCCTGTGAGCCTGATTGGATTGAGATCAGGAGGACCAAGCAGGCTCACCTGTCACATTGAAGGCAAGTGAAAATGATAGGTCACAGCAGTCGGCCAGCATGTGTCCTGGGAAAAAAGTCTGAAAAACACGGTCTTTCAGATAATGGCCTGAATTTTCAAGGCAGATAGCGGGAGTTGAGAATATTACCAACTGAGTATGCCTGCCTTTGGAGAAAGTGCCTGCAAAGCAGGGACTTGCACTGCCGGGGTGTCGGGTACAGGCTGGATTCGGACCAGCTGACAAGGGAAGATTATCTGAGGCAGCCACAGGGACTGTCAGGTCAGGAGGAGGGTTGTTTAAAATGCTTTGGTTCTGTGGGAATTTGTCCCAGTTAAAATAAAACCACATAGGCCCTTCAGGCCTCACCCTTCACGCTCCCCACGCACATCCATGCCACCTCATCCCCATGCCAGGTTATGCCCCTCCACCCATCCCTTGCCCCTCATGTTCCTATCCCAAGCCAAGGTATTTCACCTTCCCCATACCACCAACACCAAGCTATGGCATTCCATACTTCCTTCTATCACCAATGCCAAGCTATAGCGCTTCCATGCCCAATGGCCCAATGTACACTGTACAGCAGTGTTTTTTGAACTTTTTTTGCTCGGGACTCATTTTTACCGACCAGCCATCCTTCACATCCCATGCCAGAAGACCTTAGCGACTCACCATTTTCACTTGTGTTTAATGCGACAGGTGAGTCTGCTTGGTCCTCATGATCTCACTTGCTTTGTCATTTAATGTTACATTTCTGCTCAGGATGATGATTTAAGTTCTCACTGCATCCTTGAAAATAAATCAAGAAGTTTGGCCTCGAACCCGCCATGCTTATGTCTTCAAATGTCTTTGAAGTTGAGGGTTTTAATCTTTAATTTACCAGTACTTCCCTGCAAATAACACGTGAGTTTTGCATTTTGATTTGCATTGGCAGAATACCTCAAGAAATCATCTTTATATGGTTTTGTTCCCGATTTCAGCTTCTTTTTAATGGGTTGTTCATCAGAGGTCCTGGAGTTCACACCAGAACTGCTTTGTCCTGCCGTGGACTCTCCTGTGAAGCTCTCTCCAGTATATTCAGTTGAGAGATCCTGGCCCGCTTAATTGATCCTCAGCTCTTCACATTGTGGTGAAACCACTGTTGTATTGTGCTGCCACAGTATTACTTGTTGTACTGTATTGCCACTATATTACATGTTGTACGGTTTTGGCTCTGCCCGTGGCTCCTCCCTCTAGGGCCTGGGTATATAGGCTGCCGACCTTTCACACTGCCTCATTCTGGGGCACACTGCCAGTTCTGTGTAAGTCAATTAAAGCCATAGTTAATTCACTCTGCGTTCTCCGTCTTGATTGATGGCAAATCAATTTAATTGACTTACATTAAATCAAAGAGCTCTTTCACATGGATCCGGGTCTCAAACCGACCCCCAATCAGCCGACGCCGGTGTCTTCTTCGCACGCTGGCTTCGCTCTCCAGAATCCTTCATCAATTCTGCCGCCGTCGCCATTTGCGAGGAACACAAGCTGCGAGTCCTCATCTCCCGGGTGAGCCCGCAAATTTTTCTGATCTTCCGGGACGCGGCCTCGTTTGATGAAGCCGTTCCTCTCTTGAAAGGACGGTATGCGAGGCACCTCCTAACCACGGCGTCAGTGCCCTGGAGAGTCGATGGCAGAATTTCTGCGCGTTTTGCGGGTGCTCGGCGGGGCCTGCAACTGCGAGGCGGTGTCGGCTGCTAAGCACACCTAACTCCTGATCCGGGACGCTTATGTTGCCGGCATTGACTCACACTGCGTTCGCCAGCACCTGCTAGGGAGGGAGACACTCGACCTCCGGGAAACGGTGCAGCTTGCTGAAACGCTGGAGGTGACCTCCCGTGACATGGTGCCTGGGTGCCTATGCCTCAGACCACGCGGCACCTGCCACGTGCGACCCGCGGGGTCCGCCATCTTCGATGCCACCCATGTGCGACCCGCGGGCACCGCCATCTTCGACGCAAACCGGCACATGCGACCGGGGGGGGCATCTCCGATGCTATTTTTGAAGTCCACCGCTGCATTTTTGACGCAATTTTTGAAGTCCACCGCCGCAGCTCCGACGCCATTTTTGAAGTCCACCGCCGCCTCCCGGACCGCCAGTACACTGCCTTTGAGGCAGCTGGCCGCCTCTACCACTTTCTCCGGGTTCCCTTCGGCGTCACCAATGGGTCTCGGTCTTCCAGCGATCGATGGACCGAATGAAAATCGCTTATTGTCACAAGTAGGCTTCAAATGAAGTTACTGTGAAAAGCCCCTAGTCGCCACATTCCGGCGCCTGTTCGGGGAGGCTGTTACGGGAATTGAACCGTGCTGCTGGCCTGCCTTGTCTGCTTTCAAAGCCAGCAATTTAGCCCTGTGCTAAACAGCCCCTATATGGTGGAACAGTATGGGCTGCGGGCTACATACCCGTACTTAGATAATGTCACCATCTGCAGCCATGATCAGCAGGACCACAACGCTAACCTCAAGAAATTCCTCCATACTGCCCAGCTCCTTAACCTGACCTACAACAAGGAGAAGTGCATTTTCCGCACAACCCGGCTAGCCATCCTCGGCTATGTCGTGGAAAACGGAGTCCTAGGGCCCGACCCCGACCGCATGCGCCCCCTCACAGAACTTCCCCTTCCCCCATAGCCTCAAAGTCCTCAAACGTTGCTTGGGGCTTTTCTCCTACTATGCCCAATGGATCCCCAACTATGCAGACAAAGCCCGCCCACTTATTAAAACCACTGCATTTCCTGGACGGCTGAGGCCCGCTCGACCTTCGGCCGCATCAAGGCCGATATCACCAAGGCCGCCATGCACGCGGTTGACGAGTCCATCCCCTTCCAGGTCACGAGCGATGCGTCAGACGTCGCCCTGGCTGCTACCCTCAACCAGGCGGGCAGGCCAGTAGCTTTCTTCTCTAGAACCCTCAATGCTTCCGAGATTCGACACTCCTCGGTCGAGAAGGAAGCACAAGCCATCATGGAAGCATTGGAGGCACTACCTAGCTGGTAGGAGGTTCACCCTTGTCACCGACCAACAGTCGGTAGCCTTTATGTTTGACAACGCACAACAGGGAAAAATCAAAAACGATAAGATACTGAGGTGGAGGATCGAACGCTCCACCTACAGGTATGATATTCAGTGTCGCCCTGGGAAGCTTAATGAGCCCCCAGATGCCCTTTCCCGCGGTACTTGTGCCAATGCACAAGTAGACTGACTGCGGGCTCTCCACAATGGCCTCAGTCACCCGGGGGTCACCCGGCTTTTCCATTATATCAAGGCCCGCAACCTGCCTTACTCCATCGAGGAGGTCAGAACCATGACCAGGGACTGCCAGGTCTGTGCGGAGTGCAAACCGCACTTCTATCAGCCAGACAGAGCACGCCTGGCAAGGGCCTCACGCCCCTTTGAACGCCTCAGCATGGATTTCAAAGGGCCCCTCCCCTCCACTAACCGTAACGTGTACTTCCTCAACATCCTTGATGAGTACTCACGCTTCCCTTTCGCCATCCCATGCCCTGACATGACCTCTGCCACAGTCATCAAGGCCCTGATCAGTGTCTTCACCTTGTTCGGTTTCCCCACTTGCATCCATAGCGATCGGGGTTCCCCCTTCATGAGTGATGAGCTGCGTCAGTTCCTGCTTAGCAAGGGCATCGCCTCAAGCAGGACTGCCAGCTGCAATCCCCAGGGGAACGGACAGGTGGAGAGGGAGAACGTGACGGTCTGTAAGGCTGTCCTTCTTGCCCTACGGTCTAGAGGTCTCCCACTGGCAGGAGGTCCTTCCCGAGGCGCTCCAATCCATCCGGTCGCTTCTCTGCATCGCTACTAATGTGACCCCCCACGAGACGACATTTGCCTTCCCCAGAAGGTCCAGCTCGGGGGTCTCGCTCCCAACCTGACTGACGGTTCCAGGGCCCGTCCTCCTCCGACGGCATGTGAGGACTAATAAGTCGGATCCTCTGGTCGAGAGGGTTCTTCTTCTCCATGCGAATCCCCAGTACGCCTACGTGGCTCACCATGACAGGCGTGAGGACACAGTATCCCTTCGGGATTTGGCACCTGCAGGTTCCCCAGCGACTGTCACCGGCGCTCCCGACCCTATTCCTCCCCTCTCTACTACTACTCGACCTGACCTTCAAGATTGGGCACCCATAGGTTCCCCAGCGACTGTCACCGGCGCTCCCGACCCTATTCCTCCCCTCTCTACTACTACTCAACCCGACACCCCCTTCCCCCGTTGCTGCCCACCCGTCTGGGAACACAGAAGCTGTCTTGCTCCCAGACACGCCGGCTTAAACACTTCCGCTGACTACGATGCCCACACCATTGCCGGAACTGAGGCGGACAATCAAAGCCCCCGTCAGGCTCAATCTCTGACGCAACTTGTTCACTTCACCCCCGCCGGACGTTTTTTAAAAACAGGGGGTGAATGTGGTGAAACCACGGTGTTGTATTGTGCTACCACAGTATTACGTGTTGTACAGTATTGCCACTATATTACATGTTGTACGGTTTTGGCTCTGCCCGTGGCTCCTCCCTCTAGGGCTTGGGTAAAGACCCATCTGGTTCACTAATGTCCTTTAGGAAGGAAATATGCCATCCTTAGGCTTGAGTACGCAGCAATTAGTCTTGTCAAAATAGCTGCACCCCGGAGAAAACAATGGTTGATTCCTTTTTATCTTTTCATGTTTTCTCCGGGGTGCAGCTATTTCGACAAGACTAATTGCTGCGTACTCAAGCCTAATCTTTGCCCCAGCAAAACTGATGACAATGGGGATCTAATCATCTCAGTCTCAGGACATTGCTCTCTGAGTTACTCAGGGTAGTGCCCTCAGCCCAACCATCTTCAGATGCTTCATCGATTACCTTCTTTCCACCATAAGGTCAAAAGTGGGATTGTTCTCTGATGATTGCACAATGTTCAGCATCATTTGCAAGCCCTCAGATTCTGAAGCAGTCCATGGCCATATGCAGCAAGACCTGGATAGCATTCGGGCTTGGCTGATAAGTGGCAAGTAACATTCATGACACATAAATCCAGGCAATGGCCATCACCAACAAGGGAGAATCTAGCCATCTTCCCATGGCAGTCAATGGCATTACCATTGCTCAATACCCCACTATCAACATCTTAGGGGTTACCAGAAACTTAAGAGACAACCATACAAATACGATAGCTACAAGAGCAGGTCAGAGGCTGGAAATTCCGCAGTGAGTGACTCAGCTTCTCGCTCCCTAAAGTTTATCCAGCATCTACAAGGCACAAGTCGGGAGTGTAATGGAATATTCTCCATTTGCCTGGATGACTACAGCTCCAACAGACTCAACACTATCCAGGACAAAGCAGCCCAACCGATTGGCATCCCTTCATCACTGGCACACTGTGGTAGCAAAAATATCACAGTAACTTACCACACACAGCTCCTTCAACAGTACCTTCCAAAATCATGACCTCAACCACCCAGACGGACACAGGCAGATGGACAGGAACACCACCACCTGCAAGTTCCCCTCCAATCCACTCACCATCCTGACATGGAACTATAATCGCCTTCTTCATTGTCGCTGGGCCAAAATCCTGGAATTCCCTTCAAATAGCACTGTGGTTATATCTATGCCACATGGATGGCAGAGGCTCAAAAAGCCAGCTTACCACCACCTAATCAAGAATAATTAGCGATAGGTAATAAATGTTGGCCTAGCCTTCAAAGCCCACCATCCCTGAACAATTTGTTTTAACTGTAGCAATATTAGAACACGTTCAGAATCTGACATTCTTCCCTCTGCTGTTTCAGCAGCAAGATTAAACTATATAAGTCAGTTAGTGCCGCTACTAAAATAGTCAAGAAACAAATTCCAATGAATGGATAAAGCTTTTTTTTAAAGCCTCAAATTCATTTTTTCCTTTTACTTAAAAAATATTTGATTGATATCTTGAGGAAATCATTTAACAACATTTAACTATATTTAATTTGGGTTTGCTCTACGTTAAATAAATTTGAACACTGCAAATAAGTACTGAAATAGCCTCAAAGAAATCTTTAAGGTTGCTTCTACATATGGTCCAAGGATAAATGTTTCCAGACAAAGAGTGGAAGAAAATGGGTATATTTGGCATCTCTGATACCTTATGGGAGGGGGGGGGGGGGCTTCCTGGAGCAGAAAACAATATTCCATTGCAGAAATAAATGCACTATTTTCCCCCATAACACTTGAAAACTGTGATTATTTTTTTATAAAACGCATTTGACATGCAAAACAGATTTACAGCAGCTTTCCTTTCCCCCACCCCTCCAGACATGTTTTTGTTCTTTAAACAAAACAGGTGGAGCCCCGTTTAATAATCTATAGAAGAGCTACCAAAATGCCATAATTATATAGCCAGATGTCTTTGCTAAGGAGGTCATATTCACATTTGATTTGTTACAGGAGCATGACCGCAGAGCAAGCAACACCAATTATGGCATTCGCTAACGGAAGAAAGTAACCAAAAAATCCCCTTCTGCCCCAACAGACATCAAAACTATGTGGACATTGTTCTTGTGTCTCTGATCTTCGATTTCCTGTTAGCATGAAAAGCAATCAGAAATTGGTTGGTTATCATTATCAGAATAAAAGTAACTGTTTTGTCTTAATAGAACCATGAAATAGCTATGCAATTATTCATTCTGGCAAGTTAAACTTCTAGCTGGAATTGCCTAAATCTGTTGATTTGTAAATTAGCAGCCACAGATGAAGAGCATTCAGCAGCAAAAGCACCATTTTGTCACACTAAGTGAATCTTTGGTCATTTAAATGCGTAGCATAATTTTGCACTATTTTGCACAATAGTGTCATAACTCACACAGGGAATCAGAGTTATGATGGCAACATGTGCTTTTACATGCACAAGATATGGGCAGCGATGGCAGAGATTCCAAATTTCTTTCCATTACATGGATGACCAGTAACCTCCCTTGCTCTTCCATTAGCTGGTGTTGGAAAGATTTACAAGTTATATTAATTTGGCTGCGCTATGAATGCACATTCCTTGGCCATCAAGTCCTGAGGTGGAACTTGAACCTGGAGCTCCTGGCTCAGAGGCAGGGGCACCATCCTCTGCATCACAAGACCTCCTGTTGATAAGAAAGTATGACTGGGCAAATTCACAAGTAACTTTCTTCCTGCGATGAGAAACCAAAAAAAGCAGAAATTAAAAAGACACCCAATATAATCCACTGCTTACAGTATGCATAACTATAATTGAAAATGAAATGAAAATCGCTTGTCACAAGGAGGCTTCAAATGAAGTTACTGTGAAAAGCCCCTTGAGCTCATAATGTACTACTTAACAAGTTCAAACAAAGGGGAGACACGGTTTATTTAAAGTTACTTTTCCTTATTTCTAACTTGTCCACCCTACCCCAGCCCTTCCTTCCGCTGCTGTCAGCATGAAGTCCTAAATGATATAATTTAGAAGAATTATTATATTGTACATTGTACCTCAAAATTTCACACACTAAGTTCTTTAAGAGCTGGCATACAATTTTCTCCCTTCTAGCATTTTTCAAAGTAGGAACCCAAGCATTCAGGGGGCCATGAGAAACATGACCTCAAATAGATTATGAAATCATCATTCTGTCTTTCATTGAACTGACTGGTAAGTTATTTCTAGTGCTTATCAGGGTAGCAGGGTCATCGGAGACCGCAGCAGGTGGTCAGCCCTGTCTGCCCTTTCCGAGTCTCCCCAAGCCCAGATAAGGGTCCCATGCTCAAGGCTACAGGTCATGGCCAACAGTGGAACCAATTAATTTTCAGTGGCAGTGGTAGAAGATCTAGAACCTTGAAGGACAATGGCTTACAGGTGGAGGAGCATCCTTTGTGAAGAGGACTTGTGTTCTCTTCATATATAACACTTCATATATTCTGTTCCCTAGTCATACTGCGCATTAAAATTGAAAGTGGGAGGCTTTTGCAAGTAATGGAACAGGAAAGCGCAAGGTCACAAAACGTGGAGAAATACAGAAGACCTGCCCTTAAGACAGATCACTACAAAAAAAAATATTCTGCAATAATCAGTTCAGTGAAACTAAGTTAGGACAATGTATGCTAGGAACAGGATCTCTCCACCCCCCGCCCCCCCCCATGGAGATGTTTGAAAATCACGTGTTTTATAAATTGTTGCATTATTATCCTTCACTCAACCCAACCCCCACCCCAAGCTCAACTCAAACACACTTACCACAACAGTTTTTCATTCAGCCAGTGGAAGGTTTCAAATGTTAGCTTGAAACTAATTTTAAGCCTGTTTTTGCCAGAGTGGAGTTAAATACAAGGTAAATCTATCAACCTATCTATATTATTGTCCTGTGGACACGTTTCTTGCTGTCACAATTTTTTAAGATTATCCCCATGTAATTGCTTATAGAAGCATTTTTAAATGGGAATTTCTGGTGTAAATACTGATGGGTTATAGATTAATTGATGTATTGGTGTCTTTAGGTATTGATTGAGTGCATAGCTAGAGAATGGAATTGTTCAAAAGGCCAAGCCTGTGAAAAGATAATCATTGTTTCAGATAATGAATAAACTATTGAACTTCAGAGTCATGTCTGCAGAAATTTAGATACTTGTTTCAATAAATGTTTCATACAATGAATAGACCATTGTATTTCAGTGATGTAGTAATAAGAATGCATCAATTAAGTAGTTACAGAAAAGTTAATAGCAAGGCATGGCTTGAAAATCTCCATCGTAAAATAGCACACGTAGACACTAAATTATTCCTGACGGATACCAGTCAATCTTAGGTAATGGCCAATGTTTCAATAATAAATTGTCCTCTAAGTGACAGGCATCTATTTGAACGAACCAGGAGGTCTCAGCTGAGTATTAGAAACCAATGAGATTAAATGAGGGACTAGATCATAGATAAGGATTACCTTAAGAGTAAGACCTCAGGGCTGCACGGTGGTGCAGTGGTTAGCACTGGGACTGCGGCGCTGAGGACCCGGGTTCAAATCCCAGCCCTGGGACACTGTCCATGTGGAGTTGTTACATTCTCCCTGTGTCTGTGTGGATTTCACCCCCATAGCCCAAAAGATGTGCAGGTTAGGTGGATTGGCCAAGCTAAATTGCCCCTTAATTGGAAAAGAAATAATTGGATACTCTAAATCTATATTTAAAAAAAGAGTAAGACCTCGTGGTCAAGGTTGGCCCGTGTTCCTACCTTCTCAAGTTCTTGAATCATTCCGTTCATTTATTTTAAAGTGATTTCTTTATGTTTTTTGATTAATGAACTCTTTGCGATGTATCTGAATATTTCATTTTAAATTTTGATTTAGTTTCTGGTAAGTGTGTTGAAGTGAATCATGAGCAATAAAGTTGTATTTTGGACACCTCCAATCAACCGGACAATCGACTCTTAATAGATGATAGAATAAGAGATCTTAGAATACTTAACAGTTATGCTGTACTTGCAGGCCAATCTGGCCACTGCATTTACTTACTCCCAACAGCCAGAGTGTTCCAACTGCCCATATGCCAACATAGACTTTCCAATTTGCCCTCGGGACATTGCATGGATTTGTTAGTGGCCCACTGTGATGAATGTAGTAATTACAGAGATATATTGCATTATATATATCTGGTGCAGTAATGGTTAAAAGTTTGGGCTAGTGTGCGTATGTCTCCACTGCAGTAAGGGTTTTAAAAATCCTGGTTTAAAAGACAGGTAGACACTGGGGCGACAGAAGGGATAATTAAAGCATCGTAAAAGTAAGATCATATTCGTTCCAACCATGTTTACGAAACAGGGCTAATGAAATTTTGTTTATAGAAAAGAACATTCGCTAAGGAGTAGATAAATAGAGGCATTGGCTGCAATTTACCGGCCTCGTCGTGCCCACATTGGTTTCACAACCCCAGAGATGTCTCGTAAGATTCATCCAAACCTCTCAAGAGGTCACAATCTGGGCGAGATCCAGATTAACATATTTAAAAGAGCCATACAGCTTATTTAAAGTGCATGCACCAGATTCTTCTGGTGCCCAGGAACTAACGGCCTCCCCAGAAAGGCCTGGACTGGGAGCCGTTAAGCACTGATGCATATAAACGTGAACCAGTCCTCATGCACCTGGGGGGTTGCCCAGGCCATTGGAGATCACTGGGTGGTGGCACTCTGGCTCTCCCTCTGGCACCCAGACACCTTGGCACTGCCACTCTGGCAACTTGGCACTGCCAGGATACCTGGGTGGCACTGCCAAGGGTTATGCCCATGAAAGGGGGGGGTGAAGGGTGGATATGAAGGGGCCTCATAAAGGTTGGTGGGTTAAGGGTGGGGGTACTGAAAAGGGGGGACCTTAGGGGGTGGGGAAGCCTGCAAAGGGTGGGACACCCACAACCCCAGAGCGGGATGGCCTCACATTTTTTTGGGGAAGGGTCCTCTAGCTCACTTAGAGATCAGAGCACTCTTTCAAAATATCGGCCCAATCTCGGAGGAGCTGGTTTTACCGGCGAGTTCAGCACCCCAGTTTGAAAAAAATTCTAAATGTGGGCTTGACTAGGGAGAAACTTGTCAAGACACCTAAAAAATGATTAAGTGTAGTTGAATAGCGGTGTGGATGTCACCCAAAAAGCCAGCAAGAAACTCCCCACCAAACCCGCCCAAAATAACACTTGAAATATTTTGGGTTGAATCACGGCCAGTGTTTAGCCTTAGTAAGGTGGCCATGACCAAGTCAGTGGGATAGAGATGATGTAACGATGTAATTAATGGAAGGAGCAGGGTCTGATGCAGTCAGGTGTTGCGTTTTCAGCTAAAGAACTTGCTGTGAACAGAACAGGGCTTTTTCCCCAAATACTGGGAAGTTAAACAATAGTTAGACTCAGGTAAGAGTCTTCAGGCTATTTCGTGAAGGATCTCTCTCTCGTAGAAACATGGAAAATAGGAGTAGGCCATTCGACCCTTCGAGCCCGCATTCATTATGATCATGGCTGATCATCCATCTCAATAGCTTAATCCGGAGCTTTCCTTTTATCCCCATCATCCTAAGTGCTATGTCCAACTGCTACTTGAAAAGATACAGGGCTGGATTCTCCGTTCCTGAGACTAAGTGCGGACTTCCACAACAGAAATATTGGTGACACACCTATGGGCGCCACTAATGGGCTAGCACTGACGCCGTGTGGAACACAATCAATTCTAATGAAAAATGGTGCTGGATTCGCCAGGAATGTGATTAACATTCAACGGCTGACATGCTGCAGCCGCACAAACGATTCTTCCCCTACAAACACCATCGCTCTCCTGCACTTTGCCTTCCCCTGCTGAGCAACAGAGCCAGTTGTGGTGCCACTGTTCTGGTTGCTGTTGTTTTCTCCCCCAACAGTATCCAAAACGGTATATATGTTAGAGAGGGGGACAAGCATAGGGGATTCCTGCACTGCCTGCCTGCCCTTTCTAGCGGTCACCCATCTGTCTGCCTGCACCTTGGGTGTGACCACGTCTCCAACTCCTATCTATGACGTTTTCCACCACCTACATGCTCCTACGTGCATCCAACTGCTGCTCCAACCGAACCACACGGTCTGTGAGGGGCTGCCATTACACTTGCTGCAGACGTAGTCGACCAGAACATTGGAAACGTCACAGATCGGCCACATCTCACAGTTAGAGCACTGCACCCAGCTGAGTGACATTTAAACACGAGTTAATGTCCCCCTTTTATACATTCCCCTGTTTCTGACTCTGAAAGTAGCTTGTCCAAGACATCTCTATACAGCAAGTATTCCTGGGTTTGCTAGCTGTATTTGAAATTGGGTTTTGACCAGAGATCGGTTTGCTTGGTTGGAGATAAAAAGATAACAGTTAGGAGTTGAAGTGTTTCATTTTATTGTTCAGCATTGTTAAACTGGTAATTGAAAACCATTTCTTGTATGATGTTAAAGTTAGTTTAATCCTGTGTTAGCAATAAAGTTTGTTTAAATATATCATATCCCTATTTGTGCGTGAAGCCACTCCTGGAGCGAAATATCCTTTCCCCAAAGTCTTATAAATTAAATTAAATGTTGGGATTTCTGTCCGGTATCCTAGCAACTGTTGGGGTCTGGTATAGGATCGTAGGGAAGGCAGTGGAGTAGTGGTATTGTCACTGGACTAGTAATCCAGAGACCCAGAGTACTGCTCTGGGGTCACAGGTTCAAATCCCACCACCCAGATGGCGAAATTTGAATTCGATAAAAATCTAGAATTAAAAGCCGAAAGATGACCATGAGACCATTGTTGATTATTGTAAGAATCCACCTGGTTCACTAATGTCCTTTAGGGAAGGAAATCTGCTGTCCTTACCTGATCTAAATATGACTCCTCACGGGCAATTAGGGATGGGCAATCAATGCTGGCACGGCCTGCAACGCCCACGTTCTAAGAACAAATAAAAAATACAACGCTATTTGTGCTCATCTCCTAGCTTGTGGGCCACCTTCATGCCTCATTCTCATCTTTGCTCGTAAACTGGTACTTTAGTTCAGAAAGTAAAATCAGTACTTAAAATACTTTTTAATAAAACGTTAGGCAATATTCGGACTCTTATAATCCCCTTTTCAACCCTCTCAAAAAAAAATTCCAGCCCAATGTGACAACCATGTTGTGTGGGTTCCTCCCTAATTATTTACTTTTATACTCCCAATCTGCTCCTGGTTATCTCTTCAGTCCTGAACAGCTATTTTACAGCCTGTTCCTCATTCTTGCCTCCCAAAAATCTCTTTCAAACTATCGGTGTTCCTAACATCCATTCCCAATTTTGTTTGACTTTATTTCTTACGGTCACCAAAGGTATGATGATGAAGCAGCCAGTCAGATGCACAAGCATTAATCCTATTTAAAGATGTAAGTGGACAGCATGGTGACGCAATGGTTAGCACTGCTGCCTCACGGTGCTGAGAACCCAGGTTCGATCCCTGCCCCAGGTCTCTGTCTGTGTGTCCCAGTGTTTACATGGGTCTCGCCCCCACAACCCAAAGATGTGCAGACTCGGTGGATTGGCGACGTTAAATTGCCCCTTAATGACTTCCGGTTGCGGTGATGCACTGCTAAGCCGCACGTTTCGGCAGCTCCCGTTCTAAAGGACTTTTGGGCTCTTTTCGGGAGACCCAACGGAAATTTTTTCAGACCAAACCCAGTGTGGGGTGACGAAGGAAGGTGCCCCCCCGGGTGTGTATGGAAAAGACCAGTGGCAGTGGCCAGATTGCGAAGGATCCTTTGGAGCAGCGGCAGAGAAGAGAAGGAAGAAACAAGATGGCGGCGGATGGAGCCCAGACGACATGGGGCCCGGACCAGCAGGAATTCCTCCGACGGTGTATGGAGGAACTAAAGAAGGAGGTGCTGGCGCCGATGTTATTGGCAATCGATGGGCTGAAGGAAACACAAAAGGCCCAGGCGATAGAGCTCCGTGGAGTGAAGGCAAAGGCATCCGAAAACGAGGATGAGATACAGGGCCTTGTGGTAAAAACGGAGACGCACGAGGCGCTACATAAGAGATGCATCGAAAGGCTGGAACCCCTGGAAAACAGCTCGAGGAGGAAGAACCTCTGGATTCTAGGTCTCCCCGAAGGAACGGAGGGAGCTGACGTTGGGGCTTAAGTGAGCACGATGCTCCATACGCTAATGGGAGCTGAGGCCCCCTTGGGCCCCCTGGAGGTGGAAGGGGCTCACCGGGTCCTTGTGAGAAGACCAAAGGCGGGAGAACTACCAAGGGCGATAGTGTTGAGATTTCACCGCTTCACGGACAGAGAGGCTGTTTTGAGCTGGGCCAAGAAGGTACGGAGTAGCAGGTGGGAGAATGCGGTGATACGAGTGTATCAGGACTGGAGCGCGGAGGTGGCGAGCTTCAATCTGGCCAAGGCAGTGCTTCACAGGAAGAAAATAAAATTTGGGATGCTGCAGCCGGCGCGATTGTGGGTCACGCATCAGGGCAAGCACTACTACTTCGAAACGGCGGTGAGGCATGGACCTTCATCCAAGAAGAGAAACTGGACTAGAACTGAGAGTCTGATGTTGGGGGGAAAACAACGAGGTTGTTGTACAGAAGTGTAAATTGGGGAATGGGAGGTTTATAGTACTGAAACGATAGACAGGGAATTTTTCTCCTCTAGATGGGGGGACACGGAGAAATGTGGGCGCCGGTGGAAAAAGGGACTGAGAGGGGGGATGGGGGATGAGGGAGCTGCGCCATAGGGAGCGGGGCCGATAGGAAAGCGCGGGGTTTTTTCCCGCGCTATGGAGATGATGGCGGGAAGATAGGCACAGGAAGGAAGAGAGTTCCACACGCAGGGGGGTCAAAGAGAGAACGGGGGAAGCCGGGGTCAGTTAGAGTTAGCTGACTTTCGGAAGTAACCATGCTAGATGGGGATCTAGCAGGGGGTGGGGAGGAACTAACTGGGTTGCTGCTGCTGAGAGCAAGGGGGAGCTGGCAAGAGAAGAGGTGGTCGGGACGGGAAGGCGCTGCCTGGGGGATGGGTGGGTGCGCGGGACCCGGACGGGGGGCTGGCCCAGAATAGGGGATGGCTAGTCGGCGGGGGGGGGGGGGGCAATCCGGCTGATCACGTGGAATGTGAGAGGCCTGAATGGGCCAATTAAGAGGGCCCGGGTGTTCGCGCACTTAAAAAGGCTGAAGGCGGATGTAGTCATGCTTCAGGAGACGCATCTGAAGGTGGCGGATCAGGTTAGGTTAAGGAAAGGATGGGTGGGACAGGTGTTCCACTCGGTGTTGGACGCGAAAAATAGGAGGATGGCGATATTGGTGGGGAAACGGGTGTCGTTCGAGGCTAGGAATATAGTGGTGGATAACGGAGGTAGATACGTGATGGTGAGTGGTAGATTGCAGGGAAAGGAGGTCGTGCTGGTAAATGTATATGCCCCGAACTGGGATGACGCGGGATTTATGAAGCAGATGCTGGAACGTTTCCCGGACCTGGAGGTGGGAAGCCTGGTAATGGGGGGGACGGGGGGGGGGGGGGGACTTCAATACTGTGCTGGATCCAGGGCTAGACCGGTCTAGATCCAGGACCGGAAGAAGGCCGGCAGGGGCCAAGGTGCTTAGGGGGTTCATGGAGCAAATGGGGGGAGTGGATCCGTGGAGATTTGCTAGGCCGTTGGCCAAAGAGTTCTCCTTTTTCTCCCATGTCCAGAAGGTATACTCCCGGATAGATTTCTTTGTTTTGAGTAGGGCACTGATCTCGAAGGTGGCAGGAACGGAGTACTCGGCCATAGCCGTTTCAGACCATGCCCCGCACTGGGTGGATCTGGAATTAGGAGAGGAGAGGGAGCAGCGCCCACTCTGGCAACTGAATGTGAGACTATTGGCGGATGAGGGGGTCTGTGGAAGGGTGCGGGGATGTATTGAGAGGTACCTGGAGGTCAATGACGATGGTGAGGTTCAGATGGGGGTAGTATGGGAAGCGCTGAAGGCGGTGGTTAGGGGAGAGTTGATCTCCATTAGAGCTCACAAGGAGAAACAAGAGGGCAAAGAAAGGGAGAGATTAGTGGGGGGAGATTTTGAGGGTGGATAAAAGATATGTGGAGGCCCCGGACAAAGGACTATATAGAGAGAGGCGAAGACTTCAGACGGAGTTTGACCTGCTGACCACAGGAAAGGCAGAGGCACAGTGGAGGAAGGCACAGGGTATGAGATAGGAATATGGGGAAAAGGCGAGCCGGCTGCTAGCCCACCAACTTCGCAAGAGGATAGCGGCGAGGGAGATTGGGGGAGTTAGGGATGAAACGGGAACCACGGAACGGAGAGCAGGGAAGGTAAATGAGGTGTTTAAGACTATAGAAGTCCCAACCCCAGGAGGGAAAAGAGGAAATGCAACAGTTTCTGGACCAACTAAGGTTCCCGAGGGTGGAGGAGCAGGAAGTGGCAGGTCTGGGGGCGCCAATTGAGGTGGATGAGGTGACTAAAGGACTGGGGAATATGCAAGCAGGGAAGGCCCCGGGACCAGACGGGTTCCCGGTGGAATTCTACAGGAAATATGTGGATTTGTTGGCCCCGCTGCTGGCGAGAACCTTTAACGAGGCCAGAGAAAGGGGAATTCTACCCCCGACAATGTCGGAGGTGACGATATCACTAATCCTGAAGCAGGATAAAGATCCGCTGTAATGCGGGTCATATAGGCCTTTCTCACTCCTAAATGTTGACGGCAAGCTGCTGGCAAAAGTGCTGGCGACGAGGATAGAGGATTGTGTCCCGGGGGTGGTGCATGAAGACCAGACATGATGACCAGAATGTCAACGTTCGACGGCTGCTGGGGGTGATAATGATGCCCCCAGCGGAGGGGGAGGCAGAGATAGTGGTGGTGATGGATGCGGAGAAGGCATTCGATAGGGTAGAGTGGGAGTATTTATGGGAGGTGTTGAGGAGGTTTGGGTTCGGGGAGGGGTTTGTCAGTTGGGTCAGACTCCTATATGGGGCCCCAGTGGCAAGTGTAGTCACAAACCGGCAAAGATCGGAGTATTTTCAGCTACACAAGGGAACAAGGCAGGGGTGTCCCCTGTCCCCATTGGCAATTGAACCACTGGCCATAGCGTTGAGAGACTCTAAGAAATGGAGGGGGGTGGTTAGAGGGGGAGAGGAACATTGTGTGTCACTCTACGCAGATGACCTACTGCTATATGTTGCGGACCCTGTAAAGGGGATGACAGAGGTTATGCAGATATTGAGGGAGTTTGGAGATTTTTCAGGATACAGGCTAAATATGGGGAAGAGTGAGCTTTTTGTAATACACCCCGGGGACCAGGGAAGAGGAATAGACGCTCTGCCGTTGAGAGTGGAAAGGAGCTTCCTTTATTTGGGGATCCAGGTAGCTAGGAGCTGGGGAACTCTACACAAACTTAATCTGATGCGGCTGGTGGAGCAGATGGAGGAGGATTTCAAGAGGTGGGATATGCTGCCGCTCTCATTGGCGGGCAGAGTGCAGGCGGTAAAAATGATGGTTCTCCCGAGGTTTCATTGTGTTTTAATGTCTCCCCATTCTGATCACGAAGGCCTTTTTCAAGAAAATAGACAGGAGCATTATGAGTTTTGTGTGGGCAGGGAAGACCCCGATGGTAAGGAGCGGGTTCCTGCAGCGTAGCAGGGACAGAGGGGGACTGGCGTTGCCGAACCTGGACAACTACTACTGGGCCGCCAATGTGGCGATGGTTTGTAAGTGGATGAGGGAGGGAGAGGGGGCGGCGTGGAAGAGGCTGGAGATGGCATCCTGTAAAGGAACGAGCCTAAAGGCGCTGGTGACGGCACCGCTGCCGCTCTCCCCGAAAAGGTATACCACAAACCCAGCGGTGGTGGCAACCTTAAGGATCTGGGGGCAGTGGAGGCGACACAGGGGGGTGACGCGTGCCTCGATCTGGTCCCCGATCAGGAACAACCATAGGTTTGTCCCAGAAAAGATGGACGGAGGGTTCCAGAGCTGGCAACGAGCAGGAATTAGGAAACTGAGAGATTTGTTTATAGACGGGACGTTTGCGAGCCTGGGAGCGCTGGAGGAAAAGTAGGAGTTGCCCCCGGGGAACAATTTCAGATACATGCAAATGAGGGCGTTTACGAGGCAACAGGTATGGGAATTTCCGCTGCTCCCGACACAGGGGATCCAAGATAGAGTGATTTCCGGTGTATGGGTCGGGGAGGGCAAAGTGTCCGAAATATATCAGGAGATGAGAGAAGAGGGGGAGGCGATAGTAGAGGAGCTGAAGGGAAAATGGGAAGAAGAGCTGGGAGAGGAGATTGAGGAGGGTCTGTGGGCTGATGCCCTAAGCAGGGTAAATTCCTCATCTTCATGTGCCAGGCTTAGCCTGATTTAATTTAAGGTTCTACACAGAGCACATATGACGGGAGCAAGACTGAGCAGGTTCTTCGGAATGGAGGACAAGTGCAGGAGGTGCTTGGGAAGCCCGTCGAACCACACACACATGTTCTGGTCATGTCCGGCACTGGAGGGGAGTGGCAAAGGTGATCTCAAAGATGGTGAAGGTCCGGGTCATGCCAGGCTGAGGGTTAGCGATATTTGGGGTAGCGGAAGAGCCAGGAGTGCAGGAGGCGAAAGAGGCCAATATTTTGGCCTTTGCGTCCCTGATAGCCCGGCGAAGGATCTTACACATGTGGAAGGAAGCGAAACCCCCCCGGCGTGGAGGCCTGGATAAATGACATGGCAGGGTTCATAAAACTAGAACAAATGAAATTTGCGCGGAGAGGATCGGCTCAGGGGTTCTCCAGGCGGTGGCAACCGTTCCTTGACTATCTCGCAGAACGTTAAGGGAAAATAGATCGGCGGCAGCAGCAGCCGCCCGGGGGGGCACTATTTTTTTTGTTACTTTGTTAGTTCACTATATTATTTAAATAATAATGTTATTTATCAGTTACTGCGCTATTTTTTATGTTGATTTGTAAAGTGGAAAAATTCTGTTTGAAAACTTTAAAAATTATATATATATTTTTTTTAAATGCCCCTTAATTGGGGAAAAAGGAATTGGGCACTCTAAATTCTTTTTTAACAAAACAAACAAATAAATAAATAAAGGTACGAGTGCTGTTGAGTTTAGTAAATTATTGGAGTAGTTAGTTCTAAAACATTTTTCCATTAATCTAGAATCATCAAAATAGTGCCCAGATAAACTCTAATAATTGGCTAATCTTAGTGTAGAACATTTAAAAATATAAAATTACAAAATATGAATGAGACACATAGAAGTGCAAAGGATGCCCTTTGATAGAATAGTAGGCTTGGATCAATTATATTGTGATTGAAGGCTACTTCTAATAATTTTGAATCAAATAGACTAAATTAAAACATTCCCAAGACAAACAACAATCAATCAGCTAATTTCAGGGTACACCAACTGTTTTTATTTCCGGCATTCTGTTTTTATTTCTGATTTCCAGCATGTGTAGTATTTTGTTTTAGGTACACTCTCGACACGTGTTGAAAACTATATTGAATATTTTACTTTTCTGTGACAAATTGAATTAGATTATCCACATGCCAGTCTGAACTGAATCGCCTACCTCTACCTGTAAATAATGAACATACCCAACTGATCACAATTACAAAACAATCTTTATTTCCTATATATTTTTCAGAGAATGGGGCAGGAGCACAATTAACACTCCGACTCAGATCCCAAACCATCACAACTAATGGATGGTTACAGCGATATGCTACAGCTTCCAAAACATCGTACAGATGACGGCCTGACCAGGAGGCTTTTTTTAAGAAATAGATGTTAAATTAAAACTATTCTTTGTTCAAAAATTCCAATCATTACAAAAGGTGCTTATTACACAAAAGGTCAAGGCAGGACAAATGCCATTTTTACAGTTGGCAAACTGCCACAAAAAGAATCACTACCGTTTTTACTCATTACTGGAACAAATTTTAATTCAAATCCAATCACTATTACAAGAACATGGACCATATAGCCCATCAAACCTGCTCCAAGGACTTGTGAAGAGTGATGCGACCAATTTGATCAGCAATTGGTCAGCACTCCCAGCGGTTATCTGTAACCTAAAGCAGTCAACTATAAGGATCAGCCCTGTACCCTGTATTTTTTGAGTGAGCTTGTGAATAAGCAGCACCGAATAAAGAGGTAGAATAATAATCCAGTTCTTCAGTCATCTACAAACAGTGGAGTGCTGGTTTTCCCTATTAATAATTCAATTGACAAAATATTACATTTGAGTGGATGCACATGGATATAATGTAAATGGCATCAGATTCTTAAATCAGAAAGATTTTTGAAAAAGCACCAAATTTCCACTCGAAGCTAGAATGGCAAGGGAAGGAAAAAGAAATCTGAAGCATGGAAAATATACTAGTATGGTAGCTCAAGTTAATTGGATGCTACAGGAAACAAATAGCTATAATGGCTTCTCTGCAGAAAGTCAAAAGGTTAAATATATAATTTAAGCTCCCATCCCAATCGTTTTCAGTTTAATTCCAGTGTACCATATAACATGGACATCTGATCTACTGAATATTTAGTGAAAATGGAGCTTATATTCAAAGCTTACAATATTTTAATCAAATAGACATCAATACAGTCTGCTTTGTAGAACTTGGAAACATTAGTTAAATATGGAACAATAAAATAAGTGTGTGCCTACAGATGGCACATACAAAACATCAGGCTATCTATACGCCATAAAATAAAATGCATATATCCCTTTTTAGTTGCCATTTTCTATAAAGAGGTCAAAGATTAGCAACCCTCAGCTCTGGAAAAGCTTAGGGAAAGCTCGCAAGCTGATGGCAATCGTGTCCTGTCTGGCACAATTGCGAGGCACCGAGGAGGTCGCTCGGACGCTCCGCAAAGAGATAGAAGAGACACATTGAATGAACAAGGTCGATGTTAGCAAGATCGAGAAAGAGAATATAGAGTTGAGAAGGAAGTTGGCAGCAAAGGACGGAGAGGTGGATGATGCCAAGTGGGCACACCAGTCTTGTCTAGCGCATCTGAGCAGCTTCCAAACCCAATATGAAAAGACCTATCAGCACACGCAACGTGCAGTCCTGGTAGGAGAAGAGACAGAGAAGCAGGTAGAGGCATTGCAAAGGCAGTGCAGCGATTTAAAAGCAGCGTTAAGAGCACTCCATGCTGCCACCACGGAGCACAGACAAAGCTCATTAGATCACGCAAAGTGCCGGAAGCAGATTGCGGAACTGCAGTCTTTGCTTTCAGTGCAAAATGAGTTTCAGAGCACCTTTGGATCCCAATTAGATGAGGAAGACGGCCCTGATTGGCAAGAATTAAACAAAACCACGCATAGGTATGTTCAGGGATCATGTGCGCAAGGAAAGCCCCAAAAGAGAAAAGCACCCCAATCCCCCACAGAGCAGATAGGTCAGGCACCCATGAATCCAGTAACCACCCACCGCACAGTCACATCGGAAGGAGACACAGAATTCCTTTACACCACCCCCTCAACCGTGACCCAATTACAGGAAGAGTGCGAAAAGATCACACCGTTCCTCCCCACCTCAGATCCCCACCACTTCTTTGCTAGAGTAAAGCAGCAGGCGACCACGTACAGCCTGGATGAGCATGAGCAAGTGAAGCTCACAGTTTTGAGTTTAGACCCTTCGGTTGTAGCAGCCCTTCCCGACCCACAGAATGTAGGAGGAGGCACCCTTGCAGAGATGCACACGGCGATCCTAGACGCGATCGGTTACAACAGAGGTGACCCAGCAGAAGGCCTGAATAATTGCAGGCAGAAAAAGACAGAACACCCCACAGCGTTTACTGGACGCCTGTGGATTCATTTTACAGCCGTTTTCGGCAATTTAGACAGCGCCCATTTGTCCCAAGACGGTATGGCCAAATGGACCCGCACCCTTATCTCCCATGCCAGAGGCAGGACAAAAGGCCTGTACCAACTATGACCCCTCAGAAGAAGCGCACAATGAAAAGCGCACAAAATAAAGAGATTGTCCCGCACCTGGGAGCAATCTGTCCAAAACAAACCCGTAATTAAGAAACCCGAACAACAGCAGGCAGAGGCAGATATCCACGCAGTTAAGATGCACCAGAAGCCCGCATGGGTGAACGAAGGCAGGAACAGCCCCCCACAGAAACCACAGGAGTGTTGCAACTGTGGACAATTAGGTCACTTTGCACGAGAGTGCAATGCCCCACGAAAGCCACAGAGAGCCCAGCAGGCAGGCACTCTGAATAAGAATAGGTAAGAGCCCATACATAGTGTGAGCACCCGTTCAGACCAGACAGACATGAACGGAACTGACTGACGGTGTTCGGGCTTCCCCAGTTGGGTCTGCGACACCCTTTGGGATAGGTCCGGCCGACCAGTAGTTGTAGCAAAAATACGGGGACAGCCCATCGAGTTTCTCTGGGACGCAGGAGGGTCCCGCACCACAATTAATTCCGCCACCATGTTCCAAAAAGACGCGTGGCCCACTACAGCCACAATCACCCTCGGCGGCTTCACAGGCCACTCACAGCAGGGACACATCACAGCCCCTGTACCCATTCAAATTGGCAATATTACGACAAAACACCCCATCGTTTTAGTCGATCTACCCCACACAGCAGAACACATTTTGGGCATTGATTTTATGAACTCACACCACCTTTCATTTGATCCAGTAAACCAATGTGTCTGGAAAATGGCAAAATCCGCAAGAGCCCCCGCAACGCTCACAGCAGGTGAGTATGCAAACAAGATTAGCGGAGTCTGCGATTTCTGGTTTAACCCGACCACGATTAGCACAGACAAGCAGGTTAGGGCAGTTCTGCAGAGGCACAGGACAGCATTCACGACCCACAAACATGACTGTGGCCGGATGACTGGTTCCGTTCAAATCACAGGACCTGACCCTAGACCCCAAAAGCAATACGGATTTTGCCAAGAGGCAGAGGGGGAAATCTCAAAAGTTATCGATAGCTTATTAGAGCGGGGCGTACTTAGATCAGTAGCCTCTACTAATAATGCCCCGATTTGGCCAGTGAGAAAGCACAATGGATCATGGCGACTGACCATCGATTACCAGGAACTCAACAAAGTCACCCCCGCAGCAACCCCCACGGTAGCCACAAGTCCCGAGACCATGCTCAAACAGGGACTCAAGTCAAGATATTTTACGGTTTTGGACGTCAGTAGCAGATTCTGGTCCATTCCATTGGGAAAAGCGTGCCAATACAAATTTGCCTTCACTTTTAAAGGTCAGCAGTACACGTGGACATGCCTTCCACAAGGATTCCACAACTCCCCCTCCATTTTCCACCGACAGCTGGCAAATGGTTTATCAAAATTTTCTCGCCCCGAATGTCTGGTCCAGTATGTGGGCGACCTATTACTGCAGACAGACAGCAAGGCAGAGCACATCGAGCTTTTGTCTGAACTCCTGGAACTCCTACAGCAGATTGGTTGCAAAGTAAACCCCAAAAAGGCCCAAATTTTGGAAAACAAAGCAATGTATTTGGGTACGATTATCACGCATGGTAAACGCGAGATCAAGCATAAAAGAATTGACTCGACTGTCAAATTGCCCCTTCCCCAGAATGTTTCAGCTCTCCGATCGTTTTTAGGACTGGTTGGCTACTGCCAAAACCACATTGACGGTTTCGCCACCAAAGCAGCACCCCTCTCGGAACTCCTAAAGAAAGGAGCCAAATGGGAATGGCTTCCGCAGCATATGGATGCTGTGGATGCTTTGAAAAGAGACCTCATTGCAGCCCTCACTACAGGTTCCAGACCCGCTTTCCTCCTATGCTATAGAGATAGGAACGGCACGAACAGTTAAGACCCGTGGCTTACGCCTCCAGACTTTTAGATCCTGTGGAGCAGGGATTTTCGGCCTGTGAAAGGCACCTGCTCGCAGTTTTCTGGGCAGTTCAGTACTTTTCATACATCACCGGACTAAACCCCATCACAATCCTCACGGAACACACCCCCACCCAACTTTTACTAGACGGGTGACTTAAGGACGGTACAGTGAGCCAGACTGGAGCAGCCAGATGGACCCTTCTTTTGCAGGGACGGGACATCGCTGTTAAAAGGACCAAGACCCACACTTTCCTAGCCGACAACCTTCAGTACCCAGGCACCACCCACGAATGTGAAATCATCTCACCGCACCACAACACAGGCCCCTTTATCGCAAAAACACCCCCCAGAAAGATAGGTAGTTCACCCCAGAGCCCCCAGCACACAGACTCGTGCGAACCCTTAAGGATATATGTGGATGGTTCTTCCACTGTATTAGACTGGAAGCGCATTACAGGATATCATATATAATTTACAGTGCAGAAGGAGGCCATTCGGCCCATCGAGTCTGCACCGGCTCTTGGAAAGAGCCCTCTACCCAAGCCCACACCTCCACCCTATCCCCAGTAACCCCACCCGACAATAAAGGAAATTTTGGACACTTAAGGGCAATTTAGCATGGCCAATCCACCTAACCTGCACATCTTTGGACTGTGGGAGGAAACCGGAGCACCTGGAGGAAACCCACGCACACACGGGGATAACGTGCAGACTCCACACAGACAACGGGCAGACTCCACACAGACAGTGACCTAAGCCGGGAATCGAACCTGGGACCCTGGAGCTGTGAAGCAATTGTGCTAACCACTATGCTACTGATGCAGCATCTATGTCGAGGACGCGCAGGGACGCGCCCTAGAAGAAATCTCCTTAAAACTACCAGGACACTTAGGCGCGCACACATTGGGGATCACCCAGATTCCTTCCCCAGCCCAGCAGACATATACTCGGACAGCCTCTATGTCTGCAACAGCCGTACAGAATTCCTACCTCTATGGAAAGCAAGAGGATTTGTTTCCGCAGACGGAAAACCCCTCCCTTCAGCACCATTGCTCCACCACATTTTAGAGAAAGCACAGGACAGGACATTTGGAATTGTTAAAGTTCGAAGTCACCGCCGTTCCTCCCCACCTGGAAATGTAAAAGCCAATGCACTGGCTAAAGCAGCTTCCAGGCATGGATATTTTTGGACACCACCCTAAAGCACCCCAGTGAATGCAGTTCAGGTCTCACAGACTAATAGCGAGGATTTAGTGCAGGCCCAGAAGCAAGATCGCAATCGGAGGGAGATTTTGAAAGGAAAATTTCCAGCACCTTACGTTAGGTTTAAAAATGCACTAACCACACATGACGGTGTGGTCCTAAAAGACACCCTTTATGTGGTTCCTGAACAGGACAGGAATCAGCTTATTTGTTTGTTCCATGACAGTCATGCGCATCAGGGAATTGATCCCACTACAGCCCACCTCAGGCAGCTCTGTTGGTGGCCAAGTTTAAAAGAAGACGTAACGCACCACGTTGAGAATTGCCTTATCTGTGCCCAGAACAATCCGGACAGATACGCAAAGAAAGCTCAACTTAGCCACATCCGCCCCGTTAATGGCCCCTGGACTAACCTCCAGATTGATTTTATAGGACCATTGCCCCCCTGCAGGAATGGTTACAAGTACGTATTAGTCGTCATTGACACTTTTACGAAACGGGTAGAGGCATTCCCATCCAGAACTAACACGGCAAAGACCACAACCAAGATCTTAACCCACCACATCTTTACGAGATGGGGACTCCCCCGCAGCATTGAATCCGACCAAGGTTCCCATTTTACAGGATATGTCATGAAGAACGTCCTCACGAAATTTGGCATTACCCAAAAATTCCATATCTCATACCACCCCCAGTCAAGTGGTATCGTGGAGCGAATGAATCGGACTCTAAAGGCAACCCTCAGAAAAATGGTCCAACAAAACAACACCACTTGGGATTCAGTCCTCCCTTTGGCGTTGATGTTTTTGAGAAATACTGTTCCGACATCCACAGGATACACCCCACACACTCTCATAACCGGACGCCCCATGAAAGGCACAGACTTGACCAGCCCCGAAGTGACGGCCCTCACACACGAGAACACAGTAAAACAGTTAGTCGAAAATGTAAAAACGGCTCAGCTAGCAGCCACAGTAAGATTAGGCACTAGAAAGAAACAGAGCAAGGCCTGTTTCGACAAGACAGTGCATGCAACTGAGTTTGAGGTAGGACAGCAGGTCATGCTCTCCATTTACAACCCCAGCACATTCCTGTCACCGAAGTATTCGGGTCCGTACTCCGTTGCGGACAAAGTAAGCCCCTCCGTGTATAAAATTAAGTACCCCAACAGAAAGACTGCGTGGTTCCATATTAACCAGCTTATGGCATTTGGTCCACAGTCTAACCACGCACACCACGTCATGCTCGACGCAGCAGACCACACTCCGCCCACACCCAACGTATCCCTACCCTCCCCCAACACGTCCACCCCATCCACGGACTCGCCCTCGACTCCACCCCCGAACTCTAGACTCCGCTCCGAAACACCCACAGACAGCAGCAGCAGAGACAGCAACTGTGACACAGACAATAGCCACAGCACGCCTCCCTACTATCCCCATGCAACAGGACCCACACCCAGCGAATCTGAACACGATTCGAGTGATCCTTTCCTGATCACATTTCTCAACAAACCCCACCAAAGACCACCGCCCTACAATGACGACCCTGACTCCGTCCCCACAGAATTAGACACAACTTTTTGGCACCGCGACAGTTCATACAGGCTCATCCGAACGACGAGATGGACCCTCAGTCACACCATGCAGCTGTATCCATTCCAGAGTATGGCATCCGGGAGAAGAGGATGACTTTGAGTCTGACTCCCAAAACGAGAACCCCTTTGCTACCCTGTTCGCAACAGGTAACTGGGGTGTCCAGATGATGTTTGAATAGGAACCGCTTGGGAGAAACGGTGTCCTTTCTGATGGAACCTGCAGCATGTTGTTTGATGTTGTTTGTTAGTGTTATTGTTTGATGTTGTTTGTTAGTGTTATTGTTAAGTGTTGTTTATACACTCGGAGGTTCCACGGCCACACGCCATATTTGTCGGCAGAAACCTGTGAAAACATGCCAGCACGCCTATCGGCAGAAACCGCTGAGAGCTTGCCAGCCCCGTTCATAAGTGCTCTTCTGGTTCGACGGTAGAACCTTTACAGCAACCCCCCACGATGACTACATTTTTTGCCCGTTCTTGCCGGTTGCTCAGGCAGTGGAGAAACGGCATTGGTCTCCACCCTGCCCGAGAACGCCGCGTCTGGTCAGCTACACTCGGGTAGAGCACATACGGCATTGATCACTGTCCTACCCGGGGATTTGTTCCAAATCTTACCCGCCGCGGCCCGTACGCACCTCATTTCGGCACTCTTGGTTCAAAAAGTTGTGTTTTGTTTTCAGGCAACCCTTAGGTTGCCATCCCTATGCTATTTACATCCTCAAACATTTGGATGGTAAATCACACAGCCTGCGAGATGGTTCGCACTGTTTCAGGTTTTTTTTTTTATAAAGTGTGTCTAGTCCAAATTTTCGGTTTTACAAAAAAGAGGGAGTCACACATAGTGACAAATTATAAAGGGAAATTGGCACTACAAGACAGACATGCTAACGCACAAGATATTAACCAAGATAGTAACAGAAACTAAGTTTGATCCGCAGAATTCCAGAAGCTCCAGGAAGAGAGACGAAACGGAAAGGAAGAGACGAAAAGGAAAGACGACAATGAAGACGTCATACGCGTTTTTCGTCGTTATTGTAATTTGTATCCGGTTCTGCGCGAATGTGAACCCCCTGACCCCTACCACACAGGCCGTGAATGATTCCCACCCCTACCATACCACTACACCCTGAAATAGTTAACCCCGAGATAGTCACCGACACACCATCATGGTGTGATACGTTCATAACCTGGTATTCACTATCATACGTAATTGAATCCCTTCTAGTATTGGCGTTACTCTGCAGCATCGTGCAGACTATCCGCATGAGGAAATGGCGAAGGGCAGCCTACCGCTCTCGCACCCCGGTATACAGGAAAAGATCCCCTATTTTCGGTTATCACCTGAACCCCGAACCCCTTGGTCTACAATAAAGAACATTTGTGTTACATCTTTTGTAAATAAAGAAATGTGTTTCGTTTACAACGGAAATATTGTACACCTCTGTGCTTAACTGCCAAGCCAGAGGAAAAATGTGAATGCTACTATTATTTTTGTATTGTTAGGACGTTAGTATGATTGAATGTTTGAGTGACTTTAGTTTATTGAGGGCAGTTAGAGGTACCGTTTTTTTTTTTGTTGTAATGCATGTCCCTGTCTGACATAGCGCCACTTAGAATAGTTAGTTAAAAAATTTTCATACATAGTTATGGTCAGTGTAGAGGCATTGGAAGAGTGCTCGCTGGGTCAGGAAGCGAAGACAACGTAGTTATGTGATCATTCTCGCTTCGCGTTAGGGATCACAAGGAGGGTGTGTAGCCACCTGGGTTGGCCACTTCCCGACTTAAAATGGGAAGTAAAGACGACAGGGAAATTCAGCCAACACACGCAAAAACTAGCAAATGCAGAAATCCTGTGTATTAGAACTTGCAAAAGCCCAGACAGCACTGAAACTCACAGCCATCTGCATACTAATGAGCGATCGCCAGGTACAATGGAAACATTTAAGGTGAATAAGGCCAAGCCAGACTCCTCGGCGCCAGCAGGAGCCAAGACAAAGGAAGGTCAACGGACACTCAGGGACCACCCAGCGATCAGGGATCAACTCCAGTATTGGAGAAATCGATCCAAGTGATCGAAACGTAGTCCAATCCCTCGGAACCAGATACGGGGTCCGCACCGAACGGCGCAAAGCCCCTGGGGACTATAAAGTAGAGCCCCCAAGTTCAATTCGTCCTTCTTGGTAGGGTCACTCAGCAACTCGAATCAACCCTTGAGAGTGAACTGTCTAAGCTGCCACATCAACCAAGTAAGTCTCCAGTCAACGCACGCTACGAGATAGGTGCTCCTAGCTACCAGACCATACCAGCTTTTGAATCCTGCAGACTCAGATCGAACGAAAGGCCATTTGTTCCCCATACCTGGTGGGCCAATTACAAAGCTAAGTATAGGCCTTTTAGTGATAGAGAATAGTCTAGAAAGTAGAGTTTATGCACGAGTAGTGATTTACTGTGTATAATAAATGTGTTTTGATTTGAATCTTACTAATTGGTGTGTTGAGTTATTGATCAGTACTTGAACTTGAACCTCGTGGCGGTATAAAGATACCTGGCGACTCTAGAGCAAAGGTTATAGAAACAGAGCAAATTAAGTAAAGATACAAAGGGCAACATTTAAGAGCCAACCAAAAGTTAGCAACAAATCTATATCATAAGGTTCAAAAAAATGTTTTAATGTGCATATACTGCTGACGTTCGATAAAATCAAAGAAATGTTTCTTTGGTTACAAAACGATTTGCAAGGAAAAAGTGCGATATATTCATATTTTAGGCAAATATTTGAAGGCTCCCAGTGTTGACTGGTGTAAAAATCCATTTGGTTCACTAATGTACATTAGGGAACGAAATCTGTCGTCCTTACCTGGTCTGGCCCACATCACATGGGATTCAGTGTGGGTTGGCTAGATGGAAAAAGAACTGGCTTGGATATAGAAGCCAAAGAGTAGCGGTGGAAGGATGTTTTTCAAAATGGAGATCTATAGCTAGCGGGGTTCCGCAGGAATCAGTGCTGGGACCTCTGTTGTTTGGAGCATATATAAATTATCTGGAGGAAAATGTGGGTGGTCTGGTTAGAAAGTTTGCGGATGACACGAAGATTGACGGAGTTGCTGATAGTACCGACGATTGTCAGAGGATAACAACAGGATATAGTTAGATTGGAGACTTGGGCACAGAAATTGCGAGTATAATCTGGACAAATGCGAGGTGATGCATTTTGGAGGATCAGATCTAGGTGAATTATACTGTAAATGGCATAACTCTTAGGAACATTAACATACAGAGGGATCTGGGCATGCAGGTCCACAATTCCCTAAAAGTGGCAACACAGGTAGACAACAAGGTGATTAAGAAGGCATATGGCATGCCTGCCTTCATTCGCCGAGGCATTGAGTACATGAGTTGGGAAATCATGTTGCAGCCATGTAAAACCTTGGTTAGGCCACATTTGGAGTATTGCGCGCATTTCTGGTCACCACATTATCAGAAGATGAAAGCTTTGACGAGAGTTCACCAGGATGTTGCCTGGTGTTGGCTTTGAGGAGAGGTTGAATAAACTAGGGATTGTTTTCACTGGAAAGAAAGAGGCTGAGGGGATACCTGATAGAGGTCTACAAAATTATTAGAGGCACAGACAGGGTGGATAGTCAGAGGCTTTTTCCAAGGGTGGAAGTGTTAAATACAAGGGGAAACAGGTTCAAGGTGAGAGGGGGGAAGTTTAAGGGAGATGTGTGGGATAGGTTTTTCCACACAGTGGTGGGTGCCTGGAACACACTGCCAGAGAATGTGATGGAAGCAAGCACATTAGCAACATTTAAGAGGCATCTGGATGGGCACATAAATAAATAGGAAGAAAAATCAGGGATAGGGACCGAGTAAGGGCAGAAGGTTTTCTTTTTTTAGTTAGGGCATAGGCTTGAGGCTTGGAGGGCTGAAGGGCTGTACTTTTCTTTGTTCTTTGACAAAGATTGCCAAGTTTTGTAATAGGAGGTTGTCCATGTATCCATGCACATGGACATATTACATGGAGATGAAATGCTCAATCAAAGATTATGCCAGGCAAAAAAACAAGATCTCCTAGGATACATTTTGTGATTTCCTGTTCTTCGTACGATTGCTGGGTCAGAGCAGGAAATGCAACTTTGGTACGGGCTTGTTCTCCAAGCATACAACAATTTTAGTCTTACAATCAGCACAAAGTAATGTACCAGCTTTCTACCCCAAAAAAAGCCCTTCTATGACCAGAACCTGTCAACAGTGGATATATTCACTTATCTCGCCTGCACACTCTGTGGCATTGTCTATCTCAATAACAAGACACATGCAAGAGTTGCCAAAGTGTAGCCTTCATCACCTGGGAACAATGTAAGTACACCTAAACTTAAAGTCTATTGAGCAATAGTCCTGCACGTGGTGATATGCATGTGCACATCAATGTATATAGTTATCGGTACGACCTCCAACCAGCAGATGGCGATAAGAGATACAACATGTGACTGGAGAGATTCGGCAGTTGGTAGCAAGTCTTACTAGAGGACAGTTGAACTAGAGGTTGCTCCAGGAGAATCCACTGAATTCATTTATTTTGTTACCGTTTGAATCATAGTTTGTTAGTTATTTTTCCGCGTGTTCATCTTAATAAAACTGTCTTACAAGTCAAAGAACTAGATGTTCTGTGTGCATCTGTACTATGGCCACAATGCAAAACATAACATGGTACCAAGAGTATCAAACAATTGAAGATAACAACGGAGAAGACGGACGAAACAGGGTGAAGAAAAAATAAAATTCTTCCGCCTACCTGGTAAACTACGGCCAACTGGAACTCAACGCAAGGAAAGACTGTGCAGTTAGAGATGGAAGGTTTGAACACACCCCACCAGCTTCAAGACACCGGTAATGTAGGTGAGAATTGGTGTGTTTTTAAGCAGCAATTCAGACTCTATGTTGCAGCCCTTGGCCTGCAGGAACAGTCTGAAGGGAGGCATATTGCGTTGCTGCTCATGGTAGCAGGTCCTTTAGCAATAGACATTCATAATATCTTCGTGTTTGACAGCAAAGCGGAAAGCAAGAGCTTCGATGAAGTAATAAAGTACTTTGATCGCTATTGCTCCCAAAGAAAAATGAAACATTTGAGCGTTATATCTTTCACACGTGCAGACAGCGGTGAATCTTTCGATAGTTTTCTAACAAGACTTGGGGTTGTAGGCGCAGTCGTGCAATTTTAGTACGTTAGATGTCGATGATGATTCGCGATCAGATAGTGTTCGGGATATCAAATGACAAGTTATACGAGGGGCTATTAAGGGAAGATGAGCTTCAACTGGAAAATGTTGTCAATATTTGCCCTGCCCGAGAGCTAGCTACACAGCAAATTATCGATCTCAATCTGAAACATTCTGCTGCCAAATGTGGCAGAAGACACCAGCGCCATAAGCACTGTGACACAGTCAAAGAAGGAACGTGGTCACAGTGCAGGTAGCCATTTTGAGCGACGACAGGATCCGCCGTTTTGTGCTACCAATGCGGCAATCGACATCTGCTGCGGCAATGTCTCACATTTGGAAAGGTGTGTTACAAGTGTGGAAGAACAAATCACTTTGCTGAGCAATGTCTTTCACGTCCATTAGTCGACCAAACAGGACCAGTTAGTTTAGTTAAATGAGATATGCATCGATGACGTGGCTGCTGTTGACATGATTTCGACTGAGGACATGAGTGGTCCAAACAGCCAATGTGGCAAATTTTTCCCTCACCATTTTGCAGCCATAGTGATGCGGATGTGAATACCATAGAAGATAGATGGATAATTCCGTTGATGGTTAATGGCACTCTAATCAAATTCAATCTAGGGGCGGCGCTGAGGTTAGATTAGAGGTCCCGGGTTACTGGACTTTGTACATTCTTCCTGTGACTGCGTGGGTCCCACCCCTACAACCGAAAAGATGCGCTGGGTAGCTGGATTGGCCACATAAATTGCCCATTAATTGGAATAAAAAAAGAATTGGGTATTCTAAATTTGTATTTAAAAAAATTAAATGCAAGCTCAACATGGGAGCGAGGACCAACCTTATCATTTTGTCAACGTTAAAAGGGCTAAAAATTAAACCAACAGTTCAATCAGTACTGTTGTAGGACTATAAATGGTCATCAGATCCCAACATTAGGAGCATCTGAGTTCACAGTAACAGTCAAAGACAGAACATGCATGATTACGTTTTCCATAGTGGAGACAAGAGCGCGAATTGCTCATAGGAGAGGAAACGCATGAAGCGCTTGGACTCGTCAAATGGGTTTACAGTGCAGAAAGCATGGCACCCCGCCAACACGCATCCATAGAATCCATCATGAAAGGACTTTCCAGAGATATTTCAAGGTTTTGGCACTCGGCCTTTCACGTACCGCATCCAATTGAAGGAGAATGCGAAGCAATCGTACACGCGCCAAGACATGTACCTGCTCCACTGAAGGATAGATTGAAGGCCATGTTAGACAGAATGACAGCTCTAGGAGTCATCAGGCGCATAGAGGAACCTACAGACTGGATTAACTCTATGGTGTGCGTCAAAAAGCGGTATAATGACTTATGGATATGTATGGACCCCAAAGACCTGAACCTTAACAAGTCTCGAAGTGTGCCAAAAGGCACCAGCAAAGGTCAAGAGTCCAAAGGAGCACATTCAAGTCTCTTAACCACATGTCACCTATAAATGTTCAGTTGAGTGTTGAAAAACTGGTGTCACCTTTGTTTATGCACTATTCAAATTGATTATGACAGGTTTTGACCACATTAGACGCAGCCATCTTTGCCTCAAAGGATGAGCAACCAACTAATGAGGAGTTGCAACCAAATATGACGTCAATGATAAAATTCTTTTTAATTAACCTTTGAAAATGCATTGTTTTATCCTGGTTACTTTTTCCCGACTCTGTAGGAGCGTAAAAACCATGTTTTTTTAAAATTATATGGTGAATATTAGCAAATCAGTTCTCTGAGCGAGTGGTAGTGGGTCTGCTACAATTACCAAATATATTAGCAGTGGAAGATGTCCATTTAGACTCTCAGATAAATTGGAGCATAAAAATTAAAGCTGTGATAAGAAATAGTGCATAACAAATAGCAACCGACAACGTCTTGATTTTGGTAAATTTGTAGGAAAGAAACCAATTCCTTGGGAAAGTTCTACGCCTACAATTTTGGTTTCCTAGTCAACACCACTTATTAATATGTTTCATACCAAACAAATCTACCGGGAAGTATCTGTAGGTGCAAGAGAGAAGCAAAGTGATTTCCCAAATCACTAAATGGCAACTTTAACCACCTTGCATCAACAATTAAATTTTTCATATGAATTATTCCATAAATAATACTGAGCTCCATGTAACACAATTAGATAGATGGATAATTCCGTTGACGGTTAATGGCATTCTAATCAAATGCAATCTTGGGGCGGCGCAGTGTTTAGCACTGCTGCCTCACGGCGCTGAGGTCCCGGGTTAGATTCCGGCCCCAGGTTACTGGACTTTGTACATTCTTCCTGTGACTGTGTGGGTCCCACCCCCACAAGCCAAAAGATGCACAGGGTAGGCGGACTGGCCACATAAATTGCCCATTAACCCAAAAGATGTGCAGGGTAGGTGGATTGGCCACATAAATTGCCCATTAATTGGAATAAAAAAAGAATTGGGTATTCTAAACTTATATTTAAAAAAATTAAATGCAAGCTCAACACGGGAGCGAGGACCAACCTTATCATTTTGTCAACGTTAAAAGGGCTAAAAATTAAACCAACAGTTCAATCAGTACTACTGTAGGACTATAAATGGTCATCAGATCCCAACGTTAGGAGCATCTGAGCTCACAGTAACAGTCAACGATAGAACATGAATGATTACGTTTTCCATAGTGGAGACAAGAGCGCGAATTGCTCATAGGAGTGGAAACACGAAGCGCTTGGACTCGTCAAATGGGTTTACAGTGCAGAAAGCATGGCACCCCGCCAACACACATCCATAGAATCCATCATAAAAGGACTTTCCAGAGATATTTCAAGGCTTTGGCACTTGGCCTTTCACGTACCACATCCAATTGAAGGAGAATGCGAAGCCAATCGTACTCGCGCCAAGACATGTACCTGCTCCACTGAAGGATAGATTGAAGGTCATGTTAGACAGAATGACAGCTCTAGGAGTCATCAGGCGCATAGAGGAACCTACAGACTGGATTAACTCTATGGTGTGCGTCAAAAAGCGGAATAATGACCTATGGCTATGTATGGACCCCAAAGGCCTGAACCTTAACAAGTCTCAAAGTGTGCCAAAAGGCACCAGCAAAGGTCAAGAGTCCAAAGGAGCACATTCAAGTCTCTTCACCACATGTCACCTATAAATGTTCAGTTGAGTGTTGGAAAACTGGTGTCACCTTTGTTTATGCACTATTCAATTTGATTATGACAGGTTTTGACCACATTAGACACAGCCATCTTTGCCTCAAAGGATGAGCAACCAACTAATGAGGAGTTGCAACCAAATAATGACGTCAATGATAAAATTATTTTTAATTAACCTTTGAAAATGTATTGTTTTATCCTGGTTACTTTTTCCCGTCTGTTGGAGCGTAAAAACCATGTTTTTTTAAATTATATGGTGAATATTAGCAAATCAGTTCTCTAAGCGAGTGATAGTAGGTCTGCTACAATTACCAAATATATTAGCAGTGGAAGATGTCCATTTAGACTCTGAGATAAATTGGAGCATAAAAATTAAAGCTGTGATAAGAAATAGTGCATAACAAATAGAAACTGACGACGTCTTGATTTTGGTAAATTTGTAGGAAAGAAACCAATTCCTTGGGAAAGTTCTACGCCTACAATTTTGCTTTCCTAGTCAACACCACTTATTAATATGTTTCATACCAAACAAATCTACCGGGAAGTATCTGTAGGTGCCAGAGAGAAGCAAAGTGATTTCCCAAAGGCTAAATGGCAACTTTAACCACATTGCATCAACACTTAAATTTTTCATATGAATTATTCCATAAATAATTCTGAGCTCCATGTAACACAATTTGAGAAAGAAAGCTAATGGCAAGAGTGGTACATGAAGCTTCACAACTGGCACAATTGTGCAGTTATTTGTATTCATATAGAATGCAGAGTTGCAGCTGTTTTTATGCTCCCTAAAAAAAAATTGTTTAAATGCCAGAAATGTTTGTTCTCCTGTGCCAGTATAATTTTGCATCTGACAAAAAAATTGACAAATAAGATTATCTCTCTCAAAATGTTGTAAAGTAGTATATCCAAAATGTAACCCATTCACATCCACCGACCCAGACCTACCAGCCTCAAACAACCAAGCCCCATTTGTACTTTGATAACTTATCTGCTGATTGATAAAACAAAATTACTGCAGATACTGGAATCTGAAACAAAAACAGAAAATGTTGGACAATCTCAGCAGGTGCGGCAGCATCTGTGGAGAGAAAATGGAGCTAACATTGAGTCTTGATGACTCTTTGTCAAAGCAGACCTGTTGAGACTGTCCAGAATTTTCTGTTTTTGCACCTGCCAATTGATCTAGTTTTAATTTGGAGTTTTGGGAAAGGTTGTTGTTGTTGCTGCCTCATGGTGGTATTCTGATTTAAGATTTATTAGTCTGAAGTACATGAGAGGTATGAAAATTATGGGGAAAGTAAATTTAAACTTTGGATGTGGCCCAAGGATCCATGGTACATAATATAACGGGACTCGCAAGACTGGAAGCAAGCAAGCATACAAATTAGTAGCAGAAGTAGGCAATGCAACCCCTCGAGCCTGCTTCGCCATTTACTAAGATCATGGCTGTTCTGTTTTTGTTACAAATTCCACATTCCCATCTACCCGAATAACCTGAGATTCCTCTGCCTAACAAGAATCCTCCGCCTTAAGAATATTCAATGACCCCGCCTCCATCACCTTATGAAACAAAGAGTTCCAAAGTCGCACAACTGTTAGAGAAAAGAATTCTCCTCCTCTCTCATAAAAGAGCAATTTAATTTTGAAACAATGCTCCCTAGTTCATGATTCTCCCTCCAAAATAAACAACCTTTCCATATACATCTTGTCAATACCATTCAGGATTTTCAATCAAGTCGTCCTTCACCCTTTGAAACTCCAGAGGAAATAAGCCAATCTATCCTTGTAAGACTACCCACTAAATCCAGGAATCAATCTAGAAAACCTCCTCTGAACAGATATGCATGTACTTCAAGTCGTCTCAGTTCAAATTATATTTGCTCAAAATTTTGACATGAGTTACGCCTGCTGAGCCATTTTACAGACAAGTGCTTAATTTGGTCCAGACTATATTTGGAAATTTACAAGATCAAAATGTTATTTATTACATTTTTCATTGTTTCTATTTATGCCACAAATAGCAAGTTTCAGAATACCGGCCAATTTATTTTAGGTGCATATTAAAAAGGATTTTTCCCGCCTCACAATGACTTTGAAAAAAGTCATGATGTATTTGTGTTTAGCATACTCTTGATATAGGTATTTGAAAGCCTACAAACATTTAATAATTGAGTCAAATTTTCATAGCTGATAACCATAGAGCCATAACATGTTAAATAATTTTGTAATTCAGATGAAATAGAACTAAAAAGTGTCATATCCAAGTTACGCCCCACCCTAGTTTTATTTTTAAAAATGCATTGTTACAAAAGACTTGAAAGGTTATCTTTATACTCTCCCTAATTAAAGGTAAAATGGAGTAATGGGGAAGGGCAGGTGATCGCCTACTAACTCCACTAGAGACCAACCACGTGATATGCTTATAATAGAGGCAGAAACACAAATGAGGAGAATTTTAACACCTGGACTAAAAGTAAAAAGGCTTTACTGCTGCAGACTTTCAAAGGCAACCAGACCGAATGACTTGTAATAAGAGAACCCACAACAGGTGCTTGTGATGATACGCATAAGCTATCATGTAAATATTAGCATACAAGGCCTCCAACCAGCAGGTGGCAGTAGAGAACAACCACATGACACTTACCTCGGGAGACTGGAGATAGTTGTCGTAGTGGAGAGTCGCATTTGTGATGGCTCTCAGATAATTTATAATTGTAATAAAAGCTAGTAGATTTTGATAGTTTTCTCAACAATAAACTCTCATTGTTATCTGACCCACCTTTTGTTTAACAATAAACATTTAACGAGTCACAAACTAGACATTTTCTAGTGCACTAATCCTATCCAACCAAGCACCAGAACACAACAGTGCTGTTATGCCAAGCAGAAGAAAAGGCTTCTGAGTTCATCACCAAGCAAAGAGCTGGTGATTAAGTTAGAGTCATAGATGTTTGGTCAAGGTTTGAGTGAGGGGGAAGCATTGGAAGACTCACATTGGCGAAGCAGGAAAAAGGGATCCTGTTGACGTTCGATAGCTTGTAATGCAGCTTGGGAAGCAACAGTCAGATAAAGAATACAATCATCAGGGAATGTAGTTAATAGGGAATGTAGTCAATAGGCCATGTGGTACACCAGATTCCAAACATTGCAAGGATACGATGTGGTTAATTTTCTGTTATCTGGAAACCAGAAAAGGCAAGTCCCAGAATCTGAGGTGGGCAGAGAAATTCCTGGGCTAATGATCGCAAGTCGTGCATCAAAAAACAATAATTTAGCTCCACATATTTTGCGATTAACACTAAAACATCAACAAATCACAGGTGAACATCCAAAAAAAAAGGAAAGAACAGTCACTTCCTACTTGTTTTCCTAGCCTGCAGCTGACCTGGCCTCTCCCAAAGGAGAAAAACTAAGCAGTTGCCAATTTTCTGCTATGAGAATTAAAGTGCATTCAACCTCAGGATTAGCCCATTCAGACAAGTTCTCCAAAGGAAGTACCTGAGCAGTGGGGTGAAAAGGAAGGCAGGTGAGAAGCAATTGTGTGCTCCAGACTACAAAAGCAAAGCCACACAGCAGAAATATACCGCACAAACAGGTCCCCCATGAATTTGTTCAGTGAGTCGAAGAACTCCAAGTTTTACACCCATAAAGGTTCTCTGGAATAATATCTTTGCCACAGCTCATCTGCTACCGTAACTCATCCACGCTTTGTTATCTCAGGATTCATCCATTCAGAATCACAGAATTGTTACATTACAGGAGGCAGCCATTTGGCTTATTGTGTCTGCACCAGCTCTCAGAGCATCATGACTTATTGCCACTTTCCTGCCTTTTCCGCATACCCCTTCACATTGTTTCTATTCAGGTAATCATCTAATTCCCTCTTGGATGCCTCAATTGAACCTGCCTCCACCACACTTCCAGGCAGAGCATTCCAGACCTGAACCACGCGATGTGTTTTTTCTCACATCACATTTTCTACTTCTGATTTTGAACATAGAATTCCTAAAGTGCAGAAGGAGACCATTCGGCCCATTGGGTCTACATCGACTATCTGAAAGAGCAACCTACCTAGTCCCACTCCCCCGCCCTATCCCCTTAATCCCACCTAACTTGCATATCTTCGGACTGTGGGAGGAAACCAGAGCACCTGGAAGAAACCCACGCAGACAAAGGGTAAAGTGCAAACTACACACAATCACGCACGGTCGGAATTGAACCAGGGTCCCTGGCGCTGAGTCATCAGTGCTAACCACTTTGCTACTGTATCACCCATCTCTTATCAAATCTCCTCTTAGCCTTCTTCTCCCCAAAGCGAACAGTCCCAACCTCTCCAATCTATCCTCATAACTGAAGGTTTTCATCCCTGGAACCATTCTTCTAAACCTCTTCTGCACTCTCTCCAATGTGATCACATCCTTCCCATAGTGTGGCACCAGAACTGCGCACAATATTCCATCCGAGGTGTAGCTAGTGTCTCGTATACATTCAGCATAACCTCCTTGCTCTTGTATTTATGCCCCTATTAATAAAGCCCAGAATATTGTATGCTTTATTACCACTCTCTCCACCTATCTGCCACCTTCAATGTTTTATGTAAATATATTCCCAGGTTCCTCTGCTCCTGCACCCCTTTAAGAATGTTACCGCTTATTTTATATTGTCTCTCCATGTTTTTCCAATCAAAATGCCTCATCTCACACTTCTCCATTTGAAGTTCTACGCTTTTCTCTTCGCAGTTTACAATACTTCCAAGTTTTGGGTCATCGGCAAACTTTGAAATTGTTACCTGCACATCAAGATCATTAATATATAATCGGGAAAAGCAAGGGTCCAAATATCGACCCCTGCAGAACACGACTAGAAAACTTCCTCCAGCCTTGAATTTAAAATTATAATCCTCATGTTTAATGCTTCAACCTTCCCATCGCAAATAACCTGCCCTAGAATACTCAAAGAATACTCGAATACTTTGGCCTCTTGTGCACACACACCCTTCTCTTCTCACCATTGATGGATGTGCCTTCAGCCATCTAGAATTTCCTTAAATTTCTCTCCCTTTATCAAACTCCATTTCAAGACTATCCTTTAAACTCATCTTTGTCTGCACTTTTAAAAACAAATATCAATATTTCCCACATTGCTTGTTGTCAACTTCTATCAGATTCTGCTCCTCTGAAACACATTGGGAAGCGTTCCTATTTCACCAGTTCTATTACTGTTATGCTGTAGCCACCCGAGTTGGCCAAGTCCCGATTTAAAATGGCGAACGGCAAAGGCTGAAGGGAAATTCAGCCAACACAGGCAGAAACCAGCAGGTGCAGGTTTGCTGTGTATCTAACTCTGCAAAAGCCCAGACAGCATCGATACCAGCGACCATCAGCAATATAATGTAGCAGCCATCTACATACTAATGAGCAATCCCCGGGAACAATAGCAACATTTGGGACAAACAAAACTAAGCCAGACTCCCCGGCGCCAGCAGGAGCCAACACAAAAGACGTTAACGGACACCTCAAGACCGCCCATCGATCAGGGAACCGCTCCAGTATTGGAGAAATTGAACCAAGCGATTGGAACAAAGTCCAATCACCTAGAACCAGGTACAGGGTCCGCCCCGAAAGGCGGGAAGCCCTTGGGGACTATAAAGTTAAGCCCCAAGTTCAAATCGGCCCTCTTCTTCTTGACCGGGTCACCCAGCAACACGAACCAACATTGACCGTGACCGGTCCAACGGCCGCCGAGAGATCGTAAGTCTTAAGTCAACGCTCGCTACGAGATAGGCGCTCCTAGCTATCAATCCGTACCAACTTCGAATCCCGCAGACTCAGAACCCAAACGAAAGGCCATTTATTCCCCTGACCTGGTGGGCCAGTCCGGAGTTAAGTACAGACCTGTTAGTCGTAGAAGTAGCTTAGACATATAAGTTGTGCATGAGTAGCGATCACTGTGTATAATAAATGTGCTTGGATTTAAATCTTACTAATCGGTGTATTGAGTTATTGTTCATTACTCGAACTTGAACCTCGTGGCGGTATCATAAAGATACCTGGCGACTTGAGAGCAAAGGTTATAAAATCAGAGCCAAGTGAACCAACCAAAAGTTAGCAACAATGCTAGGCAGGAAATTACATTTAGGTCACTGATTGACAGTGTCTGAATAAAACAGCTTCTGGGATTTTTATTGGTGCTTTGGGGATTGAAATTCACAAATCTGCCCATTATTTTGCAAGTAATGTAAAAGAGCGACCTACATATTCACTACATATTCCTTCACCAGCTAGAAAATTTACATCTTTTGCCATTTCTAATGCTGAGATCACATGACAAGATGGTATGCAAGATCTATCACCAGAGCAGATGGTCAATATTTAGCAATAATGGGTTTAATTGCATTGTGGTATGGCAGCATCATAATTGGTACTGGACTGTTAAACCATCCTGGACTCATGATCTGGAGACACAAATTCAAATCATTGTAGCTCGGGAAGTTACATTTAGTCAAATAAATCTGGAATACAAAATGGTGATTATCAATGGCCTACCTGGTCTACTGATGTCCTTACTGTCCTTGCCAGGTCTGGCCTTATGTATCCTGGATCTACAGCAATGTGACTGACTTCTCAACTGTCTCCGAAATGGTCTGGCAGGCACACAAGTTGTATCAAAACCACAATGGAAAGTCTAAGAATATAACCAGACGGGCCATCTGGCATCGGGCCTGGCACCAATTCTGCCCAAGTTGACCCTGCAAAGCTTGCCTTATTTTTTATTTTAATATTTTTATTCTCCTCATTTTTCACATTTTCTCCCAAATTTACACCCACCAACAATAAACAATAATCAATACCGAATGCAATGTCATTCCTCATATCAATAACAACAATCCCATCCTCCCACCAACCCCCCAAACAGCAGCCCGCATGTTAACATAAACAAATAACGTGGCAGCACAGTGGCGCAGTGGGTTAGTCCTGCTGCCTCACACTACCGAGGTCCCAGGTTTGATCCCGGCTCTGGGTAACTGTCCATGTGGAGTTTGCACATTCTCCGTGTTTGCGTGTGTTTTGCCCCCACAACCCAAAGATGTGCAGGCTAGATGGATTGGCCAAGCTAAATTGTCCCTTAATTGGAAAAAATGAATTGGGTACTCAAAATTTTTTTTTTTTAACATAAACAAATAACAAAAAGGAATCAGAAATCACCCATAGTCACCATTAACACACAAAGTCCCCCTCCCCCCCCCAACCATCCCAACCACCTCCCCTAATGTTCGATGTGATGCAATTCTCGAAAGTGCATAATGAATAACGCCCATGAATTGTAGAACCCCACCATCCTTCCCCTCAGCTCAAATTTGACCAAGAATTCCAGCAGGTCCCCCCACCATGCCAGGGCACAGGGTGGAGGGCTTGATCCCAACAGGATCCGCCTTCGGATGAACAACGGGGCGAAGGCTACAATATCTGCCTCTGCACCCGTTTCCAGCCCCGGCTGGTCCGACACCCCGCATATGGCCTCCCGAGGGCCCAGGTCCAGTTTCACGTGCATCACTTTAGAGATTACCCTAAAAACCTCCTTCCAGTAATCTTCCAGTTTTAGACAGGACCAAAACACACATTCATACACATCGTCTACTCCCTCAAAGAGCCAGCTCATCCTCTCCCTTGTGAGGTGTGCTTTATATACCACCTTCAGCTGTATCAGCCCCAACCTCACACACGAGGTGGAGGTGTTCACAGAGCACCTCACACCAGAACCCCTCCGCCATACCCTCTCCAAACCCTTCCTCCCACTTTGCCTTGATCCCAAAAGTTTGCCTTATTAAATTACCAAAATTAAGCGAGCTGTCCGACAGGACAGCCATAGATTGACATAATCATACTGACCAAATAATACCTTATAACTCACCCAATAATAACTTACAGCACATCTCCATCTTATCTCTGGTTATGACCCACTCCACCAGGACAGACCCAGCAGAGGTGGGGACACAGTTGTACAGTGGGAGGGAATGGAGTCCTCAACATTGACTGCAAACTTCATGAAGTCTCCTAGCATCTGGTCTAACATCAAGTAATATATAGTGGTGGACAGTAAACTTTTAAAAAATATTTTGCACAATGTGATAAATTTGTTTAAGTCCTTGACCTTTTTGGGGGAAAAGATACTAACGTTATGGCTCATCACACAAAATGCGAATGGAGTAGGGTGACCAGATTTTTTAAAATCCAAGACACATTCAAAAGCTTTGGCAAGGCAATGCCCATGTTGGAAGACCATTGGCAGGAGTCTGGGGGGAAGCAGTTGAGCTACTGTGATGACATCTCCCGGAATATGTCCATTCAGATTTGGCAACCCTATTAAGACAACCAATTATTGAAGACAGCATTTACGAACCCCAGACTTCTGTTTCAATGATGCTTCTGCCTTATTTTCTTTTAAAAAAACATTGTTTGTCACAAGATATCAGAATCTTCTATTCCACTTTTAACTATACTGTGTAATGCACAATGGTAAGACCAATCACCATTTAAAAGCCTTGTTTATTTTAATTTCCACTGGATTCAAGCAATAGCTTTGTACAACCAGAAGCAAACATAGCTCAAGAGTGGAAGATTTTATCTGTACAAAGCCACAAGCAGGTAAACACACAATCTTTCAATGAAATGTTTGGTTAAACAGAATTTGCCTGCCACCATCCTCAGCACGAATTGGTGGTTTACCAATGGCTGTCACCCGACTTCCTCAAGTGCATTGCCACCCAAAAGCGGATTCCCTCCTGGTTCTGGATGGCGGTGAGAAGGATTTTTGCATGAGGGAGCGTCTTGGCGCATCCGTTTAATGGTGAGTGAGCAGGCAGCATTCTGATTCTCAGGGTGTAGCGCAGAGCGAGGGATTTTTTGGGCTTGCCGATTAATTGGAATGCAAGGGGTGGTTAGAGGAGGGTACTCAAGAGGAACTGAATACCAGAATATCTGAGGGATTTGTTGAAAACTGTCAGGACAACGGGACATTTAGTGAAAAACTGGGATGTCTGGTCACCCAAGGATGGGAGCTCATGTTCAGTTGCGTGATAGTGTGTGAGGCAAAAAGAGGTCCGGCAGCATGTGTGGAGAGAGAAACACTGTAGAAGGGTCATATGGAACTCAAAACGTTAACTCCATTTCTCTCCTCACAGACACTTCCAGACCAGAGTTTATCTAGCACTTTCTGTTTCTATTTCAAATTTCCAACATCCACAGTATTTTGTTTTTCCATAGAGAAACTGGAAGTTTTGTTTAGCATGGAGCTAGAGAAAGAAATCAGCAGTAACCCTCTTAGTGAAAACAAGCAATTCAGCTTGGAATAAAGCAGAGGAGATGTAAAGCAGCTTTGCAGCAGGAGAACAGGTCTATTAAAACCAAGGGTGATACTAATTAGGGCAGCATGGTAGCATAGTGATTAGCACTATGGCTCCACAGCGCCAGGGTCAGGTTCAATTCCCGGCTTGGGTCACTGTCTGTGCGGAGTCTGCACATTCTCCCCGTATCTGCGTGGGTTTCCTCCGGGTGCTCCAGTTTCCTCCCACAAGTCCCAAATTAGGTAATTTGGACATTCTGAATTCTCCCTCAGTGTACCCAAACAGGCACCGGAATGTGGCAATAGGGGCTTTTCACAGTAACTTAATTTCAGTGTCAATGTAAGCCTACTTGTGCCAATAAAGATTATAATTATAATTATTTTCTGTTGCAGTCACTGCACAGAATTTGAGAGGCTCAGGCTTGATCCAAAAAGTCTGAGACCTCGCAAGACAGTTGTGGAAAAGTTTTCACTTAGTCCTAAGCAAGTGAATAATCTTGCAAGAACCTGACCGATCATATCAAACAACATGTTGCTTTGGTTGTTCGTAACAAAGTGCAAGCCACATCAACCAGCCCTTGCTTATACAACTCAAAACAGTGTCCAACTTTTGATGTGATTCCATGGTTGTGACAATATTTTATACATAATCCTCAGTGTGCTAAGAATACAGACAAAAGAAATGTACACACATTGCATCTGTTTCAACTAAACAAAATAAGTTGTAGCCATTTACGGGTTCGTTCCTCAAGGCAATGCCTTGTGATACGATCCCAGTTGATGTTCTAACTGGTCAGGAAGATCCCAGAATGGAATACTGGGTCAAAGACCATAAAACTTTTAATTTTTTTAAATAAAATGTGGAGCAAAGAGTCACAAGATTGTGAATTGGTTTTAAGAACAAAGAAAAAACATTTATTAAACATGGAAAAAATTGATTGTTACAATATGCCTTCCCCCCCTAAACCCACCCCCCTCCCCGCCTCCATCTTTATCTACAAATGGTCTCATTAACACAAAGTCCCTTTTAAGAACACAAGGTGACTGTGGGCAAATACTCTCCACTTTAAATCCCAAATAAATGTGTGTGGATGTCTCCCCATAATCCCCCCCCCCCTTCCCCGATTATTGTCACATAAGAGTTTCCAAACTCCACTCCTAAAAATGCCCTTTAAAGACCTCTTCTCTCAGAAGTATGCTTTCCCTTAGCGGTTTGCATTCTGAAATTCAAACCAGGTTCTCCAAATGACACATCTGAAGATTTTTTTTTTTTTTTTTTTTATAAAGTCAATGCAGCAACAGTAAGCCCAAAAAAAAAAAAAAAAAAAAAAAAAAAAAAATGCCCCTTTTTGGAAAAATCGATCCTTTTGACCCAGAGGCTGAACACTGGGTTCAGTATATTTAAATACTTTGACATTTCTTCACTGCTAATGAAATGACAGGACCGGATAAGTAGAAAATCATTCTGCTTGCAGTATATGGGCCCTGACCTAAAATCTCATTAGAAATTTAATATCCCCAGAAACTCAGAACACAAAGCCCTTTGACCATCCTGTAACATTGGTTAATAAAAAAATTATAACCTCATACAAGGGCAGCACGGTGGCGCAGGGGGTTAGCCCTGCTTCCTCACGCCGCTGAGGTCCCAGGTTCGATCCCGGCTCTGGGTCACTGTCCGTGTGGAGTTTGCACATTCTCCCAGTGTTTGCGTGGGTTTCACCCAAAACTCAAAGATGTGCAGGCGAAGTGGATTGGCCACACTACATTGCCCCCTTAATTGGAAAAAATGAATTGGGTACTCCAAATTTTAAAAAAATTATAACCTCATACTGTCTAACATCATGCAGCGCTTGAAATTTAACTTTCTTAACTTAACTTATTTAACGTAAGGGACGCAGGGGAGACGATTGCGACATGCAAGACTGAGAAAATTGGCAGAGCCATGCGAATTTGTATCATTACTCAGTGACATGCTGCGAGACAGATTAGTTTGCAGCGTGAATAACATACAGAAAAGGCTGCTAGCAAAGAAAAAGATTTCTCTAGAAAAGCCATGGCAATAGCTTAGGCGATTGAGAATGTGGAGACAGGGGCTCTCAAGTTACAGTACGTGCAGATAAGCAAAGTGAACCATCTATGGTGCAAAATGTTTGCAAGTCGGGAGGACAGTGTTGAATGTGCAGAAAACACAGAGCAGAAATCCATTGAGCAAGGCCAAGGATAAATGAACGGGTCAACAACCCAGAAATTCTGATGAATGCTACACATGCAGGGGAGATCACACAAGGAAAAACGCGATCAGTACCAGTCTGCTCAACTACCGATTCTCATCACAAAGTCAGGGTCTAGTCTCAATGGATGAGACCGGTTACATCAAATCAACCAGGTCCAGAAACATTAAAGTAAACACACTTAAAACTGTACCTCATTTCTAATGTTTACAATACAAATATAAATCCCTTAAAACTACCTTTGTTTTTCAAAAAAAAATTTTAAGTAAACATTTTATTGAGGTATTTTTGGTTTTACAACAACGACAAAATAAACAACATACAGATGTCTATAAATATAGTGCAAAAAGCCTGCTTCTTCCCTTACAGGTCCCACCTTTATTAACCCCCTACTCTAATCTAAACTACGTTTAATTTTCTGCAAAGTCGACGAACGGTTGCCACCTCCGGGAGAACCCTAGCAATGACTCTCTCAAGGCGAACATGATTTTCCCCAAGCAGAGAAAGCTAGCCATGTCAGTTAGCCAGGCCTCCGACTTCGGAGGCTTTGAGTCCCTCCAAGCTAATAATATCCGCCTCCAGGCCACCAGGGAAGCAAAGGCCATAACATCTGCCTCTTTTGCCTCCTGGATTCCCAGATCTTCCGACACCCCGAAAATCGCCACCTCTGGACTCGGTGTCACCCTTGTTTTTAATTCCGTGGACATGACGTCCGCAAACCCCTGCCAGAATCCCCCGAGCTTTGGGCATGTCCAAAACATGTGGACATGGTTCGCTGGCCCCCTCGCACACCTTGCGCACCTTTCTTCTACCCCAAAGAACCTGCTCATCCAGGCCACTGTCACGTGAGCCCGCTGAACAACCTTGAACAGTATCAGGCTGAGCCTGGCGCATGTTGTGGACGCGTTGACTCTACTCAACGCCTCCGCCCAGAGACCATCCTCTATCACTCCTCCGACCTCCTCCTCCCACTTGCACTTCAGCTCCTCAGTCTGCGTGTCCTCTGACCCTATGAGCTCCTTATAGATGTTGGAGACCTTCCCTCCTCCCACCCACACTCTGGAGGCTACCCTATCCTGAATCTCCCTTGGTGGTAGGAGCGGGAAGGTTGAGACCTGTCTACGTAGGAAGTCCCGCACCTGCAGATACCTAAATTTGTTTCTCCTTGCCAATCCAAATTTTTCCTCCAGTTCCCTCAAGCTAGGAAAGCTCCCTTCTATAAACATATCCCCCATCCTCTCAATTCCTGCCTTCTGCCATCGCCGAAACCCCCCGTCCATCGTTCCCGGGGCAAACCGATGATTGTTACAGATTGGAGACCAGACCGATGCTCCCTCCGCTCCCACATGCTTCCTCCACTGCCCCCAGACTCTCATGGCTGCCACCACCACGGGGCTGGTGGAGTACCGTGCCGGCGGGAATGGCAGAGGCGCCGTCATCAGCGCCCCCAAACTGGTGCCCTTACATGATGCCGCCTCCATAGGCTCCCATGCCGACCCTCCCCCCACCACCCACTTCCTGATCATGGCTATATTCGCCGCCCAATAATAGTAACTGAAGTCTGGCAGTGCCAGCCCGCCCTCTCCCTGGCTCCACTCAATCATCCCCTTTTTTACTCGCGGGGTCTTGCCTGCCCATACAAAGCCCGTGATAACTTTGTTAACCCATTTAAAAAAGGACAGCGGCATAAAGATGGGGAGACACTGGAACGCAAACAGGAATCTCAGAAGGATCGTCACCTTCACCGTCTGGACGCTCCCAGCTAGTGACAGCGGGAGCGGGTCCCACCTCCGAAAATCATCCTTCATTTGGTCGACAAGACACAAGAACATAAGAACTAGGTGCAGGAGTGGGCCATCTGGCCCCTCGAGCCTGCTCCGCCATTCAATGAGATCATGGCTGATCTTTTGTGGACTCAGCTCCACTTTCCGGCCCGAACACCATAACCCTTAATCCCTTCATTCTTCAAAAAACTATCTATCTTTATCTTAACAACATTTAATGAAGGAGCCTCTACTGCTTCACTGGGCAAGGAATTCCATAGATTCACAACCCTTTGGGTGAAGAAGCTCCTCCTAAACTCAGTCCTAAATCTACTTCCCCTTATTTTGAGGCTATGCCTAGTTCTGCTTTCACCCGCCAGTGGAAACAACCTGCCCGCATCTATCCTATCTATTCCCTTCATAATTTTACATGTTTCTAGAAGATCCCCCCTCATCCTTCTAAATTCCAACGAGTACAGTCCCAGTCTACTCAACCTCTCCTCGTAATCCAACCCCTTCAGCTCTGGGATTAACCTAGTGAATCTCCTCAGCACACCCTCCAATGCCAGTACATCCTTTCTCAAGTAAGGAGACCAAAACTGAACACAATATTCCGGGAGTGGCCTCACTAACACCTTATACAATTGCAGCATAACCTCCCAGACGGGCCAGATTAAGTTGGTGCAACCGTTCACATTCCCGCGCCACTTGGATGCCTAGATACCTAAAACTTCCCCCTACCACTCTAAACGGCAGTTCCCTCAATCGTCTCTCCTGTCCCCTTGCCTGGATCACAAACATCTCACTGTTCCCCATATTTAGCTTGTACCCCGAAAACTGGCGAAATTCCCCCAGAATCCTCATGATTTCTTCCATCCCCTCTGCTGGGTCCGATACATACAGGAGCAGGTCGTCTGCGTAAAGCGAGATTCTGTGTTCCACTTCCCCCCCCCCCCCCCCCCCCAGACCAATCCCTTCCAGCCCCTTGAGGCTCTCAGCGCAATTGCCAGCGGCTCTATAGTCAGCGGGAACAACAGTTGGGAGAGGGGGCACCCCTGTCTCGTCCCCCGGTGTAGTCTAAAATAGTCCGATGTCGTCCTATTCGTCCGTACGCTCGCCACAGGAGCCTGATACAGCAACCTGACAGTCAATAAAGCCTCGCCCAAATCCGAACTGTCCCAGTACCTCCCACAGATATTCCCATTCTACTCGATAAAAAGCCTTCTCTGCGTCCATTACCTCCACCTCCCTACCTTCTGGGGTTATCATGATCGCATTTAGCAACCGTCTTACATTGGACACCAACTACCTTCCATTAACGAACCCAGTCCAGTCCTTCCCAATCACATCCGGAACACAGTCTTCAATCCTAGAGGACAAAACTTTGGCCAACAGTTTGGTGTCCACATTCAATAGGGATATCGGCCTATCAGACCCACACAGCTCCGGATCCTTATCCCGCTTCAGAATCAGCGAGATCGTGGCATGTGACATTGTCGGGGGAAGCACCCATCTCTCCCTTGCCTCATTGAATGTCCTCATCAACAGCGGCCCCAATATCCCAGCGAACGTTTTATAAAACTCCGCTCGGTACCTATCCGGCCCCGGGGCTATACCCGACTGCATGGCTTTCAGCCCCTCCACTATCTCTTTGATCCCAATTGGGGCCCCAGCCCTTCTACCAGCTCCCTGTCCACCTTCAGGAAATTCAGCCCCCCTAGGAAGTGCCTCATCGCCTCTGGCCTCGGTGGGGGTTCCGACCCATACAGCCTACTATAAAACTCCTTAAATGCCCTATTCACCCCTGCTGAGTCTCCCACCAGGTTCCCCTCTCCATCCTTTACTTTCCCTATCTCCCTGGCTGCCTCCCTCTTTCTAAGCTGCTGTGCAAGCATTCTGCTGGCCTCCTCTCCATGCTCATAAATCGCCACCCTCGCCTTTCTCAGCTGCTCCACCGCCCTCCCTGTGGTTAACAAGCCGAACTCTGACTGTAGCCTCCGCCGTTCCTTTAAAAGCCCTGCCTCAGGGGTCTCCGCACACCTCCTGTCGACCTGTAGTATCTCCTTTATCAGTCGGTCCGTCTCTGCCATCGAGATCAGCTCCCCTCTAACCATCACCTTCAATGCCTCCCAGGCTACCGCTGCCAAAATATCCCCTATGTCATTGACCTCCAGGTAATTCTGAATACATTTCCTCAATCGCCCGCACACCTCCTCGTCATCTAAAAGCCCCACGTCTAACCTCCAGTGTGGGCGCTGATTAGGGTCTTTACAAACCTGTAGCTCAACCCAGTGCAGGGCATGGTCTGAGATTGTAATCGCCGAGTACCCAGTGTTCACCACCCCCGTCAGTGGAGCCCTGCTCAGAATAAAGAAATTGATCTGGGAGAACACTTTATGCATGTGTGAGTAGAAGGAAAACTCCTTTACTCTTGGCTGCCCAAATCTCCATGGACCTACCCCCCCCCCTACCCTACCCCCCCCCCCCCCCCCCCCCCCCCCCCCCACCCCCCACACACAATCTACTCCATGAACCCTTTTAGCTCCTTAGCCATTGCTGGCACCCTGCCCGTTTTTGAGCTTGACCGGTCTAAACCAGGGTCAATAACTGTGTTAAAGTCCCCTCCCATGACCAGCTTATGCAAATCCAGGTCCGTTATCTTCCCCAGCATCCTCTTTATAAACTCCACATCGTCCCAATTTGGCGCATACACATTTACTAGTACCACCTGCACGCTCTCCAATTTCCCACTGACCATAATGTACTGGCCTCCCACATCCGAAACTATTCTTCCCACCTCGCTTGTTGATCAGAATCGCGACCCACCCCTGGTCTTAACAGTCTAGTCCCGAGTGAAAAACCTGTCCAACCCAACCTTTCCTTAACCTAATCTGGTCAGCTACGCTAAGGCGCGTGTCCTGCAGCATTACCACGTCCACCTTCAGTCCTCTCAAGTGCGTGAACACGCGTGCCTTCTTAACCGGCCCATTGAGCCCTCTTACATTCCAGGTGATCAGTCTAGTTGGGGGGGCTCATCGCCCCCACCTCGCCGATCAACCATCCCCTCTCTTCGGCCAGTCGCCAGCCCACGCCCCACACCTCCACCGGTCCCTTTGATAAGCCTAACATCTGCTCACCCACCACTACGCTTCTGTAAGATAGCCCGCACTGCTAGCTTGGTGGCCCTCGCCCTGGCGCCAAGCAATCTCCCACCTATTGTTCCCTCCCCATCCGCTCATACATACATATTCAAATGAAAAACAATCCCAACACAATTGCCCCACAGAGATTTTTTAAAAACCAAGTTGAACACATGATTTTTAAAAAAAGATCAAGCGAAAGATCCCACATCTGAACAAACACACCTCCATCCCCCAGCAGTGCAAATGCAAACTTTACCTTACCTAGCTCTGCAGCTGGACGCAGATCCATGCAGCAGGCATAACAAATAACGTCCGAAAAAGCAAGAAACAAGAAACTTTTTTTTTTTAAACCCATAAACACTACAGCAAAATTCAAAGTTCTCAGTCCGATACCAGTCCTTTCCTTTTCGCGAAGTCCAGCGCTTCCTCAGGCGACTCAAAATAGTAATGTTGCTCCTAGTGTGTGACCCAGAGGCGGGCCGGATACAACAGCCCGAACTTCACCTTTTTGTTGAAAAGGATCAACCTGATCTGGTTAAACCCCGCTCTTCTCCTGGCTACCTCCGCACTCAGGTCTTGATAGATCCACAGGATACTGTCGTCCCATTTGCAGCTCCGTGTCTGCTTGGCCCACTGTAAAACACGCTCCTTATCCAGATATCTGTGGAATCTCACCACCATTGCCCTCGGGGGATCTCCCATTCGCGGCTTCCTCGCAAGCGCTCGGTGAGACCTGTCCACCTCCAAGACCCCATCCCCCAGCAGTTTCTCGAACATGGCCGCTATGTATGCCCCAGCGTCCACTCCTTCGGACCCCTCCGGGAGCCTCAAGCTCTGCCGACGGGACCTATTCTCTAGGTCCTCCACCTTCTCCAGGAGCCTTTTCTGCTGGTCGCTTAGCATCCCCACCCCCAACTCCACCGCTGTTTGATGTTCCTCCTGGTCAGCCAGCAACACAAAGATGTGCAGGGTAAGCGGATTGACCACGCTAAATTGACCCTTATTTGGAAAAGAAATGAATTGGGTACTTTAAATTAAGAGAAAACTGGTGCATTCCTCAGCACAGTGCCTCCACCTATCAGAGTTCACTTGCCAACCAATCAGTACTCTCTCCTCCTACAGTATAAATTTGTTGATTTCCCTTGCACTATATTCTTGCAAATGCCCCGAGTGCAAGATGACGCGCTTTGACACAAAAAAGTTTTTTCAGCCATATTCAAATATGTAATTACATTTTAGATATTATAAAGTTCACACAATAAATGGCAGTTGAAAATAATTTCAGAATATATATATATATATATATATATATATATATATATAGAGTGATTTGTGTGAAGTTAGCGACCTATTGGCACACTGACAAGCTTACATAGGCAACTCTTGTAACACTCGTTAAACTGAAACAAAAACCTAGCAAAGTATAATTGCAGGAAATCAAGTTGCATTGGCAAGAAGGGAGTAAAGAACCAATTATTTTTTAATAAATTAGATATTATATCTCAGTACTTCTAGTGTAAAATTTCAAAATCTATGGTTTAGATTTGCTATGCATTTGCAATTCCATTTCCAAAATTGTAGCCCTTCCATGCAAATAGTCGCATGGTAGTACGGAAATTGAATATTGTTGAAAAGAGGCATGTGGCATGGTGGCAGTGGTTAGCCCTCACAGCACCAGAGACCTGGGTTAAATTCCAGCCTTGGGTGACTGTATGGAGTTTTCACATTCTCCCAGTGTCTGCATTGGTTTCCTCTGCATGCTCCGGTTTCCTCTGACAGTCCAACTCTGTGCAGGTTAGGTGGGGTTACAGGGGTAGAGTGGGGAAGTGGGCCAAATACGGTGATCTATCAGAGGGTTGGGGCAGAGTTGCTGGGCGAAATGGCCTCCTTTTGCACTGTAGAGATTCTATGCTGCATTCATCAAGACAGACCAACGCAAGAATGCCAAATTTCCAGAGGCCAGCACGGTGGTGCAGTGTTAGCCCTGCAGCCTCACGACGCCAAGGTCCCAGGTTCGATCCCAGCTCTGGGTCACTGTCCGTGTGGAGTTTGCACATTCTCCCCGTGTTTGCGTGGGTTTCGCCCCCTACAACCCAAAAGGTGTGCTTGGATCCTTGGCCATGCTAAATTGCCCCTTAATTGGAAAAAATGAATTGGGTATTCCAAATTTAGAAGAAAAAAAAATGCCAAATTTCAAATGATTACAATAATTTACACTACAGTGGAAAAGGGGACGGACTGCTTGGCAAGTCGACTGAAAGTATCAGGAACTATAAACAACCTAAGCTCCCAGATGAATCAAAAAACGCACAAGGCTTCAATATGCTCCTTTTGTTTGCAGAGAACATGTCCCTTGATATTTAAAATAATCTGTTGACATTATATAACACTTGCTGGAAGCAACATACACTCCACATAGGGACACTCACACAAATGGTCCCATTTTCTGCAAAACAGAAAGCATATAATTGTTACCTATTGCTTCCTCCATGGCAACATCTCAGGCAATCAGTCAACTTGCCAACCAATCATCACTCCTTTTTCCTGTAGTATAAATTGATGTGATCATTTGAAATTTGGCATTCTTCTATTTGGCCTGATGAATACCAATACAAAAAGCTCTTGCAAAATGTCTCTCTTTTCAGCAAAATCCTTCCAGTTAATTAGTGAAGTAACTTTGACAGCACAAGCAGAGCATCAATCTTACTGCATAGTACAATAAACAATTAAATTCCATGCCACCCGTGAAAGGTGGTAGGCAGGAATTAGTAACAGATCAGAAAGACAAGTCCTTTATAGAATGCACCTCAAATGCTTTATTTAAAAATAAAACTGATATATTGTACAGCCTTTTAGTTTCAAAACATGGTGTAGTGGTGTTAGTCACAAGAGGCTTCCTTCAGTCGTCATCTGGGAGCTGTTCTGTACATGATGCTATCACAACATGCTGCGCTGCATTTTGGGAGTTGTGGTCTGCTATCTGCGCTTCTTCAAATAAAGTAATAGTACCCCCTAACACAAGTTCAGGCTTCACAGACAGGGAAGACTTTTTATGCAAACAGTGAAATATTTCGAACAGAGAAAAGGCAACTCTCCAGAGAAGCATATCAGTTTGTAAATTTTATAATTTCTGTTCATGAGCCATAACCATTATTTATTAGTATTGTAATTATTGGCTCCGTCAGAAAACAAGCTTGATGATAGGACTAACTGCTTAAAAATACAGAATAAACAGTTAATCTGTAATATTGTAGTAGTAAAGACCAAATGTACGGGCTGGTTTATTTAATGGTTATTAAAATTTTATATTGATTGGAATTGGACCAGTATTCACAAATGCAATGCAACTGTAGTTTTAAATTTGCATATTCTGGCAAATATTTCCATTGGGGAAAAAATAAATGCATGCAAAACTAAAACTGGCAACATGCGCTGTTAATTGCTTGGGAAGTAAAAGCCAGAGAGTAGGAACAAAGAGTAGGTACTGATTGGTGTTTCCTAGAGATCTGGGCAGAATATAAATACCTAGATTCTAGAAGAATGCAATAATTGGGGAGGGAGGGGGGGGGAAGAGAAAGTGTTGTATTTTCATGTTTGTAGATAACACTAAATTAGAAAACATTATGACTTGCACAGGTATGGGTAGGAAATTACAAACCAAGGTAGGGGCTGGTTTAGCACAGTGGGCTAAACAGCTGGCTTGTAATACAGAACAAGGCCAGCAGTGCGGGTTCAATTCCAGTACCGGCCTCCCCGAACAGGCGCCAGAATGTGGGGACTAGGGGTTTTTCCACAGTAACTTAATTGAAGTCTACTTGTGACAATAAGCGATTATTATTAAAACTTCAGCAAGGGGAAGTGTGAAGTCATTCATTTTGGCTCTAAAAAATGTAAATTGCAATATTTTCTCAGTGTGTGAGCCTAGGAACTGTAGCAGAGTAGTGATGTAAATGTCTAGAAACACAAATCACATAGTTAATGAACAGGTACAAACAGTTTATGGAATATTAGCCTTTATCTCAAAGGGGCTGGAATATAAAAAGAGAGGAAATTATATTCAGTCGTTCAGAGCCTTGACCAGACCCCATCTGCAGTAATTCATTCTGTTTTGGGCTGAACACCTCAGGCAAGATGTATGTCCTTGGACAGGGTACAGCACAGATTCACCAGCATGTTACCAGGGATTAAAGGGTTCAAATTATGAAGCTAGGTTGCAGAAGCTTGGTTTATGTTCCTTAAGGTTTAGACAGTTGAGGAATTTAAAAATATTAATTCAAAAGGATTGCTGCAGAGAAACTCGGGGGGCGGAGGGGAGTGGTTGGCAGAAATCCAGACAAGGAGCACAATCTTAAGATTTAAAGCTCAGCCATTCAGGAGTGAAATAGGGAAGCATTTCCCCCTACTTATGAGTGGTGGAAATCATGAATTCCCAGAAGGCTGTGATGCTGCACCAATTGGAATTTTTAAGACTTCAAATCAATAGACTTTTATTAAGTTTGCTATGGGATCTGTATCAACAGTGGGTAAATGGGGTCGAGACTTGGGGCTGGTTTAGCACACTGGGCTAAATCGCTAGCTTTTAAAGCAGACCATGGCAGGCCAGCAGCACGGTTCAAATTCCCGTACCAACTTCCCCGAACAGGCGTCGGAATGTGGCGACTAGGGGCTTTTCACAGTAACTTCACTTGAAGCCTACTTGTGACAATAAGCGATTTTCATTTCATTTCAGATAGAGATCAGCGGTGATCTGACTGAATGGCTTACTCAGAATCTTAATCTACCTTCATATTTGTGCTGCTGCTGATTCTATGTTCATACAACAAATTGCTTTCAATTCTGCATACTCCAATCATTCCTTTCCATTTGCAAGTTATTACCACTGTTAGAAGTTTTAACGGTCAAAAGTCATTTAAAGTTGTTTTGAGCACAGACATTAAAAATGTACTTGCCCAAAATTACAATCTCCTGACCTTAACAACCCAGTTGGATAATTAAGGACCCTAGAGCACTGTTGATTATTTTGAGGTCATATAAATAAGCAGAAGCACATTGTCAATTAGTTATCACTGGGCTCACCAATACATTTTCTGGGGAAAAAAAATACTTTGAGCAATACGTTTCTTGCATCAATTTCTTGAATCATGACCTCACATTTCTCCCTTCAGGTCAAAATGCCGGCCGAGACAAGCATACTTGCAGGAAAAACATTATAATACTTGGTATTTTTCTGCATTCAGTTGGATCATAATGTTTATTGAAATGTTGTGTAAATTTAAACACTGGGGACTGAGAAATTCTATATTCATTTTATTTTGCCTTTGGTGAAAATGTGTAAATCCTGTAACTCTGGTTAGATTTAATCTGCAACTGTGTTTTAAATAAACATAACTGCACCAGAGATCAAAATGGAATTAGAATCATAAAACTTTGAGAAATGAGTGAAATTTCTAATGCAACATGCTTTACGTATGGCACTACATTTTTAAAAAGTCAGGGGTCTATTTCCATAACAATATGGTATGAGGAAAAGGCAGGAGAATGGGAATGAGAAAAATATTAACCGATTGAATAGCGGAGCAGACTCGACGGGCTGAGTGGCCTAATTTTGCTCCTATGCCTTATGGTATGTTGGAATTAAGGTACAGCTTTATTTGCATCCAATGTGAAAATCTATTTGGGCCTTAAAATTTATTCAAAATAACTCCATTAATGTGAATTTCAAGTTAAGTTCCAGAATATGTTCCAACTTAGTTTACAGTTACTAACTATAAAATTCAATGTCCTCCCAGTGTCTGCATGGGTTTCACCCCCACAACCCAAAAAGATGTGCAGGGTAGATGAATTAGCCACGCAAAATTGTCCCTTATTTGGGGGGGGGGGGGGGGAGAATTGGATACTCTATTTAAAAAAAATTAATTCAATGACATCAATGGAACAATGGAAGCTTAAGTAGATTTTCTTCATTTTAAAAAGTTATATTTCTGAAATGTCATAGTCAATAACTCACAAGAGTAGCTGACACCACTAATAAATTCACAAAATTCAGAACAGTGGCAAACATTATTCCCCCTCCCACCTACAACATTGAACTTTGCATAAAAGTCCAAGTTCATCCATGATTTCATATGTGCAGCGGCTCTTGCAGAACATGGGCCCCAATAAAGTATCTAATGGGTATTCCCTCTCCTGTTTCCCTCACTTTATTCTGTCAATGATATGAGTTCTAAGGATACCAAATAACATACTTCCTCTAGCCAACATTTTCCTCTATACTGATTTTAACAAAAGTCCCCTAAAATAGCGATGGGTAGATAGTTCTATGATGTATCCATTGTGGTGTTCTTTGTGCTGCTTATTTCAGGATGGTTGACAGAGTGTTCATAAAGATCACAAAACAGCTTTAACATAAACAAAGCTATGATTTTATTTACATTACTAAAGTGGGATTCGACACATAGTCCTTAAGAATACACAATTGATCAATAACATCTAACTACACTCATCTACTGCTAATCTCACTACTGGTATAAACTATAATCTAACCTTAGTTGCATGATCTGCTCTTCTGACCTTCACTAGCTAACTCCTGCATACACTCCTCTCCGAAGATTTAGCATCACTGCCTTATATAGTCGTAACTGCAACTCCCTCTAGTGGCTACTACACTACATTAACCCTTGCAGTGCTGATAGTTATGATAATACCACACCACTCACTATACAGATTCAGTTCAATTAATTTCAAAGAGCTAACACCACATTTCCATCTGGCGGAGATCGTTAAAATCAGCCTCTATTTCTTGAAGAAAATAATTTAAAATGCAAATCAAAACATGCTGCACATTTACAGGGACCAAAACATTTTTTTTTTTTTAAATAGAAGATGCTAGCTTCACTCTGCAGGTCAGGTAGCATCTGTCGCCAGTTTAGGTCAATATAGTTCTTTGACAAAAAATGTATTTCTGACTTCAAGCACCGGAAATGCCTTGCTTTTAAGAACATAGAAAATGGAAGCAGGAGTAGACCATTCAGCTGTTCAGGTCTGCTCTACCATCGAATATCATGGCTGGTACTCTAAATCAACACCATGCTCCCGTGCTCTTCCAATTTCCTGGATGCCTTTAGAGTCTAAAGTCTTTTTTTTTTTTAAACTTACATTCTCTTTTGCCTCGATTTGCTAGGTTATAACTTACTATGAACTCCCAAATACAGATTGTCATTTTCCAAGCAAATAAAAATACGACATAGGTCGTAATCTGTTTTAATACTTCAGTACATGTCAGCAGTGGCCAGGTTAATTTTTGGCCACCCCTGGTTGCTCACAGAAGCTGGTCTTTCTTGAGCGTCTCTTTTAGTAGCTTGCTGGACCACCTCAAAGACCATTAAAAATCAGTGTGTTATGTGGAAGGATGAAAGGTTTTCTACCCTAGCGGGGATTAACAAACAAACTGAGTTTTTACAGTAATCAAACACTTTCATGGTTTTCTTTGTCTGATGCGACCCACAACTTATTCAATTTTCTTAAATTAATTTTCACCACTGGTCTGGTTGGCATTTGATCGCTCAGCCTCTTTGTGGGGTCAAGTACCATAACTGCACAATGAGTAGATATGGATCCATGAATGTGCCAAGTATGGATTATCCTGATCAAACCATAATCTTACTGTAGAAAACAGTTCAAATCAATGATTTTCTTCAGGCACATCATTCACCAACTCGCAAACACTGGTATTCTGTGTAGCCAGTAGCCACATCAATGAAAACTTACCACCGGATTTTTCTCAGACCAGTGTAAATGTTTTTCCACTAGGTCTGTCTGGCTATCATTACTCTTACTAGGGGGAAGTAAAAATTATTTTGCAGTGGCAACAACATATTGTAATAATGACATGCCACATGGACTTTTAAATTATCTTTACAGTAACAGCTTGATGTCATTATAATATGCAGTAGCCTGCACCGCATGCTGCGATTGGCTACATATTCAGAAAATTGGGGAAAATAGCTCAGTTAGCTTGCTTTCCCAAGCCCAGACTGCAATATAAAAGCAGCTTCAAAACAAGGTACATGCAATCAAATGGAAATAACAATGGCAATTTGCAATGCAAAGCATTTTTCAATTTTAAGTGCATTACAGAAATTAGAACTAAACAAGGAGGCATATTTTAAGCAGTCCGAATTAGCAGTAGCATTTTTAACTGTTAATACCATTAATCAGGAATGTTTATAGCCAATTTTCTTAAAATATCAAAGCAAAGTAGTATTTCTGGCATCTAGTCAGGCATTTCCAAAATAGGAGTGATCTTTAAAGCACAGACCACTTCTAAAATCAGGCCCCTTGAAAACGTTCTATCCCTTTTATATTGCAAGGTGCGCTCCATAGCAGTGGGGCTACACAACCAGTGGGCTTACACATTCAATCATTGATCTATGCACTCATTCAAAACAGAGAAACGGCAATTATTTCCAGTGTTTCTGGTTTTGGAAAAAACTCCCGTTTGCTTGTCAAACAGGCTTTGAATGGATGTCAGATAGATTGGGCATCGGCGTGGCTGATCGGCCATTAAAAAATCCTAATATATAGTAGATGAGGAAATGCAGTAAGAGCGTAATTAGCAATAATCTATAATAGACAACAGGCATCTGTCTCCATTAGAGGGAGAAGATTGGTTAAATATAGCTCGAAGGGCACCACCCAGCAAGGAGGGACAAGGTGGGAAGACCGCCTTCAACGAACTACCACTGCCAGTGCAAAGATTGAACCTGCACCGTTGGCGTCATTCCACATCACATCCTAACCAGGGACAACGGAGTTAACTGATCCAATGGGAAAATGCGGCTGACTTTAGGAAATACATTGTACACTGGGACGGAATTAGGGTCAGATAGCAAACTGGATTAAAAACTGATTAGATGGAAGTAAACAGAGTTACCATCAAAGGGTACTTATTTTAAAGTAGTCCTACTCAGCATTCAACTCTAGGACCACATTGTTTGCTTTCATATAACAATACGGTGGATAAAAGCCATTTATAGATTATATCAAAACACGAGGCATAAATCAGAACACCAAGAGAAATGAAAAAAAGGATATTGGCAAGATTAGGAATGGACTAAAAAGCTAATGGGTTCAATGGCAGTAAACGTGACGTGATGCATTATGGTTTTAAAAAACACGAATAATAATAATCTTTATTCGTGTCACACGTAGGCTTACATTACACCGCAATGAAGTTACTGCGAAAATCCTCTAGTCGCCACACTCCGGCTTTGGGTACACCGAGGGAGAATTCAGAATGTCCATATCAGGCATCACAGCCTGGTATGGCAATTGCTCGGCCCAAGAACGTAAGAAACTGACTAAAAAGCTAATGGGTTCAATGGCAGTAAACGTGACGTGATGCATTATGGTTTTAAAAAACACGAATAATAATCATCTTTATTCGTGTCACACGTAGGCTTACATTACACCGCAATGAAGTTACTGCGAAAATCCTCTAGTCGCCACACTCCGGCTTTGGGTACACCGAGGGAGAATTCAGAATGTCCATGTCAGGCATCACAGCCTAGTATGGCAATTGCTCGGCCCAAGAACGTAAGAAACTTCAGAGAGTCATGAACACAGCCCAGTCCATCACATGAACCTGCCTCCCATCTACTGACTCTATCTATACCTCCCGCTGCCTTGGGAAAGCGGGCAGCATAATCAAAGATCCCTGCCACCTGGCTTACTCACTCTTCCAACTTCTTCCATCGGGCAAGAGATACAAAAGTCTGAGAACACAAACGAACAGATTCAAAAACAGCTTCTTCTCCGCTGTTACCAGACTCAACGACCCTGTTATGGACTGACCTGATTAATACTACACTCCTGTATGCTTCACCCGATGCCGGTGTCTATGTATTTACATTGTGTACCATGTGTTGCCCTATTATGTATTATCTTTTCATATACTAAATGATCTGTTTGAGCTCCTTTCAGTAAAATGCTTTTCACTGTACCTCGGTACACATGACAATAAACAAAGCCAAATCCAAATCACCTAACAAGCACGGAGCATTAAAGGCAGAAGTTCAGGGTGGCAGGCTGTAGAAAAAAAGTCCAATGCAATTCTCAGTTTAACCACAAGAGGTATAGAACATAAAAGCGAAGAGGTACTGGTGACTATATAATTGCAATAATATCTTAAGAGTACTGTGTCATAATAGGTTCCAGTCTAGCAAGAATATTGAAGATTCAGGAAGGTAAAATGCAGAGTCATTAGGATGCTGCCCTATATGAGAAAATATCAGTTCAAAGAGTTGAAAATGTGTTCGTTTTACAATATAATACAAATTACTATGATAAAATACAAGTTTTGATCATTATGGAAGGATGATAGAAGAGACTTTACAGTCGCTGACGGGTGAAGAACGAATAGCTACAGATAAACGGTTAGATGCATTGCATTTAGAATGGAGGGCAGGGGAAACACCTTCAAAACTTGTAAGACTGTGGAATTCACTGACTCGTAAACAAGAGTTTAGTCACCTGTCCCAACATCCACTGTGTTTCATTGTCAAAGAGGAATGAAACAGTCGCTGATGGGGGAAGAACAAATAGCTCGAACGAGCAGCATGGTAGCATAGTGGTTAGCACAATTACTTCACAGCTCCAGGGTCCTAGGTTCGATTCCCGGCTTGGGTCACTGGCTGTGCGGAGTCTGCACGTTCTCCCAGTGTGTGCGTGGGTTTCCTCCGGGTGCTCCGGTTTCGTCCCAAAGTTCAAAGATGTGCAGGTTAGGTGGATTGGCCATGCTAAATTGCCCTTAGTGTTGGGTGGGGTTACTGGGTTATGGGGATAGGGTGGAGGTGTGGGTTTGGGCAGGGTGCTCTTTTCAAGAGCCAGTGCAGACTCGATGGGCCGGATGGCCTCCTTCTGCAGTGTAAATTCTATGATAAATTCTATGAAATATAAAAGGGATGCTATGCTTCAGCTATACGGGTCAAAGACTGTGCACGGCTTTGGTCTCCTTATTCAAGTGTAAAATAATCTTTTAAGTAGGCTTACATTAACACTGTAATTAAGTTACTGTGAAAATCCTCTTGTTGCCACATTCCGGCGCCTCTTCGGGTATACTGAGGGAGAATTCAGAATGGCCAATTCACCTAACAAGCACGTCTCTCAGGACTTCTGGGAGGAAACTGGAGCACCTGGAGGAGACCCACGCAGACACTGGGAGAACATGTAGATTCCACAAGGACAGTGACCCAAGCATGCATTGAACCTAGGACCCTGGCACTGTGAAGCAACAGTGCTAACCACAGTGTTACCATGTCACCCTTTTGGAGGTGGTTCAGAGAAAGTTTACTAGATTTAAACCTGGAATAAGCAGGTTGTCTTATGAGGAAAGGTTGGACAGGCTGGACCTCCTTCCACTGGAATTTTGAAGAGTATGGGGCAATTTGATTGAAATGTACAAGATCCTGAATGGTCTTGACAAGGTAGACTTGGTTTCTTCTTACAGGCGAGTCCAGAAGTAGGGGGCACTGTTTTACAATTGGGAGTTGTCTTTTAGGACAAAGGTGAGGAGGATTATTTCCTCTAAAGAGGGTTGCGTGACTTTGGAACGCTGTGCTTCAGAAAATGATGGAGGTGGGGTTATTGAATACCTTTAAGGCAAAAGTAGATGATGTTCTTGTTAGGCAATAATCAGTAAGGGTTACTGAGAGTATGTGGGATGTGGAATTTGAAACAAATATATCAGCAATGATCTTATTAAATGGCAGAGCAGGTTCGAGGGGTTAAGTGGCCTACCACAGCTCCTAATTCTTTCATTCGTACATCATGGCTTGAGATGTGACAAAAGGTCAATCTGTTTGATTTTTACGTCGACAGCCAATCCACAACACAATACAATACTATAATATTAAGCAGATTGCATTTCAAATGGTCAGTTCTCTGAAAATAAAAAAAAGTGTGCTCTACATAATTCGAAAATGAAAATGCCAACAAAATTTAATGCAGAACTTGTTGTTAAAAACCAATAAAAGCAGAAACTGTTGGGAATAATCAGCAAGTCAGACAGCATCTGTAAGGAAAGAGTTCATGAAAGGTCATCAAGCTGAAATGTTATAGCTGCTGACTGGCCTGCAGAGTGTTTCCAGCATTTTCTGATTTTTATTTCAGGTTTCTAGTACTTTGCTTTTGTAAAAAGAGACTTGGATATGCATTTGTTCTGGGGAATGCACTGGGTGCATCGACAATTACTGGGCCCATAGTGGAACAAAGAAAATTACAGCACAGGAACAGGCCCTTTGGCCCTCCGAAAACAAAAAAAAAACCACCCTTTCGGTGACCATCTCCCTCAATTCCCATCCTATTCGTCAAGACCCTTATAAAGTCACAATCGTATCTGCTACCACTACCTCCCCCGGCAGAGAGTTCCAGGCTCCCACTACTCGGTGTAAAAAAACTTGCCTCGTACATCTCCTTTAAACCTTGCCCCTCGCACCTTAAATTTATGCCTCCTAGTAATCGACTCTTCCACCCTGGGAAAAGGCTTTTGATATCCACTCTATCCATGCCCCTCATAATCTCGTAGACCTCGATCAAGGCACCCCTCAACCTTCGACGTTTCAGTGAGAACAAACCAAGTTTCTCCAACCTTTCCTCATAACTACTGCCCTCCATACCAGGCAACATCCTGGTAAATCGTTTCTGTACCCTCTCCAAAGCCTCCACATCCTTCTGGTAGTGCGGCGACCAGAATTGAACACTATATTCCAAATGCGGCCTAAGGTTCTATAAAGTTGCAACATGACTTACGAATTTTTAAACTCAATACCCCAGCCAATGAAGGCAAGCATGCCGCATGCCTTCTTGACTACCTTCTCCACCTGCGTTGTCACTTCCAGTGCCTGTGTACCTGTACACCCAGATCTCTCGGCCTATCAATACTCTTAATGGTTCTGCCATTAATGGCGGCACTGTAGCACAGTGGGTAGCACTGTTGCTTCACAGCTCCAGGGTCCCAGGTCCGATTTCTGGCTTAGGTAACTGTCTGTGCAGAGTCTGCACATTCTCCCAGTGTCTGCGTGGGTTTGTTCCGGGTGCTCCAGTTTCCTCCCACAAGTCCCAAAACACATGCTGTTAGGTGAATTGGATATTCTAAATTCTCCCTCTGTGTACCCTAACAGGTGCGGGAATATGGCGACGAGGGGCTTTTCACAGTAACTTCATTGCATTGTTAATGTAAGCGTACTCGTGACAATAAAGATTATTATTTACTGTATATTTCTCATCGGCATTAGACCTTCCAAAATACATTACCTCACACTTTTCAGGATTAAACTCTATCTGCCATCTCTCTGCCCAAGTCTCCAACCGATCTATATCCTTCTGTATCCTCCCACGGTCCTCATCGCTATCTGCAATTCCACTAACCTTTGTGTCGTCTCAAACTTACTAAATCAAACTAGCTACGTTTTCCTCCAAATCATTTATATATATTACAAACAGCAAAGGACCCAGCACTGATCCCCGAGGAACACCATGTTGCCTCTCGCTAATATGCCCACATATTTCCAAGTGGGAGTAAATCCTGTCTCGAAGAAACTTGCAGTTTTTAGTATTAATAAAGACACTAGAATGGCCAATTCTTACCAACAAATTTTAACAACAACAACATTTGGCCTATTCCAACAGCGTCAGCTCTCCAGTCCCATTTCTCTCTGCGCATTCTTTTTCAAATTCTCTGTCAATTGCGGTTTGATACTGCTTCTATCACTATTTCTGATAAGACACTTCATATGCCTTAGATCATCATTTTCAAGAGTTCTCCGTCCAAAGGCAGGTCCTTAGCAATTATTCACCAAACTACAACTACATAATGCCATGTTTTTTGATTACAGGCAGGCCACAAATGTACCCCAATTGCATTGAAGATCGAAACTCATGCTAGTAGTGTTAATTCAAACCACACATTAAGCAACTAGTCATCGGGGCTAACTGCTACAAGTCCAAATGCAGTAAAAGGTAGACAATATCCAGGCTTGGGCTGACAAGTGGCAAATAACATTTCCACAGAATCCATTCAATCTTTAGACTCCCTACAGTGGAGGAGGTAGTAATTCGGCCCATCGAGTCTGCACAACCCTCTCAAAAGGGCACTCTACCTAGGGCCAATCCCCTGCCCCATTCCTGTAACACTATGCGTTGATCATGGCCACTCCATCTAACCCGCACATCATTGGCGGAAACCAGAGCACCCGAAGGAAACCCGCGCAGACACAGGGAGAATGTGCAAACACCACCTAAGGCTGGAATAGAAACCAGGTCCCTGGCACGGTGAGATAGCAGTGCTAATCACTGTGCCACCATGCTGTCCATTGGTGTCGCAGAACTGCCAGGCAATGACAGTCTTCAACAACAGATTCTAACCGCTGTCCTTTGACATTAAGCCATAGTATTTACATGACTGGTCCAGTTCAGTTTCTGGTCAACGGGAACCCAGAGTGTTGAACTATCAGAGCAGGTCAAAGGTGAGGAATCCTGTGATGAGTAACTCACCTCCCGATTCCATGATGCCTGTCCACCATCTACATCTACAAGTTGTGTTTTGCAGTAACCATTCACCATGTATATAACTGTATCACGCTGTTACCCATGTGGGCTCCACCTCTGGACTATTGTAAGGTATTACCTATGATGTAGCATGTTGGGCCTGTGTGGGCTCTGCCCGTGGCTCCTCCCCTTGAGGGGAGGTAAAAGAGCAGTTGACCTGTAGGCGGCTCCCACTAACAGATCAGTCGCAGGCAGGTTATGTTCTAGTTGATTAAAGCCACAGTTTACTTCTACTCCTGGTTTCGTGTGAATTGATAGTCACATCAATTTAATCAACTACAATGCCACTATGGAATTGGCCCTTAAACCTGACTGACTGAAACTCAATCCACAGGCCGCGGAGGCGAAAAGGATTTTTTCGCACTGGCTCCGCTGTTTCAAGGCTTACCTCGCTGCCTCCTCCTCGCCTTCCGTCACCGACGAACAGAAGCGGAGTCTCCTCCACGCCTGGGTGAGCCATCGAATCGCTGTTCAACGCGAGGAAGCCTCCATTTAGGCAGACGCCCTCGCGATGCTACAGCGCCTCTACGTAAAGCTAGTGAATGAGGTAGACACGCGGCATCTCCTCACTACTCGCTGCCAGCATCCCGGGGAATCGCTGGAAGAGTACCTACGCGACCTCAAAGTCCTTGCACGAAGTTGCAATTACCAGGCCGTTACGGCCACTCAACATATGGACCTCGCCGTCCGGGACACCTATATGGCTGAAGTCAGGTCCAACTACGAGACAGCGCCTACTCGAAAAAGGTAACGGAGACCTGGAAGAGACGGTAAAATTAGCCTCCTCTCTAGAAGTAGCGTTCCAAAGCCTTAACGCGTTCCCGTCCGATCACACGACCCCCTCATGGACCCCCGAACCAAAGAGTACCCCAGGCCTGTGCCGCGCGGCTGCCCGCCAACCATGGGGGCCTACCCTGTTATTTCTGCAGCCGTGGGCCCCCACCCAGCCCGCCACATGCGATTCATGGACGCCATCTTCCTCACCGCCCGACACATGCGACCGACGGGGACCGCCATCTGCAATGCCGCCCGATATGTGCGAACCGACGGGGGGGGCAGCCATCTTGGGACCACCCCAGCACCTCCGACCACGCCGGCTACCCGCAACTCAGCGCGGTCACCCTTGACCAGCCGCGACCCAAACACCTCCGGTGCTCCATGATGACCGTCCGGGTAAATGGACACGAAACGCCCTGCCTGTTCGACTCCGGGGACACGGAGTGCTTCATTCATCCGGACATGGTAAGACGCTGCTCGCTCCCAATCTTCCTGGCCCATCAAACCATCTCCCTTGCTTTTGGGTCGCACTCTGTGCAGATCCGGGGGTGCACTACCGCAACCCTCGCAATACAGGGCGCCGAGTGCGCCAATTTTAAGTTATATGTAGTCCCCGACCTCTGCGCTCCTCTCCTGTTGGGACTGGACTTCCAGTGTAACCTCAGGAGCCTAACTCTGAAGTTCGGTGGATCCCTACCCCCACTCACCGTATGTAGCCTCGCGACCCTAAAGTCGACCCTCCCCCGCTCTTCGCAAATCTCACCACCGACTGTAAACCAATCGCCACCAGAAGCAGGCGGTACAGCATCCAGGATAGGACTTTTATCAGGTCAGAGGTCCAGTGACTCTTGCGGGACGGAATCATCGACGCCAGCAATAGCCCCTGGAGAGCTCAGGTGGTGGTCGTCAGGACCGGGGAAAAGAACCGGATGGTTGTAGATTACAGCCAAACCATAAACCGGTACACGCACCTCAATGCGTACCCGCTTTCCCGGATCGCAGACATGGTTAATCAGATCGCGCACTACCGGGTGTTCTCCACGGTGGAGCTGAAGTCTGCGTACCACCAGCTCCCAATCCGCCCGGGGGACCGCCACAACACGGCGTTTGAGGCAGACGGCCGCCTCTTCCACTTCCTTCGGGTCCCCTTTGGCGTCATGAACGGGGTCTCGGTCTTCCAAAGAACGATGGACCAGTACGGGCTGCGGGTCACATTTCCATACTTGGACAACGTCATCATCTACAGCCATGATCAGCAGGACCACGATGCCAACCTCCAGAGATTTCTCCAAACCATCCGAACCCTTACCCTCACTTACAACAAGGAGAAATGCATTTTCCGCACAACCAGACTAGCCATCCTCGGCTGCCTCGTGGAAAACGGGGTTCTAGGACCCGACCCCGAACGTATGCGCCCCCTTCTGCAACTCCCCCTTCCCCACTGCCCCAAGGCCCTGAAAAGTTGCCTCGGGTTCTTTTCTTATTACGCCCAGTGGGTCCCCAACTATGAGGACAAAGCCCGCACACTATTCAAGGCCACCATCTTCCCACTGGCAGCTGAGGCCCGCCAGGCCTTCAGCTGCATCAAGGCGGATATCGCCAAAGCCACAATGCGCGCGGTGGACAAGTCCGTCCTCTTCCAGGTGGAGAGCGACGCATCAGAGGTCGCCCTCACTGCTACCCTCAATCAGACAGGCAGGCCAGTAGCATTTGTTTCACAAACCCTCACCACCTCTGAAATCCGACACTCCTCGGTCGAAAAGGAAGCCCAAGCCATCGTGGAAGCCTTGCGGCACTGGAGGCACTACCTCACTGGTAGGAGGTTTACCCTCGTCACCGACCAACGATCGGTAGCCTTCATGTTCGATAATACGCTGCGGGGCAAGATCAAGAATGATAAGTTCTTGATATGGAGGATCGAACTCTCCACCTAGAACTACGATATAGTATATCGTCCTGGGAAGCTCAACGATCCCTCAGATGCTGGCGCATGTGCCGCGGGACAGGGCGTGCAAGATGACCAACTATGGGCTATCCATGATGACCTTTGCCACCCAGGGGTCACCCGGCTTCTCCACTACGTCAAGGCCCTCAACCAGCCCTACTCCACTGAGGTCAGAGCCATGACCAGGGACTGCCAAATCTGTGCAGAGTGTAAGCCGAACTTCTATCGACCGGATAAAGTCCACCTGGTAAAGGCATCCCTGCCCTTTGAGCGCCTCAGTATCGATTTCAAAGGGCCCCTCCCCTCCACCAAACGCAACACATATTTCCTCAACATCATCGACGGGTTCTCCCGCTTCCCCTTTGCAATCCCTTGCCCCGACATGACTGCGGTCATTAAAGCCCTACATAGTGTCTTCACCCAGTTTGGTTTCCCCACGTACGTTCACAGTGACCGGGGCTCGTCGTTCATGAGCGACGTACTGCGCCAGTACCTGCTCAGTAAGGGCATCGCCTCGAGCAGGACTACCAGCTATAACCCCCGGGGAAACGGGCAGGTGGAGGGGGAGAACGCGACGGTCTGGAAGACTGTCCTCCCGGCCCTACGGTCTAGGAATCTCCTAGTCCCCCACTGGCAGGAGGTCCACCCCAACGCACTCCACTCCATTAGGTCCCTCCTTTGCACAGCCACAAACGAGACCCCACATGACTGCCTATTTGTTTTCCCCAGGAAATCCACCTCCAGGGCCTTTCTTCCGTCCTGGCTGAAGACACAGAGGCCCGTCCTGCTCCGCAAACACGTCAGGAGCCACAAGTCCAAACCCCTGGTCGAGAGGGTCCAGCTCCTACACACCAACCCCCAGTACGCATACATTGAACACCCCGACGGCCGACAGGATACTGTCTCCCTCCGGGAACTGGCACCCGCGGGTTCCACACCACCGCCACCCCAACTTACCTCGCCCGACCTACGCAGACCAGCGCCCCTGCCCCTACATGGCACCCGCACCCTCTCCTGCCCTCCATTCACTCTTCACCAACCCAAGGAATGAAGCTCCAGAAGACACGCTCCCGAGTCCACGTCTGTGCCCGCACCAGCGACTTCACTACCCATGCCAGTACGGATGAGTTTGACAACCAGAGCTTCGGCGATCACGGCGCACACAGGCTGAACTTACCTTCACCCCCGCCGGACATCATTTTTTAACAGGGGGTGAATGTGGTGAATGTTTTGCAGTAACCATTCACGATGTATATAACTATCACGCTGTTGCCCATGTGGGCTCCACCTATGGACCATTGTAATGTTGGTGCCTTGTGGGCTCCACCCCTTGAGGGGAGGTATAAAGAGCAGTAGCCCTGTAGGCGGCTCTCACTAGCAGACCAGTCGCAGGCAGGCACTGTTCTAGTTGATTAAAGCCACAGTTTACTTCTACTCCTGGTTTCATGTGAATTGATGGTCGCATCACAAGTCAGATGGGGGGTGGAATATTCTCTACTTGTTTGGGTGAGTGCAATGCCAACAACACTCCAGAGGCTTGAAACGATCCAGGACAAAGCCGCCTGCTTGATTGGCACCCCATCCACAAACATTTACTCCCTCCATCATCAATGCACAATGACAGCAGTGTTGTTAGGAAACAAAAGGTAGTTTTAAGGCAATTATATCTGTACTGGTAAACATTAGAAATAAGGTATAGTTTTAGGCGTATTTAATTTTTTTATTCTCCTCTTTTTTCACATTTTCTCCCAAATTTACACCTACCAACATCAACAATAATCAGTAACGAATGCAATGTCAATCCCCATAACAACAATCATCCCATCCTCCCACCAAACAGCAGCCCGCATGTTAACATAAACAAATTACAAAGAGGATACAGGAATCACCCAGAGTCACCATTAACACATCCCCCTTCCCCCAATCCCCCCCTAATGTTCGTTGTAATCCAATTCTCGAAAGTGCATAATGAATAACACCCATGAATTGTCAAACCCCTCCATCCTCTCTCTCTCCCCCCCCCCCCCCCCCTCAGTTCAAATTTGACCTTCTCAAGAGTCAAGAATTCCAGCAGGTCCCCCCGCCACTCCAGGCCACAGGGTGGAGAGGTTGATCTCCATCCCACAGGAAGGTGTGTTTAATTTAATGTTTCTGTGCCTGGAAGGGTAAACCCTATAGTTAATTCATGCTGAACAATGCTGTTTTGTATGTGTGGTTAAGTTCCAACTGGGTTTCTATTGTGCTTGGAGAGGGCCACGGCGCGTAGAATTAACAAGGACTGGAGATCCTTGTGAGGTAAAAATATTTAAAATTTTAGTTTAGGTAATTTGAAAGCAGTTGGAGACAGTATCTCAGGGAGGGAACATCTCAGCCAGAAGAAAATCTGGACAGGATGGGAGCTACAAAGAGGTAGGCTTCCTCAAGTACAAGTTATACTCCAGGTAACTAGAGGGAAATGGGACAGAAAGAACATTTAAGACAACTGCCGAAGTAAAGAAAACAGAGACAAAGGTATTGTTCAAAAGATTACAGCTCCAGGGACTCAGGTTCAATTTCGGCATCGGGTGACTGTCTGAGTGGAGTTTGCACTTTCTCCCGGTGTCTGCGTGGGCTTCCTCTGGTTGCTCCAGTTTCCTATCACAGTCCAATAACGTACAGGTTAGGTGAATTGGCCATGCTAAATTGCCCCTTCGTGGCCAAAAAGGTTAGGTGGGGTTACGGGGATAGGGTGCTCTTTCCAAGGACCGGTGCAGACTCGATGGGCCAAATCGCCTCCTTCTGTAAATTCTATGATTCTAAGAGTAAACAAGGTGTTCGGAGTTCGGGACAATCACAGAAATTAGATTTAAAGTAGGACAGCAGCCTTTCAGAGATAGATAAAACATTTGATGTAATTTTAATCAGGGGATCAAAAGCTAACGCAATTGTGAGCAGTTTGCACAGCAGTCATGGCAAAGAAATCCAAAAGAGATTGGTGTGAAACGCTGGGCTGGGTTCACTGTTGAAGTGGAGTGGAAGCTTTGTTTGCACGTGTCACTTGTAAAACCTGGGCTGGACTTCGGAATGCAAACCGCTAAGGAAAATCATTATTGTTATTATGATGAGGGAAGATTTTATGTTGTAATTTTCAGATGAAGTTTGGAAACTCTGATGTGCCAATCATCCAGGGGGATTCGGAGGAGAATACTACTGACAAGTCACTTTGGTTCAGAGACGATTGTGTCTTACCACAGCCACCTTGTGTGCTTAAAAAGGACTTTGTGGGTTAATAAGACTATTGTATCTTTAGACCATTAATCTTTAAATCTGTGTGTATTTGTTAAGATAAGGTTGGGGGGGGGGGGGGGGGGAGAGAAATAAAGGAATATTGTATTATAATCCAATTTTTCAAGTTTAATTATTTTTTTTTGTTGTTGAAAGTTAGCAGCCTGTGACTGTTTCTCCAAATTTTATATATTTTTTAAATAAGTTACGGTCTTTTGAGCTAGGGTTCTGTTCTGGGATCTTCCCATTCAGCTACAACATCAACTGGGTCGTAACAGTGTATATACCAACTACAAGATGCACTGCAGGAGCTCACCATGGTTCCTTCAACAGCACCTTCCAAACCCACAACCACTACCATCTAGAACAGTGTTATTCAAACTTTTTTTCCAGGGACCCATTTTTACCAACTGGTCAACCTTTGGGCGGCCGACCTTTGCGACCCACGCTGGCCGACCTTCGCGACCTACCATTTTCTCTTACTGCTGCTGACAAAATGGAGGAATCGCAATCATGCCCAAAGCACATGATGGCGACGTTGGGGGCCGTGACCTGCTCTCTGCATCCCTCAGGCAGAAAGATTACATAGAATTTTTTTTTTTTTTAGCTTCTGCGTCTCCGATTGCACAAATTCGCAGTCTTCAGCCGCAGCAGCTGGCTTTTATATTGTTTTTATTTATTTTTTTGTAAATTGTAACAATGTTGTTGCACGGCACGTTTAATCAAAGAGACCAAAGTCCATGTCATCGTCAGACTCTTCAGATTCTTCTCTTCCTTTTTCTCTTCAGCAGCAACAGGGTCAGCGATGGAAACTGCTGCAGCAACTGGGGCACTGCTACCAGCACCAATGTTGCAGATCAGACTATTGACGTCAATATTAGCCAATGCCTTGGCAAACAGACTAGGACAGAAAGGTTCAATGGTCACACCAGCTGTTTTAATCAGGGCATTGAGTTTGTCTTCGGTGACGGTGATCTCGTCGTCGTGCAGGATGAGCACGCTGTAGATGTGGGCAAGTTCAGAGGTGGAGGCCATGGCACTGGATCTCTGCAGGTGGGTCCGATGGTGCTAGTCGCCGGGGGAAGGCCATGGCACTGGATCTCTGCAGGTGGGTCCGATGGTGCTAGTCGCCGGGGAAAACTGAGCCTTCGTTCAGAAGAACCGAGCACTTCCGAACTGGGCAGCGCAAGCAGCAGCCGGCTTTTAACTATGCCGGCTGCGAGCGGCCTTTTTAACCATATAAAAGAAATGCGGCCGCACTGCGCATGCGTGCCCGCTCATTGGTGCACATGCGCAAAACTCTGCGCATGCGCACTGATGAGCACAAATAGGCCATTCAGCCTCTTAAGCCTGTTCCTTGATCATGAAGCTCATCAAAACTCAATGCACTCATTGTATGGATTTTGGAGAAAAAGGAACCTCTCTCCCCCAGGAATGTGACAATTGTATCTATCTTCAATAAGGGAGATAAACCATGCTGTGGAATGATCAAGATATTTTCTTTGTGCATAGCAGGGAAAATCCTGAGATGCATTTTCCTGAATCACCTACTTCCTGTTGCTAAGGAATTCCTCCCAGCCTTGAATAGATTTATGGAAAAAAATATTTTAAACACTCCCCTTTTTTTAAGCAACTGACTTAAATTTGTGCCCTCCAGCTGTTTACTCACTTCCCAGTGCAAACAGTTTTTCAATAATCAAAATTTCCTCTTAATTTCTAGTCCAGTGAATAGAACACCAGGTACAACAAAACAAAGAAATAGGAGCAGGAAGAGGCCATATGGCCATGATAGCCTACTCTTCCAGTCAATAATATCACGATCTTTGACCTCAAACACTTTCCAGCCAGATCCCTATAATCCCTCGATTCCTCTGATTTTCCAGGAATCTTATTTCTCAGCCTTGAATATACTCAAATGAATCTATAGCCCTATAGGGTAGAAAGTTCCAAAGATGCACAACGCTGGGTGAAGAAATTATTCCTCATCTCAATACAGAATATCAAAACCTGAGGCCAGATGCCAGAGTGCTTGACGCCCTCAACCTGAAAAATGGCCTCTAACCTCTCGTCCTAACTAAAATCTTCAATCCCTGGTACCATCTTTTTTTTAAATCTCTATAAATTTAGAGTACCCAATTATTTTTTCCAATTAAGGATCAATTTAGCACGGCCAATTCACCTAACCTGCACATCTTTGGGTTGTGGGGGTGAAACCAACGCAGACACGGGGAGAATGTGCAAACTCCACACGGACAATGACCCAGGGCCGTGATCAAACCCGGGTCCTCAGCGCCGTAGGCATCAGGTGCCAACCACTGCGCCACCATGCTGCCCCCCTGGTACCATCCCAATAAATATATTCTTGCATCTCTTCCTGGCATCTTTCCTAAAACAGGGTGCCTAAAACTCAACACAATATATACTTGCAGCCTAACCAAATACAGGTTGAGCGTTAACATTTTACTTCCATACCATGTCCTTTGTTATAAGGCCAAGGACCAAATTTTCCAGTTTAAAAAAAAAAATTTCATGAACTTATATTCCCACTAATAATTTGTACATCTGAAAACCAAATCTCTACTATTCTTTTGTTTTAAAATTTCGTTTTCAGTTCCTTTCTTATTCTTTTATTCTTCCTCCCCAAGTACACTGCCTCTTTTTTCTGCATTTAATGTAGTGGTCTTCAAGTGTCTCAACATTTATTTCCCTGCATCATTGTTTCTGTTGCCATCCCTGCTTTCGGGCTACATTGATGTGGATCAGAGCGGATTAGAGCTCAGCAGTCATCGGCTCCTGTCATAGCGCAGGTAATACACAAGTCCTTGCAGTTCCTCACTCAAATGATTACGTAGTCAGCCAGCGCCTCACTGCCATCCTCATGATTCCCAGTGACCCAGAGACACAGTCCCCACAGCGCCTGGTCTGCCCTAAAACCATCCATGATCAGCACCTGCAAAGAGATGCTTAGTCACTTAACCAGGAAACACCAAGGCTGATCAGTGAGGATGATCAGGACATCCAGGAGCTGATAAGCCACAAGCACAAAGCTTTTGTGAACCTGAAACAGCAACTGGACCAGAGAGCAAGAAAGCAGCTCTACGAACAGCTGAAGATTAAAGAAGATCCAGTAAAAACCCGTGGTGGGTGGAGAAAGCGCAGGAGATCCAGCTGTTTGCTGACAACCGTAATGCTCATGGTTTCTTTAGTTCAGTCAAGACTACTTGCAGCTCAAGCACCAAGGCACAACTCCAGTGTTGGCCAAGAATGGAAATGTGTTTATCAAGAACAGAGGGCTGTCAGTGCCCACTGGAAAGAGCACTTCGAAGACCTCCCTAATTGAGACCTTGTCTTCAATACGAGCGTGCTCAACTCTATGCTGATAAATGGGTATATCCATTTAGTTTAAAACTCAATTAACCAATTCTACCTTTGTTTATTTCCTTTATCTTAACGGAATGAACATTCAAATAAGTCAGTAGAATTCTTGAGCACGCCATCTGAGGGTGGTGTAACTCAATGTCGCGAGCTTGCATTGCCGGCAGTAACACTTGTGATAATTCAATACACCCAAAAACAATCTCACCAACTATCTCATCAAATTTACCTTTACATTGAACAGTAAAAGGCATGATGTAATCACATGTTACATTACAATTAAGTGTAGGTGTAGTATTTAGTGCACACATTTAATAGTCAACAAGCAACAGCTAATCTAGACACCATTTTTCAACCAATAGGTGCACTGAGTTCCCAACTAATGAATTAAAGTACAGGAATAATGTTACCTTATCAGAAATTATCAAAACAACAGATATGGTGAACCAGGTCCAAGTGCACACATCATAATGTTTCATGTCCTTTTCCCTTAGTCAAAGAGCAAAAAGCCAGTTTAAGGCAGAATTGTAAATACATTTGAATAGCTATTTTTTTAAATAAATACTTCATTTTCAGGAATTTAAATCAAGAGGAAATGGAATTTTACAATATAGGATGATGTGCAACTTCCAATTCACCTTTTAGGTAGAATTCTCCCATCTGAGACCAGGTCCCATGATGAGGGCAGGACAGGGAGTGACTCCCACTGCGGAGGGCAACAGGGAACCATATCTTCCAGCCCCGACCTCATCAATTATGCATCCAGGCGTTTTGCACCATCTTCCATGGCAAGGTTGGCTTGATGGCATGCATCCTACAGTATACCCGGGCGCCATATTTAAAAGGCACCAAACATCCACAATGCCAGACCAGATCTAGAGAGATGTCGACAAGATAACCCGCCTTCTTGAAACCGTTGGATCCACATAGATGTATCTGTACCCGCCTGATAGGAGGACAAGGCCACGCAGAGAAATCAATGCCTCACGAGCGCAGGTGAGGAACAATGAACCAAATTCTAACACTCCAATTGATGTAACATGCATTTCCTCTCACTGAATTTGAGGAGAGGGCACCTATGCTTATGGGAGTGGAGTATGAACAAGCCATTGGAGATGCCAAGGGCGGCACGGTAGCACAGTGGTTAGCACTGTTGCTTCACAGCTCCAGGGTCCCAGGTTCGATTCCCGGCTTGGGTTACTGTCTGTGCGGAGTCTGCATGTTCTCCCAGTGTCTGCATGGGTTTCCTCCGGATGCTCCGGTTTCCTCCCACGATGAAAAGATATGCAGGTTAGGTGGATTGGCCATGCTAAACTGCCTTTAGTGTCCATAAAGGTTAGGTGGGGTTATGGGGATAGGTTGGAGGTGTGGGCTTAGATAGGGTGCTCTTTCGAAGGGCCGGTGCAGACTCGATGGGCCGAATGGCCTCTTTCTGTACTATAAACTCTATGATTCTATGGGTAGCTTGGCCTTGGACATCCACCTGGTAAGAATTCATCAATACAATGCAAATCTGAGGGTCAACAGCGGATGCGGTCATACTCTCCTTTTGCAGTTACTGGCGTCTTAGGAAGAGACTATCACCAGAGGAGGAGGACTCCCTTCCAAGTTCAAGCAAAGAGCCAGGAGCTTGTGGAAGAGGAGAGCTCCATTCATTTAGGAGTCACAGTGCTCACTTGCACCCTGCATCAGCTCAGGAACTCACACCCCAGTGGGTTTTAGTGCTAGTTTGGGAAGAATCACGCAATCTAGTGGTCACCACATGGAATGTGTCTGCAGCAGGAGGCATGTTCAGCCAAGTTTCCCAATTCTCGGAGGAATTCTGGGGAAGAGGCATCTGAACTCAGAGTACAATGACGAGTCTTTGGATTTGGCCTTCCAACTCATGGTGAAGAGTCAGCAAGTGGCCGGGTAACATCAGACAGAGCTGTTCGAAACCCCCAACAGAGTGGCACGCAAATCCAGCCCCCAAGAGTGGCATGCGAGTCAAAGGAGTCCATCCACCTGCTCCCTGATGAAGTGATGGTGGACACCATGGAGACACTGGTCCAACAAAATATCCGGTTTCTGCTGGAGTTGTGCACAAAATATCTGGTATCCGGTTTCTGCTGGAGTTGTGCGCAGCTACAATTCATAACGGTTACCATTGGTGAGTCCATGCAGTGGCACCATGAGAGGGGAACAGGGGACCTCAATGTACTTCCAGGCACTCCTTCTCTCAAGGAGTCAGGCCTGAGTCCTTGGACACCCAGAGCAGCATCAGTTGCAGCTGGACACCCCTGGGTGATCCACTCAGGACTCTGAGATTGTCTGCACCTTTCAAATCCCTCAGTCTCGGAGCTCATCAACCTCATTCTCCACAGAGGGAGCATCTGGCTCACCAGTTGAAAGTCAAAGTAAGCTGGGGCCCTCCAAGTGTCAGCTCTCCAGAGGACGCCACTAATATCAACAAAGGTCACAGGGCAGGAATCTCCACATGCTGCCTCCACCTCTGCTGTGAATGTCACGGGAGCACCTAGAAATGATAAGCAACGATAAATCAAGACATTTTGATCACAAGTGGTTGGATGGGTGAACACTCTCACTGTTTTATCTGGGAATATATTCGCTGTCACTAAATAATGTTTAGTGTTGCCTTTCACGACCTCGTGCAAGCACTCCCCTTCATGGATCCTTCATCCATCACACTCACCTGACTGACCCGAGCTTTTCCAATGCTGCCTGCTTGGATTCTCTTTCAGTTGTCCACCCGAGATGACCTGCATCTCCACCCAAACTCTCAGTGTCCCTCCAACGCGTGGCTCCAATCACTTTCAATTTTGGAAATATGGCAATAGTCAAGTTGTTGATCAGCTACCCCCATGCCTTTCCTTCCACTCGTCACCCATATCCTCTCCACCATCACTATCACCTCTCCCCATTAGCCTTCATCGTCAACCCTTCACCTTCAACAACCTACAATTAAAAGTGTATGTTCCTTCCCGGACATCCTAACAAAATCACACTGACCGCCCCCAACCCCTCCTTCCCACCCAGAGTCCATATTTGCCTCAGAATCCCCACCAACCACGCTCAATCCCTTCTTTTACCAGTTCAGGCACATCCTCACATCCCATCCAACTGTCCTTCACCAACACTCAGTTTACATTCCAGGAGATACTCACTGACTCCACAAAAGAGCATGTTAGACATTCATCTGGACATTCCACCGCCCTAACTCCCTCACCCCTCCGAATTCACTCCCTCCCCACAACTTCAACACCCAAATGCCTTCATCTAGCACCCGGGGGGGGGGGGGGTTTCATATCAGGGAACAAAGAAATGACTAAGGAACTAAATTTGTACTTTGCTTCTGTCTTCACAAAGAATGGCACGGTAGCACAGTGGTTAGCACTGTCGCTTCCAGCTCCAGGGTTCCAGGTTCGATTCCCGGCTTGGGTCAGCGTCTGTGTGGAGTTTGCACTTTCTCCGTGTATGCGTGGGTTTCCTCCAGGTGCTCCTGTTTTCTCCCACAGTCCAAAGATGTGCAGGTAAGGTGGATTGGCCATGCTAAATTGCCCTTAATGTAGAAAAGGGTTGAGTTGTGGAGGTGTGGGCTTAAATGGGGTGATCTTTCCAAGGGCTGGTACAGACTTGATGGGCTGAATGGCCTCCTTCTGCACTGTAAATTCTATGATGAGACATGAATAATGTACTGGAAGTTCTGATAAGCACAAGTTTTAGTGAGGAGCTGAAGGAAATTAGTATTAGTAAAGAAATGGTTTGGGGGAAATTAATGGGATTGAAGGCAGACAAATCTCCAGGGCCTGGTAATCTTTATCGCAGAGTACTTAAGGAAGTGGCCCTCGAAATAGAAGATCCAATTTTCAAAAATTCTTTGGACTCTGGAATGGTTCCTACAGATTGGATGGTAGCTAATATAACCCCCGTTATTCAAAAAGGGTGGTAGAGGACTTCCGGTTGTGGCTATGCAGAGCTAAGTCGCACGTTCGGCAGCTCCCGCTTGGAACGGACTTTAGGGCTCGTTTCAGGGCCCCCAACGGTATTTTTTTTACATTTTCCGGTGTGGGAAGAAGACTGCAACATTCCCCCGACAGTGTATGGCTTGGACCAGGAGCGGGTCAGCTAAAAAAAAGTGGTGGTGAACCCAAAGAAAGTGCGAGGGAAGAAGAGCAAGATGGCGGCGGGCGGGGACCAGGCAGCGTGGATGCAGTGGGCGCAGGAGCAACACAAGGTTATCCAGCGCTGCTTCAGGGAGCTCAAAGCGGACCTGCTGGAGCCGATGAAGGCTTCTATTGATAAGCTGCTGGAGACCCAGAAGGCCCAGGGGGTGGCGATCTGCGAGGTCCAACAAAAGATCTCAGATAACGAGGACGAGATCTTGGGCCTAGCAGTAAAGGTGGAGGCGCACGAGGCGCTCCACAAGAAATGGCAGGAACGGTTCGAGGAGATGGAGAATGGGTCGAGGCGGAAGAATCTGCGGATCCTGGGCCTGCCGGAGGGTCAGACGTGGGGGTCTATGTGGTCACCATGTTAAACTCGCTGATGAGAGCGGGGTCCTTCCAGGGGCCCATAGAGTGTTGGCGAGGAGGCCCAAGGCTAATGAGCCGCCGCGGGTGGTGCTGGTGCGGTTTCATCGGTTCGCTGATCGGGAGTGCGCACTCAGGTGGGCCAAGAAAGAGAGGAGCAGCAGGTGGGAGAAGGCAGAGGTTCGAATATATCAGGACTGGAGCGTGGAGGTGGCGGAGAAGAGGGCCAGGTACAACCGGGCGAAGGCGGTGCTGCACAGGAAGGGGGTGAAGTTTAGCATGCTGCAGCCGGCACGACTGTGGGTCACCTACAAGGACCGACACTATTATTTTGAGTCCCCGGAGGAGGTGTGGGCCTTTGTTCAGGCCGAGAAGCTGGACACAAACTGAGGGTCGGGCGTGGGGATGGTCGGGGATTGTTGTTGTTGTGTTACATTTTGAGGGGGGGTTCTTTGTTCTTGTTTGATTCGGTGTGGGTGGTTAGGGTGGGTTGGGCAATGTTTTGGTTGGGTCTGTCGGGTGGGCTCTTGGAGGGGGGGGGCAAGTAAACGGAGTAAGGGGCGGATGGCCGGTAGGGGGGAATGGGGCCCCGCGGGGGAGGGGGAGGCCCAAGTCGGTGGTGAGGGGACTAGGCCTGTAAAAGGAGCTGCGCCAGAGGAGGCGGGGCCGGGAAGGTGGAAAGCGCGGGCTTTTTCCCGCGCTGAAGGCTGGAGGGAGCGGAGAAGCGTGGGTTTTTTCCTGCGCTTGGGATGGAAGGGGAGGCGGAGAGCCTGCTGGTGGGTAATGTAGGGGATGGGGAAGTCCCACAATGGGAGGAGTCGAAGGAGAGGCGGGAGTAGCCGGGGTCAGCTGACTTGCGGGAGTACAATGGGGGGAGCAAAGCAGCTAGGAGAGGTCCTAGCTCGGGGGGGGGGGGGGGGGGGGGGGGGGGACACCGGGTTGCTGCTGGTGTGGTCAAGAGGGAGCTGGAGCGAGTAGAGGGGGGTTGGGACGGGGGTCTGCCGCCGTGGGGAACGGGCCGGACGTGGGGTGCGGGCGCGTGGCTGGCCGAGGAGGGGTTATGGCTAGTCAGCGGGGGAGGGTAGCCCCCTGATCCGGCTGATAACCTGGAACGCAAGGGGACTGAACGGGCCGGTTAAGCGGGCCCGGGTGTTCGCACACCTGAAGGGGCTGAAGGTGGATGTGGTCATGCTCCAGGAGACACACCTGAAGGTGGCAGTCCAGGTAAGATTGAGGAAGGGGTGGGTAGGTCAGGTGTTTCATTTGGGGCTGGATGCCAAAAATCGGGGGGTGGCGATCTTGGTGGGAAAGAGGATGTCGTTCGAGGCATCGAGCATTGTGACAGACAATGGCGGCAGGTACGTAACGGTAAGTTGCAAAGGGAGAGGGTGGTGCTGGTCAACGTGTACGCCCCGAACTGGGACGATGCGGGTTTTATGCGGCACATGTTAGGTCGGATCCCGGACTTGGAAGTGGGGGGCCTGATAATGGGAATGGGGGGACGACTTTAACACGATGTTGGATCCGGCACTGGACCGCTCCAGGTCTAGGACGAGCAGGAGGCTGGCGGCGGCTAAAGTGCTGAGGGGGTTTATGGACCAGATGGGAGGGGTGGACCCTTGGAGATTTGCAAGGCTGGGGGCGAGGGAATTTTCATTCTTCTCGCACGTTCAGAAGGCCTATTCCCGGATCGACTTTTTTGTTACGAGCAGGGCGCGGATAGCGAGAGTAGAGGATACCGGGTACTCGGCGATAGCCATTTCGGATCACACCCCGCATTGGGTAGACCTAGAGCTGGGGGAGGAGAGGGACCAGCGCCCATTGTGGCACTTGGAGGTGGGGCTGTTGGCAGACGAGGAGGTGAGCGAGCGGGTCTGAGGAAGCATAGAGAGATACCTGGAGGCCAACGATAACGGGGAGGTCCGATAGGGGATGGTCTGGGAGGCGCTGAAGGCGGGGGTTAGATGAGAGCTGATCTCCATTAGGGCCCACAAGGAGAGGAGAGAGCAGAGGGAGAGGCTGGTGAGGGAGATGGTGAGGGTAGACAGGAGGTACGCGGAGGTGCCAGAGGAGGGACTGTTGAGGGAGAGGCGGAGCCTCCAGGCCAAATTTGACCTGTTGACCACCAGGAAGGCAGAGGCACAGTGGAGGAAGGCCCAGGGGGCGGTTTATGAATATGGGGAAAAGGCAAGCCGGATGCTGGCACATCAGCTTCGGAAGCGGGACGCAGCTAGGGAGATCAGGGGAGTTAAGGATAGGGGAGGGAATGTGGTGCGGTGTGGAGTGGGGTTGGCATCAATGGGGTCTTCAGGGACTTTCATGAGGAACTGTATTAGTCCGAACCCCCACTGGAGGGAGGAATGGGCCGCTTTCTGGACCAATTGAGGTTCCCGAAGGTGGAGGAGGGACTGGTGGCGGGATTAGGGGCCCCGATTGGGCTGGAGGAGCTGGCCAAAGGAATAGGTAGCATGCAGGCGAGGAAGGCACCGGGGCTGGATGGTTTCCCGGTGGAATTCTACAAAAAATGTGGACCTGTTGGGCCCATTGCTGGTTAGGACCTTCAATGAGGCAAGGGAGGGGGGGGGGGGGCTTTGCCCCCGACAATGTCCCGGGCACTTATCTCCTTGATCCTGAAGCGGGACAAGGATACCCTGCAGTGTGGGTCTTACAGGCCAATTTCATTGTTAAATGTTGATGCCAAGGTGCTGGCGAAGGTCTTAGCCACGAGAATTGAGGATTGGGTGTCGCAGGTTATCCACGAAGGCCAGACTGGGTTCGTGAAGGGGAGGCAGTTGAACGCGAATGTGCGGAGGCTCCTGAACGTTATGATGCCGGCGAGGGAGGGGGAGGCGATGATAGTGGCGGCAATGGACGCTGAGAAGGCCTTCGATAGGGTAGAGTAGGGGTACTTGTGGGAGTTGCTGAAGAGGTTTGGGTTTGGGGAGGGGTTCGTCAGGTGGGTTAGGCTGTTGTAAGAGGTCCTGATGGCGAGTGTGGCCACGAACAAGAGGAGGTATGAGTACTTTTGGTTGAATCGAGGGACGAGGCAGGGGTGTCCCCTGTCTCCCCTGCTCTTCGCACTGGCGATTGTACCCCTGGCTATGGCACTGAGGGAGTCGAGGAACTGGAGGGGGTTGGTGCGGGGTGGGGAGGAGCATAGGGTGTCGCTCTATGCGGATGACTTGTTGCTATATGTGGCAGGCCCGGTGGGGGGAATGCCGGAGGTAATGAGGATTTCTCAGGGTACAAGCTCAACATGGGGAAGAGAGAGTTGTTAGTGGTTCACCCAGGGGACCAGGAGAGGGGGATTGGCGAGCTCCCGCTAAAAAGGACGGAGAGGAGCTTCAGGTATTTGGGGGTCCAGGTGGCCAGGAGCTGGGGGGCCCTGCATAGACTTAATTTCACGAGGCTGGTGGAGCAAATGGAGGAGGAGTTTAAGAGGTGGGGCGCGTTGCCGCTGTCCCTGGCGGCTAGGGTGCAGTCAGTCACGATGACGGTGCTCCCAAGGTTTTTGTTCCTGTTCCAGTGACTCCCCATTCTTATCCCGAAGGCCTTCTTTAGGCGGGTCAACAGGAGCATAATGGGGCTTGTGTGGGCGCGAGGGACTCCGAAGGTGAGAAGGGTGGAGGAGGGGGTGGGGGGGCTGGCGCTGCCCAACCTCTGTGGGTACTACTGGGCCGCCAATGCGGTGATGGTTGATGGTGCGCAAGTGGGTGATGGAGGGGGAGGGGGCTGCATGGAAGAGGCTGGAGACGGCCTCTTCCATGCAGTGAGGGTATGAGTCTGGAGGTGCTGGCAACGGCGTCGCTGCCGCTCCCTCCAATGAGGTATACCACGAGCCCGGTGGTGGCGGCTACCCTCAAAATCTGGGGGCATTGGAGGAAGTGGGGGCCTCGGTGTGGACCCCGATACGGGGGAACCACTGGTTTGTCCCAGGGAGAATAGATGGGAGGGTTTTCGGGGTGGCACAGGGCAGGGATAAGATGGTTGGGGGACCCGTTTGTGGATGGGAAGTTTGCGAGCCTGGGTGAGCTGGAGAAGAACGGGTTCCCCCCCGGGGAACACCTTTAGGTATCTACCGTTAAGGGCGTTTGCCAGGCGGCAAGTAGTGGAATTCCCGCTGCTGCTGCCACGCACGGTACAGGACAGGGTGCTCTCGGAGGGGTGGGTTGGAGAGGGGAAGATCTCGGCAACATACCAGGTGATGGAGGAGGAGGCGGCCTCGGTGGAGGAGCTGAAAGGTAAGTGGGAGGAGGAGTTGCGGGAGGAGATCGAGGAGGGGACATGGGCAGATGCCCTTTCGAGGGTGAACTCTTCCTCTTCGTGCGTGAGGCTCAGCCTCATACAGTTTAAGGTGCTGCACAGGGCACACATGACCAAGACAAGGATGAGACGGTTTTTTAGGGGTGAGGACAAGTGTGTTAGGTGCTCAGGGAGCCCAGCAAACCACATCCATATGTTCTGGGCATGCCCAGCGCTGGAGGAATTTTGGAAGGGCGTAGCAAGGACGGTGTCGAGGGTCCAGGGTCAAACCGGGCTGGGGGCTCACAATATTTGGGGTTGCAGGGGAGCCGGGAATGCAGGAGGCGAAAGAGGCCGGTATTCTGGCATGTGTGTCCCTGGTAGCCCGGCAAAGGATTCTTCTTCAGTGGAAGGATGCGAGGCCCCTAAGCATGGAATCCTGGATCAACGATATGGCGGGGTTTATTAAATTGGAGAGGGTGAAATGTGCCTTAAGGGGATCGGTGCAAGGGTTTTTCAGGCGGTGGCAACCGTTCTTGGACTTCCTGGCAGAACGGTAGACAATGGTCAGCCGTAGCAGCAACCCGGGGGGGGGGGGGGGGGGGGAGATTCTATTTTATTTTTGTTTGTCTATACTGGGGGATCTGAGGGGGCGTATATATTTGCTATTCGGGGTGTTAACTTATTATTTATGTATGGGGGAGGGGGGCGCGGGGTTGTTTTGTTTTGTATTTAATTCTATTGGGTTCCTTTTACATTTTGTTGTTGATATTTTGTGAAAATTTTAATAAAACATTTTTTTTATTTTTTTTTTATAAAAGGGAGGTAGAGAGAAAACAGGGAACTATAGACCAGTGAGCCTAATGTCGGTGGTAGGGAAGTTGCTGGAGTCCATAATCAAGGATTTCACAGCACAGCATTTGGCAAGCAGTGGTGCAATCAGACAAAGTCAGCATGGATTTATGAAAGGAAAACCATGCTTGACAAATCTACTAGAATTCTTTGGAGATGTAACTAGTAGAGTTCACCAGGGAGAACTGGTGGGTGTGGCTTATTCAGAAGGCTTTCGACAAGGTTGCACATAGCAGATTAATTTGTAAAGTTAAAGCGCATGGGATTACAGGTAGTGTCTCGAGATGGATAATAAAAAAAAAAAAATTTTAATTTAGAAAGCTGGTTAGCAGACAGGAAGCAAAATGTTGGAATAAATGGGTCTTTTCCTGATTGGCAGGCAGTGACAAGTGCGGTACCACGGGGATCTGTGCTGGGACCCCAAGTGTTCACATTATATATGAATGATTTGGACGAGGGAACTAAATGCATTATCTCCAAATTTGCAGATGATACAAAGTTGGGTGGGAGCGTAAGCTGAGGAGGATGTAGAGATGCTTTAGTGGGATTTGGAAAGAATGAGTGAGTGGACACATGCATGACAGAAGCAATATAATGTGGATAAATGTGAGATTATCCACTTCGGTAGCAAAAACAGGAATGCAGATTCGTATTTGAATGGGTGTAAATTGAGAAGAGGTGGATCCTCAGCGAGAACATGGCATCCTCGGACCATCAGTTGCTGAAAGCTAAGTGCACAAGTACAGCAGGCAGTAAAGAAGGCAAATGTTGGCCTTCATAAGGATTTAAGTGTAGGAATAGAGATGTTTTACTGCAATTCTATTGGTCATTGGTGATGCGACAACTGAAGTAGTGTGTGCAGTTTTGGTGTCCATATCTTAGGAAATATGTTCTTGCTACGGAGTGAGTGCAGCGAAGGTTTACCAGAGTGAGAGGGGATCTCATAGAAACTTATAAAATTCTAACAGGATTAGACAGGGTAGATTCAGAAAGAATGTTCCCGATGGTGGGGGGAGTCCAGACCTAGGGATCATCATTTGAAGATATGCGGTAAACCTTTTAGGACTGAGGTGAGGAGAGGTTTCTTCACCCGAGAGTGGTGAATCTGTGGAATTCACCACAAAAAGTAGTTGAGGCCAAAACTTTGTGTATTTTCAAGAAGGGATATGGGGAGGCGGGTTCAGGGAATTGAACTTGATGATCAGCCTTGATCATAATGAATGACAGGGCAGGCTCGAAGGGCCGAATAGCCTCTCCCACTTCTATTTTTGTTTCTAAATTGCGACACCAGGGTATTGGCAAACAAGGATCACATTGTGAACATGCAACATATGTCAGATTTGCCAGGAATTTCCAATTTCTTTCACATCAGTGGGTTCAGCGACTGGAGCAGAAAATATTGCAAGTAGGCCAACATTGCATTTCAAGGCAGCATAAAAACAGGAAGAGATTATCCCTCTTCCAGCACAAAAACAGGAAAAGATTGTGTCCTCTTTCCTCCCCCCCCCCCCCCCCCCCCCACAGTTATTGACAGGCCATGATCACTGTAATCAATTACCATATAATGCCAGGCACCCTGATCGCTGAGTTGGACTTAATGGCGAGGTTGGTGAATCAGATACGACGCCCCATGGAAGCCGTGACTGCAATTTTTTCTTTGTCCCAGACTATATGGCTTTTCCCACCTGGAATCCTCCTTTGTCGATATCAGAGAAAATCTCACCTATGACTCTTATTCTCCAAACTATGAAATCATATTTGACTCAAACATCAACTGTGTTTCTCTCTCCACAAATGCTGCCAGATCTGCCAAAATAATTTCAGATTTTCAGCATCTGCAGTATTTTACTTTTCTATACCCATCTAATTGTTCATTCCTGATATATTAAACTTAAATGTTTTATTCATAAAATCATAAAACTGCTCAACTAATCACAACTAACAGAAATGCAAAACCAGAAATGACCTTCTGCTGCTCCAAATGACCCAATGGATGTGCTGTTTAAAGCAACATTTTATGATAAACCTTTCTGTGACAGATATTTTGGCACAGACTTTGTTAAGTACAGAAAAAAGATTTTAGTGCAAAGTAACAAATGCAATTTCTGCAAAGTAGAAGAAATCTGGAACTCTGCCCTCAAAAGTTTACAGATGCTAGAGCAATTGGTGCTTTCAAGATTGAGATAGATTTTTTTGTTGGACAAGGATATCAAAGGTTATAGAGAAAAGGCAATTTTTTTCCAACAAAGTTGAAGAGCAAATCAATCATGTTCTATATAAAAGTTAGGGATTGATGGCATAATCCTGTTCCTAATGTTCCCAACTGCTGATGTCAACTTGTCACACTGTAATGAAACCCATCAAGTAACAAAGCACTGTGAGTAGAGCTCAGGAACAGGAAGGGGGCAGTCGCTATGATGGGGTGTACTATAGGCCTCCCAACAGTCCACAGGAAGTTGAGGAACAGATATGTAAGCAGATTCTGGATAGATGTAGAAATAATAGGATTGTTGTAGTGGGAGACTTTAATTTTCCTCATATTGACTGAAAATCCCTTAGGGCTAGGGGTCTGGATGGTGAGGAATTTGTTAAGTGCATCCAAGAAGGTTTTTTGGAACAATATGTGAAGAGTCCGACTAGAGAGGGGGCTATATTGGACCTGGTACTAGGGAAAGAGCCCGGCCAGGTCAACAACGTTGTAGTGGGAGAACATGTGGTGAACAGTGACCACAATTCCGTAAGCTTTCAGATACTCATGGAAAAGGACGAGTGTTGCCCTAGGGTTATGGTGCTAAATTGGGGAAAGGCTAAGTACAACCAGATTAGGAGGCTGTTGATTGGGAGAGGCTGTTTGAGGGTAAATCCACATTTGGCATGTGGGAGTCTTTTAAGGAGCATTTGATGGGAGTCCAGGACAGGCATGCGCCGGTAAAAAGGAAGGACAGGAAAGGCAGGATTCAGGAACCATGGATGACCACGGAAATTGAGAATATTGTCAAAAAGAAAAAAGATGCATACGTGAGGTACAGGCAACTAAAAACAGATAAAGCACTTGAGTAATTCAAAGAAAGTAGAAAAGAGCTCAAGCAGGAGTTAGGAGGGCAAAAAGGGGTCACAAAATGTCCTTGGCAGGCAGGATTAAGGAGAATCCCAAGGCATTTTATACATATATTAGAAACAAGAGGGTAGCTAGAGAAAGAGTTGGCCCACTCAGGGACAAAGGAGGGAAATTATGTGTAGACCCAGAGGAAGGAGGCGAGGTCCTTAATGAGTATTTTGCATCGGTATTCACAAAGGAGAGGGACATGTTGATTGGTGGTGTCTCAGACGGATGTGTAAATATTTTAGAACAGGTTGTTATTACGAGGGAGGAAATGTTAGATATGTTAAAAAGCATTACGGTAAACAAATCCCCATGGCCAGATGGCATCTATCCCAGATTACTGAGGGAGGCAAGAGATGAAATCGCTGGGCCTCTGACAGAAATCGTTGTGTCGTCATTGGCCACAGGTGAGATCCCAGAGGATTGCCAATGTTGTACCGTTGTTTAAGAAGGGTCGCAAGGATAATCTGCGTAATTATAGGCCAGTGAGCTTGACGTCAGTGATAGTGAAATTGTTGGAAAAGATTCTCGGACCCTGCGCCGGGTTGGAGAATCCCTGGGGGGTACTCAAGAATCACGTCCCGCCACCCCAACACCGGCTTCCCGATTCTCCCCCGCCGATACTCGGGCGCCCGCAGGATTCCCGCCGCGCGGTCAGGGGCCGTTGAGCGCGCCCCCCCCCCCAGCCACTCTCCGGGCCCTGATGGGCCAAGTGGTTGACGAGTTTGGCCGAGTCCCGCCGGCATGGATTACTTGGGCCCCACGTGGTGAGACCTGGAAGGTGAGTCTGCGGGGGCCGTCCTTTGGGGGGGGTGGGGGGTCACGGTGGCCTGGCCCGCGATCGGGACCCTCTGATCGGCAGGTGGGCTGGTTCCATGGGGGCCTATTTTACTCCACGCCGGGCCCCTGTAGGGCTCCGCCATATTGCCCGGGGGCTGGTGTGGAGAACGGAACCCCCGCGTATGCGTCGAATCACGCCGGCCGTACTGCGCATGCGCGAAGTCGCGTCGGCCGTTCGCGCCAGCTGGAGCTGCAGGGACCACTCCGGTGCCAACCTAGCCCCCTAGGAAGAGGAGAATTCCTCACTTTCAGGGACCGTTGACGCCAGAGTGGTTGGCGGAGGTTTTCACGCCGGCGTGGGGACATAGCCCCATTATTAGAGAATTCCATTATTAGAGAATCCAGTCCAGGATCTATGCACATTCGGAAGTAAATGGTCTTATTAGTGACACACAGCATGGTTTTGTACGAGGGCGGTCATGTCTCACTAATTTGATTGAACTTTTTGAGGAGGTGAGAAAAATGACGAGGAAAGGGCTGTGGATGTTGCCTACATGGACTTTAGTAAAGCATTTGATAAGGTCCCTCAGGGCAGGCTGGTGTAAAAGATTAGATCACATGGGGTCAGGGGTGAACTCGCTGGATGGATCCAGAACTGGCTTGGCCTTGGAAGACAGGGTAGCAGAGGGTAGAGAGGTGGAGAGCCACAAAGGTTTACGGGAGAAATTTCCAGTGGGGGAAATAGAGATTGTAGATAAAAACAATGTAATCGATACATTTGTAAAGCTTTATTGTACACAGTAATTAAAGTTTCTATAAAGAAAAACGAGGGGGGAAAATTTCAGAAAGCAGTATTTGTGGGAATCCAGTGCGCACATTTGTTTCATGAAGACCCGCCTTCGCAACCTTGCCCGTCACATGAGGTGTGGTGATCCTCAGCTCACCAATCAGCTCTCCCCCTCAAAAGGAGAAAGCAACCTACAGTCAGCTGGGACTATGGTGACTTCACCTTACCTTTATTAATATGAACATAAAAATCAACAACCAGCCACATAAGGAGATATACAATCAAGTGACCAAATGCTTAGTCAAAGAGGTAGAGTTTAAGGCCTAACTTAAAGGAGGGAGATTGAGAGGTGGAGAGGTTCAAAGGAGAGTTTCCAAGCTTCAGGCAGCCAAAGGCATGACCACCAGAAATCAAAGCTAGAGGAGTGCAAAGACGTTTATCAGGCTAGGAGATTTTTAGGCTAAAGAAGGGATTCAAAAACAAGGATTTTTTTTTTTTTTTTTTTTAAATTGAGGTGTGACTTAACCAGGAACCAATGCACATCAGCAAGCACTGGTCATGTATAAATAGGGCTCAGTATGAGTAAGGCAATTAGCAGAAAAGGGATGAGCTCAAATTTATATAGAGTGGAAGATAGGGGACAGACCAGAGAGTGAGCTGGAACATCTAGTTCTAGAGCTAACAAAACCATAGATCTAGGCTGAGGCAGAGTTGATGCTATTGAGGTAGAAGTAGGCAATCATGGTAATGGAGCAGATGTGGTCAAAAGTTCAACTCTTCATCAAATACATTAAGGTTACAAATGTTCTGGGGGCAATGTTAAACATTAATTTCTAATGGCACAAATTTGGTATAAAACGTGACAAAATATGACAACAGGAAGCAAATACCTCACACCAATTTCCCATTTTGACAGTACCCAAAGATCCCTAGTTGTTTATACAAAACCAGTGTTTTGTATATCAATAAATGAGAGAGTTAGAAATAGAAATGAGGGCATTAATAGAAAAACAATAAAGGGTGTTACATATAAAAGGAAATTAATGTCTTAAGTTGCATTTGAATACTATCCTTTAATCATTCTATATATTTAAGAATGAAATTTTGATTAAAATGACTGGTTATATATAATGAAAAATTGCCCAATTAAAATTAAGTGCATTGCAAACATGCCATTTTAGTAAATTATATGCAAATTCTTCAAAATTATAAATTAAGCATCCAAAAGTCAGCTTCTTTTAAGTGAGAATAAAAGATTTGAACAAAACCAGAGAATTGGAAACACAATGATGCATTGCTACAAAGGAGCTTCACAATTTGAAAAAAATTCAATGAAAAGAGGGAAAAATGGATAATTTCTCACTATCAGAAAGATGGACAAGTCTGACTTTAAAAGCATGGAGCTCTCCCTGATCATTGCACTGAAAATGGAGTCCAGGTATCTGCACGCTAGTAACAAAATCACACAATGGCATCATCACAGCTGTGCATTTGCACTTCAGTGTTTAATATTTAGCAAAGAACTTGGGACAGAGGAGGTCAGCAGCATGAACAGATTTAAGATTACACTAGGATATACCATTTGTTTTTATCATCTGAATATAATTTTATTCAGTTTTGTTTACACTGGATACAGCATGATGCTAAAAATGTGAAATGGGTGACTGTTGAATTTTGAAGATATATTAATTAAAATTTAGCTAACATTTGAAAATTTGGAAAAGAAATACACCAAATGGAATTGATGCAAGCATAACACCTGGAGGGGCCGATGAAGCAGAGCTTTTCAAAGTCAGTGTTAATGGTTGGTAGCTGTCCCTTGTCTATCGTAGAAATTCTGCACAGGAGTAAAGCTTTACTATCACCTTGAGGAAAATATGCTGGAGTCCTAAAGAGGCACTGAGAGAAATGCAAGAAAAAGTGAAATAATCCAGGTTTTGAAGATTCTTTGTAGGATTCCACTTCCTTATTCCAATTTTCTGATGTTGAAAATAGAACCTCAAAAATATCCCATGTACCGGGGATTTAATTATCACTTTAAAAAAATTATTTCAAGAATCCTTAGTTACTGGTTTCACAGTTTAAGTACTTAAAAAAAAGGCAAAGAAATAATTTGCATTTTTCTTGTCGTGAACTGAAAAGGTCAGAGAAAACATTCAGAATTGGAAAGGAAGTTTGTAACTGCATATTTAGGCAAGAAAGAGCAATTAAAAATTGATTTGGGAAAATTTTTAATCTGGAAATTCTTAAGATATCTCCATTTTATTCTTTAGTCAAGTGAGCATTGTCAAAAGATGGAATTAGATTGCCTCCTCCACCTGCTAGCAAATTCAATTGACAGGATTGTAATAAAACTCAGGTTTTCTTCCACCTCCTAGGCTTTGAAGAACAAATGAGAACTGTAATGATATATAAAAGTTTCAAACTAGGTTTTTTACACATCTAAGCCAAACAAGGACTAAGTTCCTCCGCAATCTAATTAATGTAAAATGTTGATGTATATTTGTCCTACCATTGAAAAACAAGTTTTTGTTGCAACTGTTAGACAAAGATATAGTCCAACAAAAAATAATCTTGGGTGACATTCCTGATTAGATTGCTATCTCCAAATATCAGAGTCCCGACTATAACAGGAGCTATTCAAGTTAATGTTTCACAAATAATCTACTTTACACAGTTTAAACTTCGAATCATAGAATTTACAGGGCTGAAGGAGGCCATTCCGCCAATCGAATCTGCACCGGCCTTTGGAAAGAGCACCTTACCCAAGCCCACACCTCCACCCTATCCCCCTTTGGACACCAAGGGCAATTTAGCATGGCCAATCCACCTAACCCACACATCTTTGGACTGTAGGAGGAAACCGTAGCACCTGGAAGAAACCGACGCAGACACGGGGAGAACGTGCAGACTCCACACACACACAAGTGACCCAAGACGGGAATCTAACCTGGGACCCTGGAGCGGTGAAGCAACTATTTTCACCACTGTGCTACGTGCTGCCCACTATATCAAATGTGGAAGCCCAACAGTATTGAATTTAAATATAGTATGTTTTAAAATATACCTCAACTTGAAAGGCTATATTTCCTTTGTTCTTAAAATTGATGCTATTTGTTGATATAAATAGTTCACTTATGAGAAGGATGATTCGGTTAGCGTCAAGTTTACAAAAAAAAGTACTGAAATGAAAGTTGAAGAACCTGAAAGCAGGAGAAAGAAAATTGAAAACATAACCAAAACATAAATCTGTATGCACCCAGTTATAATTTAGTTTTGAGACCAACATGTTGGTGAGACTAACATGTTGAGAAGAATAAATGTTTTTAATATAGTATTTATCATGCATACCAGCTGCTTTTACTTGCCTTCAAAAGCATCTTTAAAATTGCAAAAATAAAAGGGGGGGGGTAACAAGTGCTAATCCACAAGAGATACCTAAGGAGTAAAAACTGCAGAGAATGAAATCACGGGCAAGATCTGCCAGCCGCATTGCACCCAAAGGCAGCACGGCATGGATGGTAGATACCAGTAGATCCCAGTTATGTGATCTCCCCGGTCACCACACCTCACAAGACCCAAGGCAATCTCACAAGACGGCACGATCCAAGTCCCACAATTGTGGGCTGGATCACTATTTTGCAAATTTGCATATTTGAGTGAGCAAGCTAGTCTCCCTCTAATATGTATTGGGCGAGCGCTGTCTGTAATGGTCTCCACAAATGAGGACCAGGCAGAATAACACTTGTGGGCATCTCCCAGGGAATCGGAGGGCCCAAGGGACTTGCCCTCTAGGTAGGGTGGCACCCTGGAACATCTGGTGCCACATGGGCACAGCCAGCTTGGTACCCTGGCACTAAAAGCCTGGCACCCTACCATGGTGCCTAGGTGGCACTGCCAGGGTGCCAGGCTGGCATTTTACCACACCGGGGAGGATCATGTGGGGGGAAATAGAGTGACCGGGATGGCATTTTTAAAATCGCGAGTTCCTGCGAGCAGAGCTCCTCAGTGCTGGAAACAGGGCTAAGTGCGACCTCATTGGGGAGTTGCCGCTGAGGCCCCTAATCGAACCAGAGTCCCAGTAGATAGCAAGGTGTTTCTCAGCGCTGCAAGTACCAGAAATCACCCGGCTAAACACGCTCATCCCAGGACTCTGTTTGGATTCGGTTAGATCACACCCCAAGTCCTAAATTCAAATCACGCAGTTGTCTGCCAAAAGTAAAATTTAAACCGGATGAATTGTATTGAACAGATAGATAATCAAGAAAGTAGGTCCACTACAAGAGGACACCATTTCATTACTCCCATCTCATATCTAGACAGGACACAAAAACCCACATTACCCTTGACCTCTCCCTTCAGTAATCTTTGCTTTACATATTTTATCAATACTCTTGTGCTCTTTCCAACTTTCTTCCAGTCCTCCTAAACTCAAAATTCTACACATTCATCCTCCTTCATTGAAACGAAAGCTTATTGCTGGTGGTAGTGTTACAATTCACTCAGAAAGTCTGCATTACTATGGTAATGTGCCCTTTTACACACATTATAGTCAGGAGTTATGGATAGTGGTGGTTCCATCACATGCCTGCCACTGGCATGTGTTGGAAGGGTTCGCAGGGTGTTTGTCAACCTGTTTGGTCCGTTAATGAATGCATCGTTCCTGGCCATCAAGTTCTGGGATGGAACTCAAACCCAGAGCTTCTGGTTCAGAGGCAGGGAAGCTCCTCACTGTTCCACAACACCTCCCTCTAAAGCTCACTAAACCACCTATTATTTGATTCCCAACATGGTAAAGCTTGAATGTTCCTCCCCATCATTATAAAAGTGTTAATCATAGAATCGCTATAGTGCAGATGGAGGCTATTCAGCCCATCCAGTCTGCACCGGCCTTTGGAAAGAGCCAAATTCAGCAGGGCCCAGATTGGTTATGGTACTGGATCAACTATCCAATGATTCAAATAATATTACTATGAAACTGAATTTTAAAAATATGGTAAAGTTATGTAATATACCCAATCATAAACTCCCGAATACACATCTTTTAAGAAAACAATCCTACTAGTTATAAGTTTTGACCTACATGTGAATATAGTCCGTACTACATGGTTGACTCTCAAATCCTTTAAAATGACCCAGCAAGTTACACAGTGGATACAGAATGATAACTCACCACCTACTCTCAATAATGTTGTGAATGAAAATATGCAATAATTACAGCCTGCCAGCATAATCTACAAGCCAATTACATTCTTTCTAATTTTTTAATTTACTGTATTCTCCTACTGGTCTTTCCAATTTTGGTGCAGTCCTGTACTATTCATTTTGGTCTTCATTCCAAAGTTCCATTAAAAAAGCAACAGCCACATGTTAGAACTAGAAAACTGTTCATCCTATATGAATCATGTGTTCTCCCAACAGATCCTGAAACAACTCAATAGTGGTCATGGAAAAACAGTGGCAATGCTCTCAGAAGGATAAAATTGGGATTTAGAAAAAAAAAATTAGTTACCTGCAACTATTTTCTTCCAAAATGAAAATGTCACAACTTTAACAATATAGCTACAAAAAGAAAAGTTGGATGTGCTTAAATTTTATAAATCTGTGAACGCTGTGTTAATTTGTTGAGCTTACAAAAAAAATTATCAGCCTTGGAGATAACCTACAAAATTTAGCAGCATAAGATTTTACTTTGGCAAATCTATTTCACTTTTTACATACTTTTGATAACCAAGTCACAGAACAAGGCACAACAGCACAGATTTTAAAAAATAAATCAGTTCATTTGTACTATAACCTGTGGAGTTAAAAGTGGTTTATATAAATATGCACAAACACCCCAAGGTTTTTTTAATAAACATTTTATTGAGGTATTTTTCGTATAGTAACAAGAACCAAATAAACAATATACATGAAACCATAAACATAGTGCAAAAGCCACCCTACTCTAATCTAAACTAATCTGTCATGTGAGCCCAGTGAACAACCTTAAATTGTATCAGGCTGAGCCTGGCACATGTTGACTCTACTCAACGCGTCTGCCCATAGACCATCCTCTATCTCACTTCCCAGCTCCTCCTCCCACTTGCGCTTCATTCACTTGCGCTTCAGCTCCTCGGTCTGCGCCTCCTCCGACCCCATAAGCTCCTTATAAATGTCCAAGACGCTCCCTTCTCCTACCCACCCTCTGGAAACTACCCTGTCCTGAATCACCCTTAGCGGTAGGAGCGGGAAGGTTGACACCTGTTTACGAAGGAAGTCCCGCACCTGCAGATACCTGAATTTGTTTCCCCTCACCAACCCAAACTTTTCCTCCAACGCCCTTATACTCGGAAAGCTCCCCTCTATGAACATATCTCCCATCCTCTCAATCCCCGCTGTCCGCCATAACCGGGACCCCCGTCCATACTCCCCGGGACAAACCGGTGATTAGCACCGATTGGGGCCCAGACCGATGCTCCCACTGCTCCCACATGCCGCTTCCACTGGCCCCAAACTCTCAGGGCCGCCACCACCACTGGACTGGTGGAGTACCATGCCAGCGGGAATGACAGAGGCGCAGTTACCAACGCCCCCAAACTGGTGCTCTTACATGAAGCCGCCTCCATACGCACCCATGCCAACCCCTCCCCCACCACCCACTTCCTGATCACGGCTATATTAGCCGCCCAGTAATAGTTGCTAAAATTTGACAGCGCCAGCCCGCCCTCTCCCCGACTCCGCTCAAGCATTACCTTCCTTACTTGCGGGGTCTTGCCCGCCCAGACGAAGCCCGTGATCACTCTGTTGACCCGCTTAAAAAAGGACCGTGGAATAAAGATGGGGAGACACCGAAATACAAATAGGAATCTCGGGAGGACCGTCATCTTCACCATTTCCACCCTCCCAGCCAGAGACAACAGAAGCACGTCCCATCTCCGAAAATCGTCCTTCATTTGGTCCAGCAGCCGGGCCAGATTTAATTTATGCAGCCGGTCTCATTCCCGCGCCACTTGGATGCCTAGGTACCTTAAGCTTCCCTCTACTAACCTAAATGGCAGCTCACCTAGTCGCCTCTCCTGTCCCCTCGCCTGGACCACAAACATCTCACTCTTTCCCATATTAAGCTTATACCCTGAAAACCAGCCAAATTCCCCTGGAGTCCTCATGATTTCTACCATCCCCTCTATTGGGTCCGAAACATACAGAAGCAGGTCATCCGCATAGAGCGAAGCCCTATGCTCCACCCCGCCCCGGTCCTCTTCAGCCCCTCGAGGCTCTCCGAGCAATTGCTGACGGTTCTATCGCCAGCGCAAACAACAGTGGGGAGAGGGGGCATCCCTGTCTCGTCCCCCGGTGCAGTCTAAAATAGTCCGATGTTGTCCTATTCGTCCGTATACTTGCCACACGAGCCTGCTACGGCAACCTGACCCAGTCAATAAAGCCCCGCCCGAATCCAAGCCGTCCCAGTATCTCCCACAGATAGTCCCATTCTACCCGATCAAAAGCCTTTTCTGCATCCATTGCGATCACTACCTCCACCTCCCCACTTTCCGGGGGCATCATGATCACATTTAACAGCCTTCTTACATTGGCCACCAACTGCTTGCCCTTAACAAACCCCGTCTGGTACTCCCCAATAACGTCCGGAACACAATCCTCCATCCTGGAGGACAAGATTTTGACCAGCAACTTGGCATTTACATTCAACAGGCATCTACATTCAACAGGGAGATCGGCCTGTAGGACCCACACAGCTCTGGGTTCTTATCTTATCCTGCTTAAAAATCAGCGAAATTGTTGCCTGTGACATCGTCAGGGGCAACACCCCTCTTTCCCTTGCCTCACTGAACATCCTCACCAACACCTGCCCCAATATCCCCGAGAACATTTTATAAAACTCCACTGGGTACCCATCCGGACCCGGGGCCTTACCCGCTTGCATGGCCTTCAAGCCCTCCACTATCTCTTCCAGCCCGATTGGGGCCCCCAGCCCTTCTACCCGCTCCCCGTCCACCTTTGGGAAATTCAGCCCCTCCAAGAAGTGCCTCATCCCCTCCGTAGGGGGTTCCGACCTGTACAGCCTGCTGTAGAAGTCCCTAAACGCCTTATTCACCCCTAATGAATCACCAACCAGGTTCCCGTCTCAGTCCTTTACTTTCCCTATCTCCCTCCCTCTTCCTGAGCTGCTGTGCAAGCATTCTGCTGGCCTTCTCTCAATGTTCATAGATCGCCCCCCTCGCCTTTCTCAGCTACTCCACCGCCCTCCCTGTGGTCACCAAGCTAAACTCCACCTGTAACCTCTGCCGTTCCCTAAAAGCCCTGCCTCTGGGGTCTCCGCATACCTCCTCTCAATCTGTAGTATCTCCTTTACCAGTCGGTCCGTCCCTGCCCTAACCACCTTCTCCCCATGGGCCCGGATCAAGATCGGCTCCCCCTGACCACCACCTTCAGTGCTTCCCACACCACCGCTGCTGAAATTTCCCCTCGTGTCATTGACCTGCAGGTAGCTCGGAATACATTTCCTCAGCCGCTGGCACACCCCTTCATCAAACGCCCTGATTAAACACCCTGATTAATACTAACATTATTAATGTAAATATTTGGGTTTCATATTTTAAAATCCCTAAAAATACTGCTTAAAACTTTTGTCAATGTATTTTTATGATGGCGTTTCAAGACAAAAAATATTTTGTACACTTATATATGGCGTGCCGTTGATCATTTTCCTTCAATCAGAACTGAAGCGCACAATAAACATTAACACCAGCCAAGGGTTTCAAGCAAATAATTTTCCTAAATAAACAAAGCGCCAATAAACAACCACCTAGCGTATTCGGTAGGATCGTGTATTTGTTTATATATTTAAATATCCAGGATTATATAAAAATAGAAATCGTGAATACACGTTTACAATTCATTTGGCAATCTGTTTCAGCAAATACGGGTGTTACGCCATGTAATCTGAATGCCAAGAGCGATTATCAAAAAGTAAAGCGAAACAAATCAGTCAAGGCCTAGATTGCTCATTAAAACCTCGGGGCAGATTTTAATAAGCATTCCTGCTTGCATTCTCCGTCATCGGAGCTCACCAGAGCCCAGGACTAGGGAAAGTAATGATGATCATCCGGCTCAATAATAAAAAAAATTACACACCAAACGCGCACGTCAAGTTATTAAATCTATTCACCTAAACATGAGGGGCGTTCCTACGATTTAAAAACAAACCCTCTTCAGCCTATATTACACATTCAGATTTTGATCCCGCTCAAACAAGATACGGATTTTTAACATGTTCCCTTTCTTCAGCCGTTCCGCCGGTCCGCGTTTTGGCCAGCTCAACAAAACCTTCCGAAAGATTTTCTATTATTTTATCCCCTTGAATATAACCGGAGGTTAATATCTGATCCCAAATTAGCATAGAGTGCTTTTGCATCAATAAAAAGACAGTAGAAAATGTAAAACGCCGCGGCTTACTTTGCATAATTTTTTTAAAGTCAAAATTGTCCTCCCCTCTCTTTCTTTCGCTTTCCCTTTATTTGTTTTATTTTTTTTCCCTCCCCTTCCTTTTCTTAAATTTTTATTTTTAAAAAAATTCCTCGGCGGAATGCGCTTCGTCGAAACGGCCGATCCGGCTGTGTTTGTACCAGAAAGAAATGCATTAAAGTTTTCTTTTTTGCTGGCCCCGCAATCAAATACAGTAATAAGGCAAAATAAATTATGCTAAATGGAAATATGAATATGTAAAATTAGAGCCATTACCTGGCTTTTCATCTTTGGACGCTCCATCCGCCATTTTGAATATCAATTCACTTTACCCGGAATCCCCCGCGATTCGATCAAAATATCACCAACAATCCGCAAACTATTTACAACCCACTGACAAACAAGCCCCATTCACATCCGGGCTTTTTTTAAATAAACATCACATTAACTCGCATTAAAAACTATTTATTTATTTCGGATTTTCTTTTAAAGGCGCGCCTTTGTCGTCACCGCCGCAGACGCTTCGGCCCCCTTCGGCGGAAACGAACGGAAATTAACGACCTGATTTTTAAACGGAACATAAGCTCAGCAGCTAAATTACAACGGGCGGGGTTTGATTTGTGTTTGCGTGTGGGGCTGTCCATATCCCCGAGAGCGTGCATGGGTGAAAAGCCGTCGTTTTGTTTATTTTCTTTTCGTTTTGGAAAACGGGTCTCTTCCGGAAATTGCCGAATGGATTCCTTCCCCCGCCCCCTCTCCCCTCCGCGAGCTGCGGCCCATGGATGCTCATTAAGTACATTCATTCATCCTCTGGTATTGTATTCCGCTGTTTATTAAAATGGTCGGTAATCGCTGTCGTCCTTGGCGCGCGTATGCAGACGGAAATGGACGGAAATTCACGAATAGAAAGCGACTTTCTGTACAGGGGCAGAAATACCCTTGGGACCTGAGGCTTCAGGAGACCTTTGGGGTTCGCAGTGTGTGTGTGTTTAAGGGTTTCATTGTGAGAGCAGCGATCCAATCTTTCTTTTGTGACGGTTAATAACTGTCAAGGAGAGAAAAAAAGTCACACTTCTGGTGAACTTAAACACTGGGAAAGCAGAGGTTCCCAACATCTTCATATTTTGGATAATAGAAGATGGCAAACTGGGCATTTGGTACTTGATAGTTCAAACGAAATCAGAGTCGAGAATTGTTCTGCCTTTGAACTATTCTGCCACTCTGCCAGCTCAATCTGGCAATTCCATGGCGCTGTTGGTGACTGCCAGTTTATATATGTAAATGAGGTTGTAGTGAGATTAAAATCTTTCAGTCAATGGGATAGTCTAATTAATACATCCATTTACCTTGACAATGCTTCCAGAGTATTAAATTAAGTGCACATCATCCTTGTGCCTTTTTCAGATATACCCTTGTCCACACAACCTTAAATTCTTTGGCAACTTTGGTTCTTTCTGCGTGGTGAAGCCTGGTTGCAAACGTTTGCAAGAACACTTATATTGTTCTATTATTCTTAAAATAATTGGGAGCTCATTGTTATGAGAATGTGCCACATTTTGGTCAGCTGCCCAGCAACAAGGTATCATTAATTCACTGGCCACATGGAGAACTGTAAGAAACAGAATCAATGATACTCCAGCATTGTCGAGAGTCCAGAAGTAGCGATCTTTGGAGTGTCGGAAGACACGAGAGTCCAGGGGGCGACAGGCCAATGTCTTGGCATTTTCCGCCCTGGTAGCCCGGAGACGGATATTGTTGAAAAGGAGGGACTGGGGGGGGGGGGGGAGGGGGAACTGGGGGTGTCGGTGAGTGACCTGGCAGAGTTTCTCAGGTTAGAAAAAATAAAGTTCGCCTTGAGGGGTTTGCCCAGAGGTGGCAGCAGTTTATCGACTACTTCGAGAAAAGTTAAGATGTCAGCGGGGGTGTGGTTAAAATGGGGAGGCAGGGAGTTGGGATGGTGGTAGTATTTCGTTCAGTTTGTTAATTACAGCCCTGGTGGTTTGTTTTGATTTGTAATTATGTTTGTTGAGTGAATATATAAATGACTCAAAATATTTTTTTTAAATGATACTCCAACATTTTGAGTCCAAAGGTGTGATTATTTTGAATTTCTGGGAAGCAGAAGACACAATATCACTGCTGATCTAAGTGACTAATTCCTAATCTTTGTGACTCTGACCATGGTAGACGATCTCTTCTGTTTCTTCTTGACCTCTTGAGAATCTGCATGTAACATTGGTAGCACTTTCACGTTTAAGAAGGTTGTGCATTAAGTCCCACTGCAGAGATTTTCACACAACCTAGATTGACACTGAAATGCAGTACTGTGGAATTGCTACACTGGCAGAGCTACACTCTTTCAGATGAGATATTAAAGAAATTTAAGGAGGCACGGTAGCACAGTGGTCAGCAGTGTTGCTTCACAGCTTCAGGTTTGATTCCCGGCTTGGGTCTCTGTCTGTGTGGAGTCTGCACATTCTCCCCGTGTCTGCGTGGTTTTCATAAGAACATAACATAAGAACTAGGAGCAGGAGTGTGGTAGTATGTATTGGGGGTCATGTGGGACTGGAAGCCCTAATGTCATTGGCTGACAGATCCCGGGTCCTGGTTGGCCGTTGACCTCTAGCTCCGCCCTGAAGGCGGAGTATAAGAAGCCGGATTCCTCCCCCGCAGGCCAGTCTACTATTGAGCTGTGGGGGAACAGACACGCTTAATAAAGCCTCATCGACTTCACTCTATTCGCCTCACGGAGTCTTTGTGCGCTACAATTTATTAAGCTTGCCTAAAAAGGACTATGGAGCTCAGGATCATTCCGGAATGCCTGAGGATCAGCCCCCACGCAGTGATCGCGGCAGCAGCCTTCAAGCACTGGCAGACTTGCTTCGAGGCCTACCTCAGAACGACCACGGGCCGGGTCACAGATGACCAAAAACTACAGGTCCTGCACTCGAGGGTGAGCACGGAGATCTTCTCCCTCATCGAAGACTCGGAGGATTTCCAGACGGCGTTCGCAGCACTGAAAAGTCTCTATGTCCGCCCAGTTAACCAAATCTACGCTCGCTACCAGCTCGCGACGAGACGGCAAGGTCCCGGAGAATCGATGGACGAATTCTACGCCGTGCTGCTGATTTTGGGACGAGCCTGCAGCTGCCCTTCGGTGAACGCAAATGAACACACGGACATGTTAATGCGCGATGCTTTTGTGGCAGGAATGAATTCCTCCCAAATCTGCCAAACACTTCTAGAAAAGAGTCGCTAGGACTCTCAGAGGCCCGGGCCCTAGCAGCCTCCCTAGACGTGGCCGCGTGTAATACCCGCGCCTACGGCCCCGACCGTGCGGCAGCCCATTGGGCTCCGTACGTACCTGTCGCGACAAACCCACCCCCACCCCCCGGACACCCCACAGGCTTGCGCGGTCCAAATGCTGAGTCGCACCGGGGGCGCCCGCTGTTATTTCTGCGGCCAGGCGAAACACCCCCGACAGCGCTGCCCGGCCCGCGCAGCTATCTGCAAGACCTGCGGGAAAAAGGGCCATTACGCGGTTGTGTGCCGGTCCCGCGAGGTCACCGCTGTCCCGGGTGAACAGGGAGCCCTTCAAGCCGTTTACGTGCCCCAACCCCCCCCCCCCCCCCCCAGCACACCATGTACGACCCGCAGGCGCAGCCGCTCTGGGTCCCGCCCACCGTGGTCCCGGGAGAACAGGGAGCCCTGCACGCCGCTTACGCTCCCCAACCCCCCTCCCCGCACCCCATGTATGACCCGCCGGCGCTACGGCTTTCGGTCCCGGCCACCACTCTCCACGGAGAAGAGGGAGTTTTGCGCGTCCCTAACGCCCCCCCCTAACCCCCACCCCGCGCCCCATGTCTGACGCGCCGGCGCCACCAACTTGGGTCCCGACCACCGCTGTCCCCGGTGAGGGAGCTCCGCGCGGTCCTAGCGCTCCCCAGCCCCCCCAGCGCCCCATGTGCGACCTGCAGACGCCGCCATTTTGGGTCCCGGCCACCACGAGGGGAGGAAGGGCGCCGCCATCTTGGACCGCCCCAGACCTGTACGACGCGTGGGGGCGGCCATTTTGTCCACCCCAGCCGCCATCTTGTGACCCCCAGCCACGTGCGCTGTATGGGGGCGGCCATTTTGTCCATCCCCGACGCCATCTTGGACGGCAACAACGGACCCCACTCCACTACTACAACCACGTCTCGCTTCAATTACGCTCTATCAAGCTCGGCCCCGGACACTCCAGACGACGATGACAACGGTGCTAATAAACGGCCACGAGACGCCATGCCTAGTCGACTCCGGGAGCACGGAGAGCTTTATCCACCCCGACACGGTAAGACGCTGTTCCTTGACCACCTATCCCAGCGCACAAAAGATTTCCCTAGCTGCAGGATCCCACTCCGTACAGATCCAAGGATTCTGCATAGTTACCCTAACGGTGCAGGGGAGGGAGTTCAGAAACTACAAACTAAACGTCGTTCCCCAACTCTGTGCCCCCACCTTGCTGGGATTAGATTTCCAATGCAATCTACAGAGCCTTACGTTCAAATTCGGCGGCCCAATACCCCCACTCACTATCTGCGGCCTCGCAACCCTCAAGGTGCAACCCCCGTCCTTGTTTGCGAACCTCACCCCGGATTGCAAACCCGTCGCCACTAGGAGCAGACGGTACAGCGCCCAGGACCGGACCTTCATTCGGTCCGAAGTCCAGCGGCTACTAAAGGAGGGCATAATCCAGGCCAGCAATAGTCCCTGGAGAGCGCAGGTGGTAGTAGTGAAGACAGGGGAGAAACAAAGGATGGCCATAGACTATAGCCAGACCATCAACAGGTACACACAACTAGACGCGTACCCTCTCCCCCGCATATCCGACATGGTCAATCGGATTGCCCAATATAAAGTCTTCTCCACCGTGGACCTCAAGTCCGCCTACCATCAGCTCCCCATCCGCCCAAGTGACCGCAAGTACACAGCCTTCGAGGCAGACGGGCGATTATACCATTTCCTAAGGGTCCCTTTTGGCGTCACAAACGGGGTCTCGGTCTTCCAACGGGAGATGGACCGAATGGTTGATCAACATGGGTTGCGGGCCACGTTCCCGTATCTCGACAATGTAACCATCTGCGGCCACGACCAGCAGGACCACGACGCCAACCTCCAAAAATTCCTCCAGACCGCCGAAGCCTTGAACCTCACGTACAACGAGGACAAGTGCGTTTTTAGCACCAATCGGCTAGCCATTCTGGGCTACGTAGTGCGCAATGGGATAATAGGCCCCGACCCCGAACGTATGCGCGCCCTCATGGAATTTCCCCTCCCGCACTGCCCAAAAGCCCTGAAACGCTGCCTGGGGTTCTTTTCATACTACGCCCAGTGGGTCCCCCAGTACGCAGACAAGGCCCGCCCCTTAATACAGACCACGACCTTCCCTCTGTCGACAGAGGCTTGCCAGGCCTTCAGCCGCATCAAAGCGGATATCGCAAAGGCCACGATGCGCGCCATCGACGAGTCCCTCCCCTTCCAGGTTGAGAGCGACGCCTCCGACGTAGCTCTAGCGGCCACCCTTAACCAAGCGGGCAGACCCGTGGCCTTTTTCTCCCGGACCCTCCACGCCTCAGAAATCCGCCACTCCTCAGTGGAAAAGGAAGCCCAAGCCATAGTGGAAGCTGTGCGACATTGGAGGCATTACCTGGCCGGCAGGAGATTCACTCTCCTCACGGACCAACGGTCGGTAGCCTTCATGTTCGATAATGCACAGCGGGGCAAAATCAAAAACGACAAGATCTTAAGGTGGAGGATCGAGCTCTCCACCTTCAACTATGAGATTTTGTATCGTCCCGGAAAGCTGAACGAGCCGTCCGATGCCGTATCCCACGGCACATGTGGCAGCATACAAAATGATCAGGGGGTTGGATAGGGTGGACAGTGAGAGCCTTCTCCCGCGGATGGATATGGCTGGCACGAGGGGACATAACTTTAAACTGAGGGGTAATAGATATAGTACAGAGGTCAGAGGTAGGTTCTTTACGCAAAGAGTAGTGAGGCCGTGGAATGCCCTACCTGCTACAGTAGTGAACTCGCCAACATTGAGGGCATTTAAAAGTTTATTGGATAAACATATGGATGATAATGGCATAGTGTAGGTTAGATGGCTTTTGTTTCGGTGCAACATCATGGGCCGAAGGGCCTGTACTGCGCTGTATTGTTCTATGTTCTATGTGCCAACACACAAATTAACCGCCTCCAAACCCTCCACGAGGACCTCTGCCACCCGGGGGTCACTCCGTTTTTCCACTTCATCAAGTCCCGCAATCTCCCATACTCTTTAGAGGAGGTCCGTACAGTCACAAGGGACTGCCACATCTGCGCGGAATGCAAACCGCATTTTTTCAGGCCGGATGGAGCGCACCTGATTAAGGCTTCCCGCCCCTTTGAACGCCTCAGTCTCGATTTCAAAGGGCCCCTCCCCTCCACCGACCGCAACGCATATTTTCTTAATGTGGTGGACGAATACTCCCGCTTCCCTTTTGCCATTCCCTGCTCTGACATGACCGCGGTCACAGTCATTAAAGCCCTGAACACCATCTTCACACTGTTCGGTTGCCCCGCATACGTCCACAGCGACAGGGGGTCCTCTTTCATGAGTGACGAGCTGCGCCAGTTCCTGCTCAGTAAGGGCATAGCCTCAAGCAGAACGACCAGCTACAACCCCCGGGGGAACGGGCAAGTAGAGAGGGAGAACGGCACGGTGTGGAAGGCCGTCCTACTGGCCCTACGGTCCAGGGACCTCCCAGTTTCACGGTGGCAGGAGGTCCTCCCGGACGCTCTCCACTCCATCCGGTCGTTATTATGTACGAGCACTAATCAAACGCCTCATGAGCGTCTCCTTGTCTTCCCTAGGAGGTCCTCCTCTGGAACGTCGCTGCCGACCTGGCTGGCGGCCCCAGGACCCATCTTGCTCCGAAAGCATGTGCGGGCACATAAGGCGGACCCGTTGGTCGAAAGGGTTCACCTCCTCCACGCGAACCCGCAGTACGCTTACGTGGAGTACCCCGACGGCCGACAGGACACGGTCTCCCTGCAGGATCTGGCGCCCGCCGGCAACACACACACCCCCCCGACACCATTCACCCATGCCCTTGACCGTGCCCTTCCTGCCACCGCCGCACCCCGCGACCGCCCCCTTCCCAGAAGGATCGGTTCCCCTCCCCTCAGGCCCGACCAAGAATAAAGCCCAAGCTGAAACCGTAAGGCTCCCGGAGACGACAACACCGGTACAAGCACCACCACTACCACCGGGGCCGAGGCGATCGACACGGACGACCAGACCGCCCGACCGACTCGTGGCGTCGATCTAAATCAAAATATGGACTTTTCACAAGAACATTTTGCTTTTCTCCCTATACCCTCTGTAAATAGTTGAAACAGGACAAAATTGTACAATACTGTATTGCCATGTGAATGTTTTTTTTCCTCCCAGGATCAGCCCTGTAAACCCTTACCACCATACGAAGCATCACCCCGCCGGGTTTATTTTTGACAAGGGGTGAATGTGGTAGTATGTATTGGGGGGTCATGTGGGACTGGAAGCCCTAATGTCATTGGCTGACAGATCCCGGGTCCTGGGTGGCCGTTGACCTCTAGCTCCGCCCTGAAGGCGGAGTATAAGAAGCCGGAGTCCTCCCCCGCAGTCCAGTCTACTATTGAGCTGCGGGGGAACAGACACGCTTAATAAAGCCTCATCGACTTCACTCTATTTGTCTCACGGAATCTTTGTGCGCTACAAGGAGTAGGCCATCTGGCCCCTCGAGCCTGCTCCACCATTCAATGAGATCATGGCTGATCATTGTGGACTCAGCTCCACTTTCCGGCCCGAACACCATAACCCTTAATACCTTTATTCTTCAAAAAACTATCTATCTTTATCTTAAAAACATTTAATGAAGGAGCCTCTACTGCTTCACTGGGCAAGGAATTCCATAGATTCACAACCCTTTGGGTGAAGAAGTTCCTCCTAAACTCAGTCCTAAATCTACTTCCCCTTATTTTGAGGCTAGGCCCCTTGTTCTGCTTTCACCCGCCAGTGGAAAGAACCTGCCCGCATCTATCCTATCTATTCCCTTCATAATCTTATATGTTTCTATATGATCCCCCCTCATCCTTCTAAATTCCAACGAGTACAGTCCCAGTCTACTCAACCTCTCCTCGTAATCCAACCCCTTCAGCTCTGGGATTAACCTAGTGAATGTCCTCTGCACACCCTCCAGTGCCAGTACGTCCTTTCTCAAGTAAGGAGACCAAAACTGAACACAATACTCCAGGTGTGGCCTCACTAACACCTTATACAATTGCAGCATAACCTCCCTAGTCTTAAACTCCATCCCTCTAGCAATGAAGGACAAAATTCCATTTGCCTTCTTAATCACCTGTTGCACCTGTAAACCAACTTTTTGCGACTCATGCACGAGCACACCCAGGTCTCTCTGCACAGCAGCATGTTTTAATATTTTATCATTTAAATAATAATCCCTTTTGCTGTTATTCCTACCAAAATGGATAACCTCATTTGTCAACATTGTATTCCATCTGCCAGACCCTAGCCCATTCACTTAGCCTATCCAGATCCCTCTGCAGACTTCCAGTATCCTCTGCACTTTTTGCTTTCCCACTTATCTTAGTGTCGTCTGCAAACTTGGACACATTGCCCTTGGTCCCCAACTCCAAATCATCTATGTAAATTGTGAACAGTTGTGGGCCCAACACTGATCCCTGAGGGACACCACTAGCTACTGATTGCCAACCAGAGAAACACCCATTAATCCCCACTCTTTGCTTTTTATTAATTAACCAATCCTCTATCCATGCTGCTACTTTCCCCTTAATGCCATGCATCTTTATCTTATGCAGCAACCTTTTGTGTGGCACCTTGTCAAAGGCTTTCTGGAAATCCAGATATACCACATCCATTGGATCCCCGTTATCTACCGCACTGTTAATGTCCTCAAAAAATTCCACTAAATTAGTTAGGCACAACCTGCCCTTTATGAACCCATGCTGCGTCTGCCCGATGGGACAATTTCCATCCAGATGCCTCACTATTTCTTGATGATAGATTCCAGCATCTTCCCTACTACCGAAGTTAAGCTCACTGGCCTATAATTGCCCGCTTTCTGCCTACCTCCATTTTTAAACAGTGGTGTCACGTTTGCTAATTTCCAATCCGCCGGGACCACCCCAGAGTCTAGTGAATTTTGGTAAATTATCACTAGTGCATTTGCAATTTCCCTAGCCATCGCTTTTAGCACTCTGGGATGCATTCCGTCAGGTCCAGGAGACATGTCTACCTTTAGCCCCATTAGCTTGCCCATCACTACCTCCTTGGTGATAACAATCCTCTCAAGGTCCTCACCTGTCATCGCCTCATTTCCATCAGTCACTGGCATGTTATTTGTGTCTTCCACTGTGAAGACCGACCCAAAAAACCTGTTCAGTTCCTCAGCCATTTCCTCATCTCCCATTACTAAATCTCCTTTCTCATCCTCTAAAGGACCAATATTTACCTTAGCCACTCTTTTTTGTTTTATGTTTTTGGAGAAACTTTTACAATCTGTTTTTATATTCTGAGCAAGTTTACTCTCATAATCTATCTTACTCTTCTTTATAGCTTTTTTAGTAGCTTTCTGTTGCCCCCTAAAGATTTCCCAGTCCTCTCGTCTCCCACTGATCTTTGCTACTTTGTATGTTTTTTCCTTCAATTTGATACTCCCTTATTTCCTTAGATATCCATGGTCGATTTTCCCTCTTTTTACCGTCCTTCCTTTTTGTTGGTATAAACCTTTGCTGAGCACTGTGAAAAATCACTTGGAAGGTTCTCCACTGTTCCTCAACTGTTTCAATGTAAAGTCCTTGCTCCCAGTCTACCTTAGCTAGTTCTTCTCTCATCCAATTGTAATCTCCTTTGTTTAAGCACAAAACACTTGTTTATGATTTTACCTTCTCACCCTCCATCTGTATTTTAAATTCCACCATATTGTGTTCGGTCCTTCCGAGAGGACCCCTAACTATGAGATCCTGAATTAATCCTGTCTCATTACACAGGACCAGATCTAGGACCGCTTGTTCCCTCGTAGGTTCCATTACATACTGTTCTAGGAAACTATCGCGGATACATTTTATAAACTCCTCCTCAAGGCTGCCTTGACCGACCTGGTTAAACCAATCGACATGTAGATTAAAATCCCCCATGATAACTGCTGTACCATTTCTACATGCATCAGTTATTTCTTTGTTTATTGCCTGCCCCACCATAATGTTACTATTTGGTGGCCTATAGATTACTCCTATCAGTGACTTTTTCGCCTTACTATTCCTGATTTCCACCCAAATGGATTCAACCTTATCCTCCATAGCACCGATGTCATCCCTTACTGTTGCCCGGATGTCATCCTTAAATAACAGAGCTACACCACCTCCCTTACCATCCAGTAAGGGTGCTCCAGTTTCCTCCCACAGGATGGGCAGGTTAGGTGGATTGGCCATGCTAAATTGCCCTTGGTGTTCAAAAAAAGTTAGGTGGTTAATGGGTTACGGGGATGGGGTGGAAGTGTGGGGTTAAGTAAGGTGTTCTTTCCAAGGATTGGTGCAGGCTCGATGGGCTGAATGGCTTCCTTCTGCACTGTAAATTATATGATTCTATGAAATAAATACTTGCATTTATATAAAGCCTTTCATGATCACCAGATATCCCAAAGCATTTTACAAGCAGTTAAGTAATTTTTTTGAAGTGCTTTTAATGTTGTGTTGTCAGTCCATTTATTCACAGTAAGCTCCCACAAATAGCATTGTGACAATGACCAAATCTGTTTTTCTGATGTTGATGATGGATAAATATTAACCAGGACATTGGGGCTAATTCCCTGTACTGTGGGATCTTTTACATGCACCTGGGGCAGCCAGGGTCCCTTAGTTTAATCTCTCATCACAAAGACAGCATCTTCAATAGTACAGGACATCCTAAGTGCCACACTGGAGTGTCAGTTCTTTTGATTTTGTGTTCAGCACCTGGCGTTGGATTTGTAACCACAACCTTCTGCCTAAGAGGCAAGAGTTCTACTAAAGAGCCTCAAGAATACCTTCGTTGAGCCAAACCACTGTCTGTCTTCTCAGGTGTATGTAAAAAATCCATGATACTATTATAGGAGGAACAGGGGAATTCTCCTGATGTCTTGGTCAATATTTATATCTCAACCATTTATCATTAAAATAAATAATCTAGTCACTGTCTCAATGCTGTTATGCAAAAATTAGCTGCTGCATTTCCCTACATTGCTAAGTGGGAACCAGTGGATGTAGTATATTTGAATTTTCAAAACATTCCATAAAGTGTCACACAGCTTGTTGCTCAGGAGAAAGGTTCATGAGATTAGAGATAATTTATTAGCACAGATAGAGGTTTGTTTAAAGGACAGAAAGAAAGAATAAACAGGACATTTTCAGTTCGACAGGCTGTTACTCATGGAGTGACTTAAGGGTCAGGCTGGGACCTCAGCTATTTACAATCTATAGCAATGAATTGGATACAGGGACTGAATGTAACATATCCAAGCTTGCTGACAATACGAAGTTGTGGGAAAGTCACCAGCAAAGAGGATGCAAAGTAATATCAATTGGTTAACCAAGGGGGGAAAACGTGAAAGATTAAGCATAATTTGGGGAAATGTTAAGTTACTTTGGTTGGAAGAGCAGGGATGGGAAACAAATGCTGGCCTTGCCAGTAGTACTCGCATCGCAGGAAATAATAAAACAATAGAAAAACTGATATTCTTTCAATGGCGAAAAACTATTAAATGCTGGCGTTTAAAGGGTTTTGAGAGTCCTTGTACAAGAAATACAGAAAGTTAACATGCAGGTATAGCAAGCAATTAGGAAGGCAGATGATAGACCTTTAGTGTAAGGGGACTGGAGTACAAAAGGAAGGAAGTGTTTCTGCAATTGTATAGGCTTTGGTTAGAATCCATCTGGAGTACTGCATATGGTTTTGATCTCTGTAACTAAGGAATGATATTCTTAGCTGAGAGGGTGTGCAGTGAAGGTACACAAGGATCATTCCAGAGTTAAGAGACGTCTCCTATGATGAGAGAGATTGAATAGAATGACCCTTCACTCTTTGGGGGTTAGAAGGATGTAAGGTGAAATGAAAAATTGAAACATGTAAAATTCTGAGAGGCCTTGACAAAATAGAAGTTACAAGGTGTTTCTCCAGACTGGAAAATTTAGAGCCAGGCAGTGTAGTCTCAGAATTTACAGTGCAGAAGGAGGCCCATCGAGTCTTCACCGGCCCTTAGGAAAGAGCACCCCACCTAAGCCCACACATCCACCCTATTCCCGTAACCCAGCAACCCCACCTAACTTTTTTGGACACTAAGGGCAATTTATCATCGCCAATCGACCTAACCTGCACGTCTTTGGACTGTGAGAGGAAACCGGAGCACCCGGAGGAAACCCACGCAGACACGGGGAGAACGTGCTGACTCCACACAGACAGTGACCCAAGCCGGGAATCGAACCTGGGACCCTGGAGCTGTGAAGCAATTGTGCTGCCCGGGATGGCCATTTGAGATTAGGAGAAACTACTTCACTCAGAGAATGTTTGTAATTCTCTCTCCCAGAGGACAGTGTATGATCAGATGTTGAGCATATTCAAGACTAAGATCGATAGACTTTTGGACTCTCAAGGAAATCAAGGGAAACGGAAATTGGGGAGAAAATAGAGTTGAGGGTCAGCCATGATCTTAGTAAATGGCAGAGTAGCCTCGAGCGGCCATATGGCCTACTCCAGGTCCTGTTTGTTATGTTCTTAAAACAGTGACTATGGACGTGATTTGACTAAATGGGAACAAAGTCCCAATGCAAGTGCATTTAGCCACCTGTTTCCTGGCGCTCACGGTGCCGAGAAACACAACGCTATCGGACAGCCGCTGGTTAGATAGCGAAAAGCGCGCAGCTGAGACCACACACAGCCCCGTTTTCTGCATTGAGGAGGTCCACTCACCGGAACTCCTCAGAGTAGCGTCCCGATCTATGCAACCCCTGAACACACGTCCCCAGACCCAACTCACTATGAGCGGCTCCCCGCTCAACACCCATGCTGGGCACCTCCAGCCTGATCGCCATCACGTGAAAATGCCAACCTGGCCCCTTGGCAGTGCCACCTGGGTGCCTTAGCAGTACCAGTCTGGCACCAGGTGATACTTTCAAGGTGCCCAAGTGGTATCAGCACTGCCAGGGTACCACCCTGCCCAAGGTTTATGCACCTGGGGGCCTCCGACCCCTGGGAGACCCACACGAGTGCTGATCCGTCTGGTCCCTGTTTGTGGGAACCAGTACTGAACGGCGCTCACCTGAGATCTCCGAAGCGAAGAGATAGATCCCAGGAGTGAGGTCTCCCGGCTTCTATCTGCCACTTTGCGCCATGGCGTGCTATTTTATGGGTACAGCATAGCCGTTCGTTTGCACCCTACATTTCAAAAGTAAATCATTTGCTGAAAAGAACTTTGGAACATGATTTTTCTTCTTCTGCCGCCTTTAACACAGTCAACTACACTATCTTGCTAAAATAATAATAATCTTTTGTTATGGGCCAGGGTTTAGAGAACATCAAAGTATATTTTGGAGGTCACCTGACCCACAACTTTTAATAGATTTTGGTTATGGGGAGCACAAGGGCCCACTTTACAGGTGTGATGCAACAGAGATCTAAATTATTTTTACAAGAAAACAATGTTTATTCTATGAATCCAGTTAACATTTTATAAACCCACAGCAAACATCTTACCAACTACCAACACTGATAACCCCCCTAAAAAGATAGTACTCTATAGGTAACCCTTAGTAACTTTTCTAACAACATCCATATGCCAAAACAATTTTTAACAAAGACAGTAGGCTTGAATTCTCTACAGAGAACAATTATCACTTTTAAATTATCAAATGATCTAAACACCTTGTTTAACATACAGTGAGAGACCAGTATACATCTGCTTGATTGGAATGCAGCTCGCCAACTGAAAGCAAAACTAAAACACAGAGCCAAAAAGAGCTTCCAGCTCAAAACGAAAGTAAAAAAGCAGAATCACATTCCAGCTCCACCCACACAATGACATCACTGCAGCCATTTGATAACACACACTTTTCTTAAAGGGACTCTCACATGACACTTTATTATTGTTACAAGTAGGCTTACATTAACACTGCAATGAAGTTACTGTGAAAATGATCTGTGAAATGATCTGTGATACTGTGAAAGTGGGCAGCACAGTAGCACAAGTGATTAGCACTGTGGTTTCACAGCGCCAGGGTCCCAGGTTCGATTCCCTGCTGGGTCACTGTCTGTGCGGAGTCTGCACGTTCTCCTGCGTGGGTTTCCTCCGGGTGCTCCGGTTTCCTCCCACAGTCCAAAGATGGGCGGGTTAGGTGGATTGGCCATGATAAATTGCCCTTAGTGACCAAAAAAGGTTAGGAGGGGTTACGGGGATAGGGTGGAAGTGAGGGCTTAAGTGGGTTGGTGCAGACCCAATAGGCCGAATGGCCTCCTTCTGCACTGTATGTTCTATGTAAAATATCCTTGTTGCCACACTCCGGCGCCTGTTCGGGTACGCTGAGGGAGAATTCAGAATGTCCAATTCGCCTAACAGCGGGTCTTTTGGGACTTGTGGGAGGAAACCGGAATGCCCGGAGGAAACCCATGCAGATACGGGGAGAACGCGCAGACTCCGCGCAGACAGTGACTCAAGCCAGGAACCGAACCAATGTCCCTGGCGCTGTGAAGCAATTGTGCTAACCACTGTGCTACCATGCCACCCACAAATGCCTCTGCCGTGTTGTACAACTGGATAAGACTGCCCTGCTTGGTTCCAGTCTTATCCATCTGATTGTACAATAAGCATCTTACAACACCAGGTTAAATTCCAACAGGTTTGTTTCGAATCACTAGCTTTCGGAGCTTCACTCACCTGATGAAGGAACTGCGCTCTGAAAGCTAGTGATTCGAAACAAACCTGTTGGTCTTTAACCTGGTGTTGTAAGACTTCTTACCGTACCCACCCCAGTCCAACGCCGGCATCTCCACATCATGGCATCTGATTGTAGTCAGAGCATCTCCTGTAATGGATTCTCTTCCCACATTACCTGTAACATTGACCGCCATTCCCGGTCTGCTCTTCTTCATAATCTATGTGATGGTTTTGGTGCCATCTTCTGAAGACATGGACCTGACTTCACTGAGTCAAACTGGAGAGTCCTTTAAAAAATGGCATGTGGGACATGCATTCAGAAGTTCCTACTCCAGTTGTAGCAGATTCTATTTTTGCGGGCAGGGGAAGGAACCAGATTTTAAATTGCACTGGTGGGAAATCAGAGCTCAGGAGGGCCATTTGACTTGACTGCTGAGTACAAACAGGCTCAATTTTCATTGCTCCAAAAGCCTAAACCTACATAGACCTAAACACCTGTGAATGGCAAATTTAAGGTCTGTTTAAGTGTACGTATCTGGCGATTAAAATTCCTAGTCCATTTAAGGTTGAAAAAAATCACTAGATTTCATAAAGAGTGAAAAAAACACCTGCCTTTTGGAGTGCATTAGTTGATATCTGTAGCTTAGAAAAAAAACACTAGCCATCTGTTTTTGCAATTTCAATAGACACCATTATTTAAGATTTCCCCAAGGTTGTTCTACAGCTGAAGGCTTAGCTGAGTTTCAAAAGGTCCATCAGCAGGGAGTGATCTCATTTTGATTGACAATTTTAAGAATGTATTAAAGGATTATCTGCCTTTGTGGTAAGTGAAATAGATGTTTGTTTTTACAACAGATTGACGACTTGGGGAAATTAAAAAGATTTTCAATGCATTTTATGAATGAGAATTTTTTTCAGAATGAAGTGTGTTTGACTGGGTGCTGTATTAGATGGTGCGAAGTTTAATTTTCTTTTCATCTTGAAGTCAAAGACATGGAACGGGATTCTCCGAGCCTCCATGCGGAAATTGCGATCGGTGTGGGGGTGGAGAATGGGTGTTGACTCCGGTCTCCGGAGAATCGCCGCGAATCGCGCGCGCGCAGTCTACGTGGTGCAGGTAGGGGGCAATTGACAGAGCCCCCCCCCCCCGCGATTCACTGAAGTAAACTGGCCGAGTTCCGGACAGCGGGTTCTAACCACGTTTTGCCTGTCGGGAACGGTCGCCAGCGGCTGCGGACTCAGTCCGCGGCTGCCCTGGTAGGGGGTGGGGGGATTCTTCACCGGGGGTGGGGCACCAGGGATAGCCAGGCTAGCGATCAGGGGCCACCAATCCGCAGACGCACACGATCTTGGGGGGGCTATATTGTCAGGGCTGCTCTGCGTTGTGAATCAGCCATGTCGCGCGGGGCGGCCGCCGAAGGCCGCCGACGTGCGCAGACTCCCGATCGGAAGTGCCGGGCCTCGTATTGCCAGGCAGAGCTGCGTGGAGTTCTCCGGGGCCCTGCTAGCCCCCTTCAGGTAGGAGAATCACTCTGGACTGAAAGTCCACAGTGAAACGCCCACATTTTGATGCTCGAGTGGGGACATAGCCCCATTATTGGAGAATCCCGCCCATGGTTCCTGGGGTCTTCACATAATGGATACTGGGTGAGTGGTTATGGGGACCATGAAGGGGCATAGGGAATACAAGGGGAGTCATGGAGTGGTACTGGAGAGCAATGGAGAGAGTGGGGTGGATGGTTTGTGGAGGGAGTCGCTGACCTTCATCCTTAAAACTGATAAACAGAGGCGGACATTCTAATCTGCCAGCATCAGCATCTATCCAACTCCATTGCTGCCTTGAGCCTGCCTCCAGTGGTGACCCACCATAACCCCCAGAGCAAATATATGATAACATTGCTGTCTCCAAATGCAACTATTTATTTGCTCTCATGGCTGTACTCCCATTCTCTTCAATCACTAAACTTCAGCTCAGCCAAAAACCTGCTGCCTACAACCTATCATACTTAAGTTCCACTCATTTTAAAAATTCATTCAAGGGATGTGAGCTTCACTGACTAGGCCAGCATTCATTGCCCATCCATAATTGCCCTTGAGAGGTGGTGGTGATCTGCATTCTTAAACCGCTGCAGTCCATGTGTGCAGATACACCTACACTGTTGTTAGGGAGGGAGCTCCAGTATTTTGACACAGTGACAGTGAAAGAATGATAATATATTTCCAAGTCAGGATGGTGGGGGGCTTGGAGGAGCACCTCAAGGTTGTGGTGTTCCCATGTATCTGCTGTCCTTGTCCTTCTAGATGGTAGTAGTCATAGGTTTGGAAGGTCTGTCTAAAGAGCCTTGTTGAGTTTCTGCAGTGCATTTTGTAGATGGTACACACTTCTGCTATTATGCATCAGTGGTGGAGGGAGTGAATATTTGTGAAAGAGGTGCCGATCAAATGGGTTGCTTTGTCCTTGATGGTGTCAAGCTTTGTGCATGTTTTTGAAGCTGCACTCATCCAGGCAAGTGGACAGTATTCCATCACACTCCTGACTTGTGCCTTGTAGATTTTTAACGGGCTTTGGGGAGTCAGGAAGTGAATTACTTGCCACAAGATTCCTAGCCTCCAACTTGCTCTTGTAGCTACAGTATTTATATGGCTAGTCCAGTTGCATTTCTGGTCAATGGTAAGTCCCAGGATGTTGATAATGGGGAACTTAGTGATGGTAATGCCATTGAATGTTAGTAGGCGATGGTTAGATTCTCTTTTTTTGGAGATGGCAATTGCCTGGCACAAATGTTACTTGCTACCTGCCACCCCAAGTTCAGATACTGCCCAGGTCTTGCTGTATTTGGACACAGACTGCTTCAGTATCTGAGGAGTCGCAAATGGTGTTGAACATTGTGCAGTCATCAGCGAACATCTCCACTTTTGACCTTATGAGGGAAGGAAGGACATGGATGAAGCATCTGAAGATGGTTGGGCCTAGGATACCACCCTGAGGAATCCTGCAATGATGTGCTGGAGCTGAGATAACTGAGTTCCAACCACCACACCCATCTTCCTTTGTGCCAGGTATGACTCCAACCAGCTGAGAGTTCCCCCCCGATTCCCATTGACTCCAGTTGTACTAGGATGCCACACTCCGGTCAAATGGCAGTTGGATTGGATTTGTTTATTGTCACGTGTGCCGAGGTACAGTGAAAAGTATTTTTCTGCGAGCAGCTCAACAGATCAGTAAGTACATGGGAAGAAAAGGGAATAAAAGAAAATACATAATAGGGCAACACAACATATACAATGTAACTACATAAGCACTGGCATTGGATGAAGCATACAGGGTGTAGTGTTAATGAGGTCAGTCCATAAGAGGGCCATTTAGGAGTCTGGTAACAGCGGGGAAGAAGCTGTTTTTGAGTCTGTTCGTGCATGTTCTCAGACTTCTGTATCTCCTGCCCGATGGAAGAAGTTGGAAGAGTGAGTAAGCCGGGTGGGAGGAATCTTTGATTATGCTGCCAGCTTTCCCCAGGCAGTGGGAGGTGTAGATGGAGTCAATGGATGGGAGGCAGGTTCGTGTGATGGACTGGCCGGTGTTCACGACTCTCTGAAGTTTCTTGCGGTCCTGGGCCGAGCAGTTGCCATACCAGGCTGTGATGCAGCCCGATAGGATGCTTTCTATGGTGCATCTGTAAAAGTTGGTCAGGGTTAATGTGGACATGCCGAATTTCCTTAGTTTCCTGAGGAAGTATAGGCGCTGTTGTGCTTTCTTGTGGTAGAGTCGACGTGGGTGGACCAGGACAGATGTTTGGAGATGTGCACCCCTTGGTATCAAAGCCAGTCACACTCACCTCACCTCTGGAGTTCAGCTTTTTTGTCCATGTTGAACCAAGACTGTAATGAGGACAGAAGCCAAGTGGCCATGGTGGAACCCAGATTGAGCGTCAGTGAGCAGGTTCATGGTAAGCAAGTGCCACTTAATTGCACTGTTGATGACTCCTTCCATCGCTTTACTGATAATTGAGAGTAGACTTATGTGGCGGTAATTGGCTGGGTTGCATTAGTCCTGCTTTATGTGTACAGGCCACACATCTGGACAATATTCCACATTGTCAGTGTAGTAGCTGTATTGGAACAGCTTGGGTAGAGGTGTGGAAAGTTCTGGAGCACATGTCTTCAGTATTATTGCAGGAAAATTGTCAGGGCGCATAGCCTTTGCAATATCCAGTGCCTCCAGCTGTTTCTTGATGTCACATGGAGGGAATCAACTTCGCTGAAGACTGACATCTGTGATGTCGGGGACCCCTGGAGGAGGCCAAGATGGATCATCAACTCGGCACTTCTGGCTGAAGATTGCCACACATCCAATCAACCCTGTGCTCACTAGCCTACTTTAACATCCTATTCTAGTAGAGCCTCAAATCCCATCCTCATGTTTAAATTCTTTTATGGGGTCTCACCACTTCCTATCGGTCACATTCTCCAGCCCTACAATCCTCAATGAACTCTGTGTTGTTCTATGGCTGGCCGATTGTGTATGCTGCCACCCCTTTTAGCCCACTATTGGTGGCTATGACTTCAGCCATTGAGTTTCCTCGCTCTGGAATTTCCTTTTTAAATCTTTCTGCCTGACCACCTTCCTAACCTGCTTGATGACCCTTTTTAAAACTTAACTCCTTGTCAAGGTTTTGTTCACTCCCCCTAGGGTATTTCTTCCTACGGGTTGGTTTCAATTTCTGTCTGATTACAATTTTGTGAAGCAGCAAGAGTAATTTTTCTACTTGGTGATACATAAATGTGAGCTGTTATTGTAAATAATTCCACTACCTCTAGGTACATATTATCATGTACATGGTATTCACTTTCTTGGTGGACAGCTTGCCAGGATGTCCAACTCCTCTGCTTCCTCCATCGCCATCAGAATTTCAAGAACACCGTCACAGCAGGTTACAATTCAGTATCATGCCTAGCTGCTTGCAGATACGTTTACAGGAATAAGGTTTCTGCCTTTCAAAGTGGAATGCCTGCCTCTTTAAACTGTATATATAGCCTTAAATCTTGCAACTGCTCACTATTTTCTGCCCACTCAGAACAGTTCACGATATTGGGGTTTTCCATACAAGATGATGCAGAAAATCCTTAAAGCTCGGCCCTTAATACCAGGCTCTGTTATGACCAGGAGTAGTAAGCTCACAATTGTCTAAAACTATTGATAAGCTCCAGTTCACAGGCCATTACCATGTCCTAAATAGGTGTATAAAATAATCCAAAAGTTAATGGAAGACTTCCCTTTATTCCTTAAGGAATAGAACACGAGGGGTTAGAAGTTATGTTACAACTATACAAAACCCTGGTTAAATTACACCTGGACTACTGCAAGCTGTCCTGGAAAATGCACTTTAGGAATGAGATAGTGGCCTCGGAGGTAGAGCAGCATAGATTTATCGGCATAACACCTGGACTCCAAGGGTTAAGCTATGAGGAGAGACTAAACAAGCTAGTATTATTCCCAGAAAATTAGACAGTTGAAGGGAGATTTGATCAAAGTTTTCAAGATGTTAAGAGGATAGGGTAGATAGAGAGAAACTATTTTCACTGGTTGAGGAGCATGGGACAAGAGGGCTAGTCTAAAATCTAGAGCCAGACCTTTCAGGAGTGAAATTAGAAAACACTTACACATGCAGAAAGTGTGGTAGAGATTTGGAACACTCTTCCACTAGTGGCAATGGATGCTAGATCATTTGTTACTTTTAAAATTGAGATTGATTGTTTGTTACCGAAATGTATTAAGGCATGGGGGGGGCGGGGGGGGGATACATAGAATTAGGTTGCAGACCAACCATTGAATGGTGGAACAGGCTTGAGTCGCTAAATGGCCCCTTCCTATTTCTACTATATCATAAGCCCCCCATAGTTAGAAATACCTGTTTTTCAAAATAGTTTCTTGTATATTCAAATATATTCCTCTATTTTTACTCATTTTTCTTCAGCTATTTCACTACCTGCGCCATTCAATATTAATTGCCTGTGTTTTTTCCCTCCTTGCCTGTACCCCTACCGTGGCCAGTACTGGTCCCAGCCTGTTCACACGAAGCCAATCCAGCTTCATTCCCTGATGATGGTCACCTACTTCTTCATTTTCTATTTTCTTCTATTGTCAAAATATTGTCACCATTAAAGACTTCAAAGATAGGCTGCTGGAAACACCTCTATAACCTCTGAATACTTTGTGCATTGACAATGACTGCTAAAAGACATCCTTTACTTTGAAGAGTGCAGAAATATGTGCAATCTAGTGTATAGCTAGACTTGAATTTGAAATAACAATGTAGATGACAATTTAAGAGCGTTTATTCATTCTGCTAAAAAAAATCTTCAATACAAGTAGATGAAGTATATTTGGTACGCGATTTAGTGGACGACAAAAAAGTCCAAATTTGGGCACGATTAGCAGGGTGTTTCCCAGCGTTATTAAATGGGACTCTTTTTTGGGGGCCCACTTACATTCATTTCCTGAAGTACAGGAAGAGATCGAGGAGCAATTTTTAAATGCCGCCCAAATCTCTCGATGCCCCCACCACAGCCTTGGGACCCCCTCCAATGCACCCAACTTACCGATTAGGGGGTCCTCTAGGGTCCTTCATCCAACCTCATAAAGGCAGAGCACCTCCGGACTTGATCCCCGGCATGGGCAACCTGCCATCAGGGCACCTGGGACACTGCCAGCCTGGCACCCTGGCAGTGCCCCTGCTATGCTGGCAGTGCTACCTGGGCACCCTGGCTGTGCCAAGGTGCCCGGGTTGCATCAGGAGTGCCAGGGTACCACCCTGCCCAGAGCCCAACTACCCAGGGACCTCTGATCTCCTGGAAGGTCATGCTGAGTGCCGTTACACCTGGTCCACGTTTGTGTAGACAAGTGCTAAATGGCAAGGTCTCTTAAGACGTGGGCATTCAATCACAGGCCTAGGGAGACTCTGGCACAAATATATTTAAGTGAGTTTAACGGCACATTTAAATATGCAAATCTGGACCCCGCCCATCCATTGAGGTGAAGATTCAGATCGCAACGCCTCGCCAGATCTCTAGGCGTTCCGAGCTTCGTAAATCTCACGAGAGGCCGGTCGTGTCACTGAGTTGGGCGCGACAAGACCGTATGATCGCGGCCTCAGTCTCAGAACTTAAACACATTAAATGATAAAGAAATGTTGGGCTTATCCAAAAAAGTGAAAATTATGCCACATCTTGCCTTCCTCACTAGGAAAAACGTTTGAATGTAACGTTTGGAATTTCAGTGAGGTGGTATTGCAACCAAACGGATTTTGTGGCATCAGTATGGAAATAATTATTTTCCTATTGTCGAATTAAACTGTTTTTTCTGTTGAGACACACTTTTGGCAGTCTGTGCTTATCACTGCTGTGAAGTAGACTATTTTTTCTAATCAGGTATAGATTGGTAAAATGTACTATACCCACCTCCCTGTAATCAATTGTAAAAGATGCATTAAATTCTTTCTCCTGTTTTTCAAGGTGAGTGATTCAGTGCTGGAAAAGAAAACATATTTCCACTTTGGGAAACCAATGTCAGTATTAAGTAATGCATAGCCAGCTGCATTGAATGTTCTCACTACTTGAGCCTTAATACAATTGCAGGAGAGCACCCTCTAGTGTGAATTTCATACATTGTGTGGATCTGCTGATTGGAACTGCCAAAATGCATTATCGTGACCCTTCTCAGTGGGACATCTTGGTAGAAAATGAATTGTCCCGATTAACGGATCACCCTGCTTAACAGAAGTCACAGCTGACTGCACTGTTTGTAATCTCCCAGTCCACTAGCATTACAACCAGCTGTGAGACTCAACTCTGCATTTCAATAAAAACTAAGCCTCCCAGCTAACCAAATACAAACTAACAAGAATGTTGGTTTGGGAAAACTGTAATTCAGTCTGCTGTTAAGATTCAGATGCTGTGAGTGCACAAATAAAACGAACGGGCTAAAATCCGGTGAATGGGTTGTTAAAAATAAAGAGGTTAATTATTACTAATAAGTCTGTCATGCAAGAGTGCCTTCAAGAAATGGGTATGTAAGCAATGTACCTTTAAGAAAACAGTGATGTCAGAGAGTGGGTGGAGCTCAGCTCAGTTCAGCCATTTTGAAGTTTCAGTTTTGAAAAGTGCCTGGCTGGTTTTGCTGAGAGCAGTTTAAAAGTGCCTGGCTGTTTTGCAGTGAGCTGGGCCATGAAAGACTACCTCTGGATCATTTGGGTGATTTTAAAGTAAAGCCTTTAACCTGATGTGATTTTGTTTAAAGGTGTTAAGTCTCTTGGAAGTTTGAAGGAACATTTTAAGGAATTGTTTGCTGCTGCAATATTTTCTGAGTTATCTTTGAAGTAAGGGGTGTTAAGAGATCCAATGTTTATTTAAGATGTTAAGTTGAGTTCATGGAATAAACAGAGTTTTGTGTTTAAAAACCCACGTGCCCATAATTGTAATACCACACCTAGGGAAAAAGCTGCGTGCTCGGAAAAGCAACAAATCCATTAAAGGGAGAGGTTGGTTGAACTCCATGATACATTTTGGGGTTCTGAAAACGCCTCGTGATGCGCAATCAATTATTCTCAAGACGAAGTGATTCATAACTGAAGGCTTTAATCTGCTAGAACTCTTCCCCAGCAGCTTCGATACAGAAAGTGAAGGCTGCTGGGATGGCATCGATTCTTATACTCCGCTTCTCAGGGCGGAGCTATGTACAACAGCCAATGGTAGACTCCTGGGTCTAACCAATGGTCACCCACCTCTTAGGTACCGCAATACCTGGTACTACCACATTCACTCCATGTTAAAAAAGAGCCCGGCGGGGTGGTGGCCAGCGTTAATGATCGCCCTTCGCATGGTATGACCAGGTATGGAGGTACCGTGATGGCGAGGGAATTTACAAAGTGTTCATACTGCAGCAATCAGTCAATCGGGTGGCCTGGTCATCCTTCTGGAGTGTCTGGGCCTCGGCGGTGATTCTGATGAGGGTCCCGGCGGTTGCGACTCCGGGAGCGTGATGTCGTCCTCCCTGGCAGCTCCGTCACCCCTAGGCGGCGCTGTTGGGGCAAAAGGTGGACAGGGGGGGGGAAGCGCCTGTAGGGGGCGTCGGTGTGTGGTCGGGCCTAGGCAGGAGCGGCGGGAGTACTGACCCTCCAGTCAGGTGCTGCGGGGAGGGTGGGGGTGGGGGCAATGGTTCGGGTGCGCGGGGGCTCCAGCGGGCGCCAGGTCCCGAAGGGAGACTGTGTCCTGCCGGCCGTCAGGGAACGCTACGTAGGCGTACTGGGGGTTGGCGTGCAGCAGGTGGACCCTCTCGACCAACTGGTCCGACTTTTGCGCCCTCACATGTTTCTGAAGCAGGATGGGTCCGGGTGTCGCTAGCCAGGTTGTGAGCGAGGTCCCGGAGGAGGACTTCCTGGGGAAAACAAGGAGACGTTCATGAGGTGTCTGATTTGTGGTTGTACAGAGCAGTGACCGGATGGAGTGGAGGACCACCGGGAGGACTTCCTGCCAGCGGGAGACTGGGAGATTCCTGGACCGTAGGGCCAGCAGGACGGTCTTCCAGACCGTTCCGTTCTCCCTCTCTACCTGCCCGTTTCCCCGGGGGTTGTAACTTGTCGTCCTGCTCGAGGCGATGCCCTTGCTGAGCAGGAATTGACGCAGTTCGTCGCTCATAAAGGAGGACCCCCTATCACTGCGAATGTATGCGGGGAAACCGAACAGTGTAAAGATACCCTGGAGGGCCTTGATGACGGTGGTTGTGGTCATGCCTGGGCAGGGGATGGCGAATGGGAACTGGGAGTACTCGTCAACCACGTTAAGGAAGTACGTGTTGCGGTCGGTGGAGGGAGGGGGCCTTTGAAATCCATACTGAGGCGTTCAAAGGGATGGGAAGCCTTTATCAGGTGCGCCCTCTCTGGCCTGTAGAAGTGTGGTTTGCACTCCGCGCAGATTTGGCAGTCCCTGGTGACTGTCCTGACCTCCTCGATGGAGTAGGGCAGGTTGCGGGTCTTGATAAGATGAAAAAAACGAGTGACCCCCGGGTGGCAGTGGTCCTCGTGGAGGGATCGGAGGCGGTCCACTTGTGCGGTGGCACAAGTGCCGCGGGACAGGGCATCAGGAGGCTCGTTCAGCTTCCCCGGATGGTACAAGATCTCGTAATTGTAGGTGGAGAGTTCTATCCTCCACCGCAAGATCTTGTCATTCTTAATCTTGCCCCGCTGTGCATTATCGAACATGAAGGCAACCGACCGTTGGTCTGTGAGGAGAGTGAATCTCCTGCCGGCCAGGTAATGCCTCCAGTGTCGCACAGCTTCTACTATGGCCTGGGCCTCCTTTTCGACCGAGGAGTGGCGAATTTCGGAAGCATGGAGAGTACGGGAGAAGAAAGCCACAGGCCTGCCTGCTTGGTTGAGGGTGGCCGCCAGAGCTACGTCGGACGCATCGATCTCGACCTGGAAGGGGAGGGACTCGTCGATGGCGCGCATCGTGGCTTTTGCAATGTCTGCTTTGAAGCGGCTGAAGGCCTGGCGGGCCTCCGTCGACAGGGGGAAGGTTGTGGACTGGATCAGGGGTCAGGCTTTGCGTAATTGGGGACCTACTGTGCATAATAGCTGAAGAACCCGAGGCAGCTCTTTAGGGCCTTGGGGCAGTAAGGGAGGGGGAACTCCATGAGGGGGCGCATGCACTCAGGGTCGGGGCCTATGACTCCACTTCGCACTACGTAGCCTAGAATGGCTAGACGGTTGGTGCTAAACACGCATTTATCCTTATTGTATGTCAAATTAAGGATTTTCGCGGTCTGGAGAAATTTGCGGAGGTTGGTGTCGTGGTCCAGCTGGTCATGGCCGCAGATGGTGATGTTATCCAGATACGGGAACATTGCGCGTAAGCCGTACCGGTCAACCATTCGGTCCATCTCTCGTTGGAAGACCGAGACCCCGTTCGTGACACCGAAGGGAACTCTTAAAAAGTGATAGAGCTGCCCATCTGCTTCGAAGGCAGTGTACTTGCGGTCACCATTACGGAGGGGTAGCTGGTGGTAGGCAGACGTGAGATGCACCCTGGAGAAAACCTTGTATTGCGCAATCCTGTTCACCAGGTCGGCTATACGGGGGAGAGGATACGCATCCAGCTGCGTAAACCTGTTGGTGGTCTGACTGTAGTCAATGACCATCCTATGTTTCTCCCCGGTCTTTACCACCACTACCTGAGCTCTCCAAGGCCTGTTGCTCGCTTCGATGACCCCTTCCCTCAGCAGCCTTTAGACCTCTGACCTGATAAAGGTCCGGCCCTGGGCACTATACCGTCTGCTCCTGGTGGCGACGGGTTTGCAATCCGGGGTGAGGTTCACAAACAGGGAAGGCGGGTTGACCTTAAGGGTCGCAAGGCTGCAGACAGTAAGGGGGGGTATAGGGCCGTCGAATTTAAAGGTCAGGCTTTGCAGATGGCACTGGAATTCCAGCCCAAGGAGGGTGGCTGCGCAGAGGTGCGGCAGGACGTACAGGCGGAAATTGTTGAATTCCCTGCCTTGGACAGTGAGGTTCGCTAGGCAGAACCCCTTTATCTCCACCGAGTGTGACCCGGAGGCCAGGGAGATCCTTTGATTTACGGGATGGGTGACAAGAGAACAGCGCCTTACCGTGTCGGGGTGAACAAAGCTTTCCGTGCTCCCAGAATCAATCAAGCAAGACGTCTCGTGGCCGTTGATGGAGATCGTCGTTGTAGCTGTTGCAAGCGTCCGGGGCCAACTCTGGTCCAGAGTCACCGAGGCCAGCTGAAGTAATTGAGGGTTCTGGTCGGGCAGCGTGTCGTCAGCTGTGCTGGGGGCCTGGGGACCCATCCAAGGTGGCGTCATCCATGGGTCGCACATGGTGTCCGGGGATGAAGAAGATGGCGGCAGCGAGGGACACCATGCGTGGTGACGGGGGGCAAAATGGCCACGCCCGCGGGTCGCACGTGGCCTTAGGATAGGGGGGTGGCGGTGAGCGCTGGGCGGTCGGGGCCTGAAGGGGGGGTTGCCGATTGTCGCTGGAGACCGCGGCCATGGCATGGGCCTGGCAGACCCCCACATAGTGGCCCTTCTTGCCGCACCCTTTGCAGGTGGTGGTGCGGGCCGGGCAGCGCGGGAGGGGATGATTCGCCTGCCCGCAGAAGAAACAGCGGGGTCCGGCGGCGTTAGCGGACCGTCTCGCCGCGCAGGCTTGCGGGGTCAGGGGGAAGGTCTGAGGGGATGCCGCTCCGGGGTGCCACGCAGCCCAGGGGGCCGCTGCGCGATCGGGTGCAAAGGACAGCGCGATTTTGGGCCGCTGCGCGATCGGGTGCAAAGGACAGCGCGATTTTATAGGCAACGTCCATGGACCCTGCCAGGGCCCGTGCCTCTAAGTCCTAGAGTGTCCCTTTCTAGGAGTCTTCGGCGGATATCGGGGGAGGTCATACCTGTCACGGAAGCATCCCTGATCAAAAGTTCCGTGTGCTCGCTCCCCGAAACTGGCGGGCAGTCACAGTTTCGGCCCAGCACCAGCAGCGCCCGGTAGAAGTCTTCCAACATTTCCTCGAGGCTTTGCCGCCTAGTCGCCAGCAGGTGACGAGCGTAGACCTGGTTCACAGGGCGGATATAATGTCCTTCTAGCAGCTCGATCGCGGCAGCATAATTCTCCGCCTCCTCGATAAGAGGGTAGATCCCAGGGCTGACCCGTGAGCGTAGGAGATGCATCTTTTGTCCTTCCGTGGGGGTGTCGGCGGCCGTGTCGAGGTAGCCCTTAAAGCACGCCAGCCAATGTTTAAAAATAGTAGCAGAGTTGTCTGCGTGGGGGCTGAGCTGAAGGCACTCCGGTTTGATACGGAGATCCATCCTTCCAACTGATGTTCTAGCAGATTAAATTGATGCGCAATCAATTACTCTCAAGACAAAGTGATTCATAACTGAAGGCTTTAATCTGCTAGAACTCTTCCCCAGCAGCTTCGATACAGAAAGTGAAGGCTGCTGCGATGGCACCGGTTCTTATACTCCGCCTCTCAGGGCGGAGCTGGAGGCGGAGCTATGTACAACAGCCAATGGTAGACTCCTGGGTCTAACCAATGGTCATCCACCTCTTAGGTACCGCAATACCTGGTACTACCACACCTTGCCCATAACAAGTCAATCCTTTCCCAATGGTGTTGATTTAAACCTGCAAATAAATTTGGGGTCTGCCTAAAGCAAGCAAGGGGTATGCAAATTGGTTTCCTGTTACATCAAAAGGCCCTATGGCGATTTTTCCCTTGAAAGGCAACACAGCAGAGTCAGAGTCAAATGGTCTTTGTGACCAATCGGCACTTGTGGAATCACTCCATGGTGAGAGAGGCTGTTAGGCAAATAGACATTTTGGAAGTTAGGCTGCTGCACAATTCTTACTAATAATTTTTATGTTCATTAATAAAGTCTGTGAAAGTGCATCTTTACAGGACCCCAATTGCATTTTAACTACGACATGAGCATGAATCTGTTACGGCTTTCTGACGAGGCTGAGGTAGGTGTATGGCTGGTATATAGATTATTGAGACCCTACAAGATAAGGGGAAAACAATATTTGAGGACCAGGGGGGAAATAGTGCTCCTCTAAGGCCATAAAGATAAGTAAGGAACTCCCTGCCAATCAACAGCTGCACTTGATGAGGTAGTCAGCAAGTGCCCATCGGTAAATCCCCAATCAGCACTGAGGAAGGTGACAGGTGTTTGGCTGTGTCCTGGCACATTCAATCAAATTGCTCACTGAAAGACTGCGTGCTTTCCTGCTTGCAACTCTGCATGCAAACAAAATCTCCCATACTTGAGGGACGTTCACCAGTTTAAATTTCAGCGTCTGGATGAAAATGTCTATTTTAGAACCACAAGTGCAAATGAAACTAAGTAAGGTTTTTAAATGGAGATTGGACTTACTGCATCGCATAGTAGATGATTCTGAGATCCTGTGACAAACAAAGGATTAGTTCAATCGTTGTTGAAGAAAATGTCCTTTAAGCAAAAGTCTGTGGTTCGTAAATGCTGTCTTCAATAATTGGTTTTCTTTATATTATTG